>NC_090182.1:13206787-13547287 GCF_024679245.1 Pseudorasbora parva | reverse complement strand
TTGCTTGGTTTTGTAAAATGGTTACAACAGAAATACGATTAATATATTATTAAAAATTTAATTTAGCAAGGATGCGTAAAATTGATCAAAAGTACATTTATAATGTTACATAAGATTTATGTGTCAAATAAACGCTGTTCTTTTAGGGTGCGTTCACACTTGTAGCTTGGTTTATTTGGTTGGGACCAAAATACAAAAACAAAACATTTAGTCCTGGTCCATTTAGTGTACACACTGGCATTTTTAACAGCGAACCTAAAGTTTCCAAATCGAAGGCATAGGGATACGGTCACAACCTGATTGGTCGGCTTTTATGAAGTATATTTTGCGACAGAGCTTGCTTACCGAACATTCAAAACTATGCTGTATGCTGGATTAATCGCGATAGTTATTATGCGTGTACATATGGTTTTATTTTTACCAGCTGAGAACTCACGAAGAGCTCATAAAATGTTCAAAACATTTAAAACAGCACCAGGATTGTGAAAACGAAGATCAACACAGGTCCTTTGATGAGAAGAACCAGGTATGCTTTTTGTGCATTTTTTCTAGCATTTTCGAAACATGATCGTCAGACCAACTATTGATGAGGAACTTTTCCTCCTCGTTGCTCCGTGTTTGCCCTCTACTCATTTTGGATACACCGATCTTTACGCCTCGTCATATTAGCTGACTTGTATAACTCATCCTGTTTTTGTTTCATTGACATGTCTTTGGTCCGTGTTGCGTTCAAATATCAATCGAGTTTGTTTGGAAGCGGACCGAGACCCATCTTTTTAGCGGTCTCGGTTCGCTGGTTTGGTGCGCACCAGGGTTCGGATGGCAGCGTTCACATATGTTCAAATTAACCACGCTAACCGAGCAATCGCACCAGGGTTCGTTTTAATCGAACCAAACAGGACAAGTGTGAACACACCCTTAAAATGTTCTCTTCTTCAAAGAATCCTGAAAAAAATTATTACTGTTTCCACAAAAAAATATGAATCAGCGCAACTGTTTTCAACATTAATAATAATAATAATAATAATAATAATAAATGTTTCTTGATCAGAAAATCTTCATATTGGAATGATTTCTGAAACAACATGTGACACTGAAGACTGGAGTAATGATGCTGAAAATTCCCCTTTACCATCACAGGAATAAATTACATTTTAAAATGCATTAAAATAGAAAACAAATATTTTTAATTGTAATAATATTTCACAATAAAAGTTTTTACTGAATTTATACATAAATAAATGCAAAAAAATATGTATTTAAAAAAAAAACCTAGACACCAAACATTTGAATAGTAGTGTAATTCAACTTAAACCTGTGTTGTCACAGGTTTGTGTAAACATTGCAATGGCTTTAAAAGCTGCATATCTACGGTGGCCCAGTAGTGCAGCTGTACTAAATTAAACCACAACACAACTAAATTGCCACAACAAAACGGAAATGCTCCTGACCACGAGGGGGCTCTCGGAGCTTTCCTTGCCATTGCTCTACAGATTTTCCAGTCTAAAAAGATATAAACACTACGATCAGTTTTAAGTGTGTAACCATTGTATATCGAAATCAAATATCAATTCAAACTCACCTACATGCATTATAGCTGCATATTTATACATTTTTATCATAGACTGTTAAAAAATATGGCTGTAGTGTCCGTGACGTCACCCATAGGATTCCAATAATCGGTTCTGAAGCTTAAAGTAGGGGCGAGCTGGGTGTTGCCATCTTGTGAGCGAGTCATCGCGTGTCACTCCCGGATAACAGATAATGGGCAAAAGGCTGGGATGTGCGCGGAGCTGAGGTGACGCAATGACTATAGACGGCGGATAAATGGCTATCCACCTGTCACTCAAAGTAACCACATCCTTAATTATGCAGAACTTTAAGGCTTTATATAACGTAAACGAATGAGTTATAAAAACATGCACCCCCCTCACAGTTGTCATAAAGGTCAAAATTAGCCGTATAGGCCAAAACCACAATTTGTACCAGGCTGTAAACATTTTTTTTTCTGCTTTAAAGTTGGGAATTTTAACATGAGGCTTAACGAGATTCTGCTCCCTTCTGGAAACCTGTCCATAGTGGCAGTCGAAGAATTGCAGTTTACATTACTTCCGTATTGGCTTCAAGAGATATCGCTGGAGGTTGCCGCTTGGTTTTTACTCGTGATCACGGCACTTGATGCCCAAGGGAAAATCTGCCAATTCCACCAAGTGTTTGAAATGTATAATTTTATAAATTTAAAATGACTTTTTGTTTTTGTTTTGTTTAAATGTTCAAATTCCAATGTTGTGCATTATTGAGTCAGTTTTTTAGAATACAACAAAGCTGTGGAATTTTAACATGTCTGTTTTTAAATGTTAAAAGTAATTTTAATTCATACAAATTATATGTTTCAACTGCATGGTGGAATTGGCAGACGTTCCCTTGGGCATCAAGCGCCGTGATCGCGTGTAAAAACGTTTTCGATTATAAATATGCAGCTAAAATGCATGTAGGTGAGTTTGAATTTATATTTCATGTCGATGTATATTGGTTACACATTAAACACTGATTGTAGTGTTTATATCTTTGTAAGACTGGAAAATCTACAGAGCAATGGCAAGAAAAACTAACTTTATTGCACTCCGAGAGCCTCCTCATGGTCAGGAGCATTTCCGTTGTGTTGTGGCGATTTCGTTGTGTTGTGGCGATTTCGTTGTGTTGTGGCGATTTCGTTGTGTTGTGGCGATTTCGTTGTCTTGTGGTGATTTCGTTGTCTTGTGGTGATTTCGTTGTCTTGTGGCGATTTCGTTGCCTTGTGGCGATTTCGTTGTGTTGTGGCGATTTCGTTGTGTTGTGGCGATTTCGTTGTGTTGTGGTGATTTCATTGTGTTGTGGCGATTTCGTTGTGTTGTGGTGATTTCGTTGTGTTGTGGCGATTTCGTTGTGTTGTGGTGATTTCATTGTGTTGTGGCGATTTCGTTGTGTTGTGGCGATTTCGTTGTGTTGTGGCGATTTCGTTGTGGTGATTTCGTTGTGTTGTGGTGATTTCGTTGTGTTGTGGTGATTTCGTTGTGTTGTGGCTCATTTCCATTGTGTTGTGGCGATTTTGTTGTGTTGTGGTTTAATTCCGCTGTGTTGTGGCGATTTCGTTGTGTTGTGGCTCGTTTCCATGTGTTGTGGCGATTTCGTTGTGTTGTGGTTTAATTTAGTACGGCTGCACTACTGGGCCACCGTACATATCTCATTAAATATAAATTAAAATAAAAAATATCATATATTATATATACACACACACACATTTACAGTATATTAAAAACATGTATGTTATGTAGTATGACACAACATAAATGTAAGTCCCACAAAGGGACTTACAGTGGAAAAGTTGTTGGGACCAACCTGTGGTTTTGCATACTGAAGTGCACAATCATGGATAGCCCTTTGTGGGCTAGAACCAACAAGTTTTGGCTTACCTGTGAGCTGAGGTGTGGTGTGGACAGCGTCAGGCTCCGTACACACAGCCTGGAGTAAACTGACAGCACTGCTGTTCCCAACATGCTTCAGTCCCTCCACCAGCTCCCGCACTGTTCCTCCAGACACCTGCAGGAGACACATAACTGGCAGCTGAAAGCAGAGCAACTACAGGACGCACTAAAATCAAAATAAAAGTTCACCGTACTAAAACAGTTAATATTAGAGGAATTATTATTTTTAACATCGTTATGAGAAATTTGGGTTGACAGGTTTGGCCCCAGGCATTAAAAAAATCATATTTTAATTGGGTAATTCTGGATATAATAATAATAATAATAATAATAATAATAATAATAATACATGTTATTTGTAATGCACTTTATATGAAACAAAATCTAAAAGTGCTACGAATTAAAAAAATCAACAACAATAGTAAATACAATGAATAAAACTGAAAAATTAAGAAGAAAAAAAAAACACGCTTAAAAGCATCTACAGTATCTATGAAATTATATATTGTATGATACGGCCTACCACAATAATACATTTTGTGCTGATCTAATGATTAAGTGTCATACTACATAACATAAAATACTTAATGTACTTTATAACAGTGTTCTTTTACAGTCTTTATTCTTTACTCCCTGCCAGATTATCATTCCCTTGTTTCTATAGAATAACTACAATCTACAATTATAAAATTAATAATTGTGATATGCCATAATAATATAATGAATATAACATAATAATATAATGGGACAATAGGTTTAGCCCTAAACTAGGTTGAAACCCAAGCATAAATAATACTTACTTTTCCAGTCCCAAATCATTTGAAGTATTAAGATTAAATACATTTAAAATACAAATTAATCTCCTAAAGTGCTACAAAGTATTTATTACACTTCACATCTGTTTGGGAATATCAATTCTCTGTTATACAAATATCAAATTTGTTTACGGCTCCACTTTAAAAGTAATATACAACAGAACTGGTGCTTCTGCAGGACTGTGGTGAATTACCATTAGGATTAAAAGACAAATACTTTTTCTTACTACTCTACAGCGTTTCAAAAAGGTTAAAAAAGTAAGTGAATTTGTTTACCTCGTAGCTGTCCAGCAGCTTTCCAGCAGGGCAGGAGCTGAGTCTGAAGGCACTGGTCAGGATACCAAGGCCCAGAGCATGAGCCAGACTCTCCCAGCCTCCCGTCTGCCCCTCCAGTGCCTGGCACAGCTCCTGCTTTGTGTCACAGCTCAAGCTCTTCATGTCACCTGTCAACATGAGCCAAACATTTAAATCCACCCAAACACAAAACCTCTGTGTGTTCTTTTGAGGTCAGTACATTTTTGATACTTCTGTTCAGCAAAGATGAATTATATATGTCATACAAATAAATGTCTTTTTTAACTTTTAATTGGCTAGGCCACGCCAGAACCGTGATATGCTTCTTACAGAGCCACTCCTTGGTTATCCTGGCTGTTTGCTTCGGGTCATTGTCATGTTGGAAGACCCAGCCTCGACCCATCTTCAATACTCTAACTGAGGGAAGGAAGTTGTTCCCCAAAATCTCGCAATACATGGCCCCGGTCAAGCTCTCCTTAATACAATGCAGTCGCCCTGTCCCATGTGCAGAAAAACGCACCCACAAAGCATGATGCTACCACACACATGTTTCACAGTAGGGATGGTGTTCTTGGGATGGTACTCATCATTCTTTTTCCTCCAAACACGTTTAGTGGAATTATGACCAAAAGTTCTATTTTGGTCTTATCTGACCACATGACTTTCTCCCATGACTCCTCTGGATCATCCAAATGGTCATTGGCAAACTTAAGACAGGCCTGGACATGTGCTGGTTTAAGCAGGGGAACCTTCCGTGCCATGCATGATTTCAAACCATGACGTCTTAGTGTATTACCAACAGTAACCTTGGAAACGGTGGTCCCCATTGACCAGCTCCTCCCGTGTAGTTCTGGGCTGATTTCTCACCTTTCTTAGGATCATTGAGACCCCACGAGGTGAGATCTTGCATGGAGCCCCAGTCCGAGGGAGATTGACAGTCATGTTTAGCTTCTTACATTTTCTAATGATTGCTCCAACAGTGGACCTTTTTTCACCAAGCTGCTTAGCAATTTCCCCATAGCCCTTTTCAGCCTTGTGGAGGTGTACAATTTTGTCTCTAGTGTCTTTTGGACAGCTCTTTGGTCTCGGCCATGTTAGTAGTTGGATTCTTACTGATTGTATGGGGTGGACAGGTGTCTTTATGCAGCTAACGACCTCAAACAGGTGCATCTAATTTAGGATAAATGGAGTGGTGGACATTTTAAAGGCACACTAACAGGTCTTTGAGGGTCAGAATTCTAGCTGATAGACAGGTGTTTAAATACTTATTTGCAGCTGTATCATACAAATAAATAGTTAAAAAATCATATATTGTGATTTCTGGATTAAAAAAAAAAAAGATTATGTCTCTCACAGTGGACATGCACCTACGACGACAATTTCAGACCCCTCCCTGATTTCTAAGTGGGAAAACTGGCAAAATAGCAGGGTGTTAAAATACTTACTTTCCTCACTGTAACTGCATATGGGTTTTGAAAAAGAAATTATGAAGAGCTGATTATAACTCCTAGCTAATTAAATATTTAGAGCTGATAATAATTATATAACTATAATTATGACTTCCCTGCCAAGATTTTATTGATTAACATACCTCATTATAACCAAAAATCACTGAACAATACAAAAACACAAACAGTACAAGAATACAAAGACTGGAGCTCATACCCTGTGGTGGAACGATGATGGTGGTGGGCTGGTACTCTTCTCCATTAAGAATATCATACACCTGACAGCACAAACCAGATCCCACATTATTTTCACAACCAGCAGTACAATATTGCGTCACATATTACATAAAACAGGGGTGAAACCCACCTCTGGCGAAATTGCCATGTTAAGAGGGGACGTCCCAGGAATATAGCCTTCATCTTCCTCCTCATCCTCTGTGCCACACAGCTCATCATCTTTAAAAAACAGCGGTTCAAAGTTCTCCTTATGTGGATCTGCCCCTAAAAGCGAAGCACACAACACTAGTTAGTTACACTATGTACAGGTAAATTAATCTACTGACTATGGACACAAATATGACATTTATGAATTGGGATGAGTGGTGCAAATCATTAAAATGTTTAATAAATTAACACACATTATTCCTCACCTGCAGCCATTAGAAGCGCGCTCAGTTTGGTTGAGTCCCGTCCTGCAGCAATGTGCAGAGGAGTAGAGCCGTTATAGGTGACGCTGTCTACATAAGCGTTACCCTGCATAGACAAAATGTTACACATGCATTGTGATTCATCAAGAGATAACTTTACGACCACATTATATCTGTATTCATGTTTGTATTTGTCTCCTCACTTTCAAAGGGATTTATGGAAAACAAGATTATCCTTGTTTAAAGTTATTTCCACAGTCCAGTTGGACTGGATGAAATATTATTATTACTTTTTTTAAAGAAATTACTCTGTAAGGATGCATTACATTAATCTAAAGAGACAGTTAAGAGATTTAAGGTGCTACAAATAATTTCAAATAAACACTTTCTTTTAAACTTTCAATTTACTAAAAAAAAAAATCTGAAGAGAAAATATCATTTTTTACACAAACATGTGACTCTGGACCACAAAACCAGTCATAAGTCGCATGGGTGTATTTGTGGAAAAGCCAACAAAATGAAAGATTTTTCTTTTATGCCAAAAATCATTAAGATATTAAGTAGGGGTGACCCCGAATAGTCGAATATTCGATGCATTGATATGCGGAGCCTGATTCGACCACCGATCTCACGGTCGAATCTTTGCGGGTGTTATGAAACGAGGATCATACCATTTTGGCAATATGGGGGTGCTCAATATTTTAAAGACGTGTTGCGGCGCTGAGCTGAGCATCGGTGTGCGACCCCTTTAAGGGCGCTGAGCTTCGCACCGCGCCTTTAAAATTAGAACACGTTCAATGTGTGTACACATACCGGCGGCAGCACTCAGCGCCTGTCCGCGGCCGCTCGGGAAGTTGTTTAAAATCCTGCCGCACCACAGAGCGCTTTCGTGCAGCTCATCTGTCAGTCAATTCAAAATTGAGCTTGCGTGTATATAATGTGCGCGTCAGGTGTCGGTGTGAGTGAGATCCTGAGGCGCGCGGGGCTGAGCTTCGCATACGTCTTCACCCGCTTTAGGCACAATCGGCTTCAGAACGTGCATATAAACGCACTCAAAGTGTTCTTTTCCTCTCTAGGCAGGTATTTTTTTAGGTTTATTTATCTTGTTCTTTTATATATTTATATGATGTTCTGTGTTTCGATCGCGGTTTTAACATGTTATGAGAAAGCGCTTTATTAATGTTTATCCACCACATTACCTGTTAGGCTATTTAAACCTAAATAAGAAAGCCATTGTCAGTTCGTCTGTCAGTTGGCAGGCAGTTTTGGTCGCTTTATTAAAAGTTGTTCTGATTCGATTGTCTAAATCCTTAGTCGAGGACAGCCCTAATATTAAGTAAAGATCATGTTCCATGAAGATATTTTGTAAATTTCCTACCGTAAATATATCAAAAATGTATTATCCTTAGCAATATGCATTCAATTTAAAAAAAAATCTGTATGACTGGTTTTGTGGTCAGGGGTAACAAAAGTTAAGCAGTTAAGTTAAACTGTGTTTAACATGGATGATAATAATAATAATACATATTTCTGGAGCAGCAAATCAGTGTATTAGAATGATTTCTGAAGAATCATGTGAATGCTACTGAATATTTATCTTTGCCATAAATAAAGAATAAAATAGAAATAGAAAAGTTATTTTAAATAGTACACAATAATAATAATACATATAGCATTTAATATTGGTAATATTGTTACTTATTTCACATGAAATGAGTTTAGCGAATCATAATAGGGCTTATTAAGCTGTAAAGTCTTAAAGAGACAGTTAGTGAGGTCATGACACACTACAAACTAATTAACATAATACGTGGGCTTCAGTGGAAAAATAACAGAACAAAGTTTAAAATAGTAGAAATACGTAGTAATCACTAAGGAAACATCCTCCAAAACCATTAATTGGTTTATGCAGTCATGGAGGGAGGTGTTTGTATTACCTCCAGCAGGAGGCAGCCTGCGAGGGAAAGGTTGCCCAGCTCTGTGGCCAGATGAAGAGCTGTGCGGCCACACGTAAGCTCCTGAACCTCCACATCTGCCCCGGCATCCAGCAGGGCCCGCACACAACTCAAACTGTTCGCCTGTACAGCCAGGTGAAGCGCACATAGACCTGAACAAACACATATAAACAAATCAGAGCCCAAAAAATGTGAACGCATTATTGGATCACAGACAGTTAGTCCAGCGTACCTGCTGTGTTGGGGATGCTAGTTAACTGCACCACTGATTTGTGCTTTAGCAGCAATCGCAGCATGCTTTCCTCTTTCTGTTGAGCCGCCAAGTGAAGTGCAGTGTTTCCATGGCGATCGGTCAATGTGACGTCCACCTTAGCCTCCAATAAGGCCTCGACTGCCTCTTTCTGCTGCGTCAACACTGCTAGGTGCAAAGGAGTCTGGGACAGAAGTAGCAGAGGATTTTATTGGCTACCGAGGTTTACTGGAAATTTCATAGGCCTTAGTTGTGGTGAAAACAAAATCTATTTTTTTTGAGTTTTTAGTATACCTTGTAGTAGGGCTGTGTAATTAATCGAAATTGATTTTCGATTTTGGCTTCCAATATTATGAAAACAAGATAATCGAGGTAAAACGATTATTGTGCTGCTGCCGCACCATCCTTTCCCTTCACAGCGGATTGCTTTCGTTCCTCCCTAAGCCAAACTTAATTCATATTCATACAGAAATTCATACAGGTTTGAAACAAGTTGAGGGTGAGTAAATGATGACAGAATTTTCATTTTTGAGTGAACTATCCCTTTAATGTACGTATATCTTAAGAGAAAAAGCACAACTGGCGTGACGTGGCGTCAGGCGTTTTGAACTGCGAGAGGCGTTACGCTTTCTGTGCATGTTGATTACGGAAGGTGGGCTGGCGGTAGCTAGATTGATTTGCTTCAGAAGACCTTTATTAACCCTCCAGAGGCGTGTGGATTACTTTCAAAATGGATGGATGTACTTTTTTGAGCTTCAAATTTTGGGCTGCCATTATAAAGCTTGGATTAGCCAGGACATTTTTAACATAACTCTGATTGTATTCGTCTGAAAGAAGAATGTCACATTTACCTATGATGGCTTGATGGTGAGTAAATTATGGGATCATTTTCATTTTTGGGTCAACTATCTGTAGAAGTATCGATAATTGTGAAATGTCACTGATATCTAAAATTTAGGGATGCATTGAAATTAAAAATCTGGGCTGAAACCGAAAATTCTGGATGCACTTGGCAGAAAACAAAAAATGTATTTTTATTGTATATATTGTATTTTTTATTTAAAGTAACACCAAAATTGAACATAAAATGTATGTATTAAAAAAATATAAAATTTCAAAACATTATTCATCATTCAGTTCTTTGCAACAGAATCCGATTTATTTTTTTGACCAATTAACAAAATAATGTATAGTTCTACATAGCTATTAATATCAGAGCATGTGAGCAGATGTGAGCATCATTTTACAGACGTTGCCCAGCATGGCTATATCACGCCATATTACAGCACAGTATAGGGCTATTGCAAACAGAAACATTTCAGATTTCACGTCGACATGTTTTTTGAGCAGTCTTTGCTTTTCCGGTGAGTGTCAATAGTACATGAGTGCAAACTGGGTGCCGGTACGGACTTAGCTGCTTGGCCAGAGTCGTTTTAAAGTTGTGCATCTTCGGAAGTGCTTCCACTTGCAAAGTTACAAAAAATGCTATGCGAGAGTGAAACCTGAGCACTAAACACGGCGGGGAGGGGCGGCATATATTTTCATCTCATATTTTCGGACAAAAACTGAAAATTAAATTTTCTGCTGATAATTTCCGACGGCTGAAATGTCGGTGCATCCCTACTAAAATTACTCGCATCATGAATAAGACTTTGATCATATCACCCACCAATTATCATGATTTCAGTATTGACCAAAATAATTGTGTTTATGACTTTTTGCCATAATCGAGCAGCCCTACCTGGTAGAGATCATTCCTCATGTTGAGTACATCCTCTCCAGGGAGAGCAGAGACGACTTGTGCTAGATTTCGCACGGCATCTGTTTGACTGTGGATCACTCCCAGATGTAAACCCCTAAAAAGCAAACCCAAAACCTTCAATCTTTGGGTAAAAAAAGACTGAAATAATTTATTACCATTTGTCATGAGATGTAAATAGTCATGTAAATGGAGCATTTACAAAAACATGAGATTGGTTAGTCTGACTTACGTGTCTCCGTTCTCATCTTGAGTGGTCATGAGGGGGCGCTGTGGAGCCAGAAGCATTCTAGCATCACCGCTTAATGCGTAATGAAAGAGAGCTTGAGCCTGTCTTCCAACTAGCTCTAACACACAGCCTAAAAAAAACAAATGCACAGTTTTACCCAGAGGTAAATTTAAAGATTTAGCTTCATTGTCTACAGTGGAAAGTCAGACTCAGTCTAACCTCTGGCTTGTAACTCGAGATCTCCCATAGGCTGTTTGTCATCACTTGCCACTCCCAGATTCAGGGGAACCGATTCAGACTGGGCACAGATTCGCACCCCTCCACCTGAAGCGGGATCATCATCTGTATCACTGTCGCTATCATCTTCACCGTCTTCCACTGGGTCTTGATACGCTAAAAGAGGAAGGAAAACAGAAACTTTTGAGCAAATTTTGCATGTCATTCGGAAATCAAGGTGCCAGAGTCTGGAGGAAGACTGGGGAGAAGGAAATGCCAAAATGCCTGAAGTCCAGTGTCAAGTACCCACAGTCAGTGATGGTCTGGGGTGCCATGTCAGTTGCTGGTGTTGGTCCACTGTGTTTTATCAAGGGCAGGGTCAATGCAGCTAGCTATCAGGAGATGTTGGAGCACTTCATGCTTAAATCTGCTAAATAGCTTTATGAAGATGAAGATTTTGTTTTTCAGCACGATCTGGCACCTGCTCACAGTGCCAAAACCACTGGTAAATGGTTTACTGACCATGGTATTACTGTGCTCAATTGGCCTGCCAACTCTCCTGACCTGAACCCCATAGAGAATCTGTGGGATATTGTGAAGAGAAAGTTGAGAGACGCAAGACCCAACACTCTGGATGAGCTTAAGGCCGCTATCGAAGCATCCTGGGCCTCCATAACACCTCAGCAGTGCCACAGGCTGATCGCCTCCATGCCAAGCCGCACTGAAGCAGTCATTTCTGCAAAAGGATTCCCGACCAAGTATTGAGTGCATAACTGAACATAATTATTTGAAGGTTGACTTTTTTTGTATTAAAAACACTTTTCTTTTATTGGTCGGATGGAATATGCTAATTTTTTGAGACAGGAATTTGGGGTTTTCATGAGCTGTATGCCAAAATCATCAGTTTTAAAACAATAAAAGACCTGAGATATTTCAGTTGGTGTGGAATGAATCTAAAATATATGAAAGTTTAATTTTTATCATTACATTATGGAAAATAATGAACTTTATCACAATATGGTAATTTTTTGAGAAGGACCTGTATAAGGAGTCCATATAATTATATTATATAATACATTTTACACACCTAAGCACCCATGAAAAAAAAACTTTACAGAATTCACAGTGAGGTGTACAGAAACATTTAGCCAAGTCAAGGCTGCGATACCGAACAGGACCACACGGAGATGCCAAAAAAACTCCTAAAATCAACCCCTTTGACTTGACTGCATAAACCTACGATTACTAAACACAAGAACGTACACATGACAAATCAAACTTTATCCTTCCTCAGTATGTGTGTGGAAACAATGCAAATGTACTGAAAGGTGTCTGTACAAGAATGTGCCGTGCGATCAGTTTTCGAGAGCGAGCACATATGCGGTTTGTTGCTTGTGAAAAAATATACCAGACTCTCACACGCTTACTGAACGATCCTGTACGTCACCTATATCACGCTCTTCAGAAACAGTCGCAGAATACGACAGAGGTCGTGTTTTAAAGCAAAGCACACACTGGAATGAATGAGTCACAAAAACACAATGCGAGTCTATTCTCTCTGGTATGTCAGGTAAACAGCCTGGCCTTCTTTACATTAGTGCTGTTTTGGACTGTTTGAATGAATTAAATTACTGGATCACTGAAAACTTTCAGTTAAACGGCTTAAAATGGCCTATTCATAAAGAGAGAAGCAGAATTGGGCTAAAGAGTTAGAATGGAAATTTCCTCCTACCAGGGTTACAGGTGCTTGTAGATGCTCAGTGTGATTGTGATAAACTCCCGACTTCTAAGATCATCTAACTGCATGACAAAAATTGTGTTAATTACGCAGCTTCTCATACTTCTGTCATTTATTTGCGTAAAATTGATTTAACGCGTTTAAGTTGCTCTATGTAACTTTTCCGTCCTCTAGAGGTCATCTTTTCAAAACAAAGGCATAGTTTGATGACGCCAAGTTTGAGCGCAGAATCTTTGGACATGGCCTTTACCTCACAGCTGGTGGAAAATAATCAGGATAGGACAGAAATCATGTTCATGAATCCGAAAATTAAATGTGTCATGAACTGGCCATGAATTTATTTTTTATACTGTTGTCTGAGGTCAACTAATTAAGTTTGTGTAGTTTTTACATTTAAAAACATCATAACTAATATGTAATAGACTATGTTCTACACTGGTTTTGAGGCTCTCTCCTGAACGCTGGGTTTTGATGGCCGTGCCGCACTGGAGACTCTGAAGTAAACGCCCACGGCTAGGATTGGATAAGATTTGCATATTTAATGAGCTTCAGCTCCCCTATCAGTTCAGTTCACATGAGGGAGGGATTGTTTTGAAAGCGCCAACCAGAATGATTCTCTCGATCACAGAGCTCATAAACTAGCCTAGAAATCTAGACGCACCCTAGCGGCAGCAAATCTAATCTGCCCACGAGTGTCGTCTAGCAACTCTCAATACCCTTCTGAGCTGCATTCGCCAAACTCTTGCCGGGCCAATCACATCGTTTATAGAGTCGGTGGGCAGGGCCAGAATGACGACGGCCGAGTTGGGTTTGCGTGCTTCTAGTAAACACAGAAACTGGTGAACGGTGGTCTTTCGAATCAGCTTTGACCGCAACTCGGGAAGACTTGGAGTGAAGCTTTTCTCTGAGAAAAGAACAAAGAACGGCACTGAAGTCATTCTTAAAAAGGGAAGATGTGTTCGGAGTTTTGCCGACCAGATACGGCGAATGTTTAATCTATCAACAAGCTCTGTTTCACCTTCGTTGCTCTGGTAGATTGTAGCGCTATCCTATCGCGTGCAGAGGGAGTTTGAAAGACAACCGTTTATCCCGCCCCTCGGATTGAGCCATCAATGGTGAGTTTCCAGACCAAACATCTTGATGTGGGTCTGGCTTGTCAGGCTACTCGTAAACGTCTTTAAAAAACAAACACAACGATTCATTTCACATCCTCCCACGATTGATTGGATCATTATTTTTGTATTACTGGGCCGTCCGATTGGTGGATATAAGCGTGAACCGTGCGGTCAATGTCAAAAATGTCAAAAACCGTGCTAAACACACACACACACACACACACACACGCACGCACACATCAAGAAAGGAATATTATTTCGCTATTTGAGATTCACCTGCCTGCTGACGGTTGTATGTTTTGGTAGCCCGTCTGGAAAAACACATAGCCCCAGGCTACTATTACATATAAAAAAGACGTTTTACTCACATAAGTGTGTTGCACTATTCCTGTGGGATCCAATATAGAAGGCACAGCATTGCGTTTTAATCTCAATGTGTCTGCAAATCCAGCATTGACCTGAGACTTGTTTACAAATGATTCCGCTGTGAAATGAAGTAAACGCGTGTATATGTCTTCCCCACGTGAGCTGGAACTTCATTAAAAATAAATTAAGTATCACACCTTCCAGTGGGCGGGGATACTGAATTACAAGTGCTTATTATTCTGTAGAGGCGTGTTTCGCAACACTATGACGTAAAGATCCGCACAAGATTGTTTTCTGGGCCCGGTGTCTACAAAAGCTTTTCTTTGACTAACAAGGAAGTTTTCAGCTCTGAAACTTGCAGGATATTCTTATATTACCATGACCTTTTATATATCAAAAGCTCAATAGAAAGTTGATTTCTCAATTCATCACCCCTTTAACGTTACTTTAGTATGAAGCAGAGCAGGACAGAGTGTTGTGGGAGCTGAAAAAGGCCACTGGAGCGATTGTTATTAAGATGAACGCAAGACATGCCTTGTGAGCAGCGGGACTTTTAATATCCCACAGTCACCGGCGCCATCCTGCTTTTCTGGTCATGAGTATGAGGTAACACAGCTCTGTTTATCATTTTAGATACATTTAAGTGTGTTAAAAAAATGACGTTACTCTGTACGTTCGCTCGGTGGCACTTGTTGCACATTACAGTAAGAGTAAAGCGTTTCTGCAAAATAAAACCAAGAGTAACGCAGATATGATGCAATTGACAGGCGACTCCCTCAGGCACCATCATTCATTGGTTAAAATAGCAATTTGAAATGAATCGCATGCGTTAACGTTGACAGCACTAATTCAAATATAATTTTTTTTAACTTTTAAATGGTAGTATATCTGAGTGAAAAGCCAGATATGCTTTGATAAAGGCAGCTTGATTGACAGCGAGAACACTCACTATGCTTGATGCTGGTCCCGCCACCTCCCATGCCTGACGAGAAGTTGTATCCAGACCCATAATTGTTATAATTTTGATATCCCTGGAAAAAATGTCCTAGAAGACACATAAAAAAACATGAAATATTTTGTTTTAAAAGTGTATATTTAGCCAGCATCACTCCATCAAAGCAGTGCATGGAGGGATTTTCAAACGTAAAAAATAAATAAAAATACATTTAAAAAAAATAATTTGAAGTACAATGCAATATCGATGTACCTCCTCCTCCACTAGGACCACCCCCTGCAGTAGACCCACCCCCTCCTCCTCTAAACATGCCCCCAGATCCGCCTCCTGCTCCGCTGTAGTCCTGGAAGTTTGGCAGGGTCTTCTGTCTCTTTCTTTGGACTTCTTCTTTGTCTAAAAACAGTTTAAAAGAGAAATTCAATTCAAACGTAAAACAATATATGGGCAGACGTTGGACTTCTTACACAATTGCTATGCAGTAAAAAAATAAAAAAAATGTCCTAATATAATTAATATACTATACTATACTATACTATACTATACTATACTATACTATACTATACTATAATATAATATAATATAATATAATATAATATCCAAAATAGAAGCATTTGCACTTTTTCTGACTCCCAGTTTTTTTTTTTAGCTTGCAAAATTGTGGCAAAAATACAAAAAAAAAGACAGTTGATGTTGTACAATTCCAATCAAAACTTTAGGAAGATATGTAAAGACTATACCTATAATCTGTGGATGGTAAGTAAAAGGCTTGGGTTCACTTGTTTCATTGTCTGACTTTCTCTTGAGCTGCACAAACACAGAGATGGGCTTCTGAAGGTTCTGGTCCCGATATTTAGGAGTCTTGAAAACGATGGCAAACTATGGATTGAAATGAAAGGTGGATTATTCATTCTGCCAGAATATTTATTTTATTAATAATAATAATAATAATAATAATACTATATGATTACATACATTTAAAGTCAATATGTAACAGTTACAATGCAACAAAAGATTTATATTTCAAATAAACAAATTTGTACTTTACCTTGTATCAAGGTTTACACAAAACTATACATTTTTTTCAACACTGATAATAAGAAATGTATATTGAGCAGCAATATTAGAATCAGCATATTGTATGATCATGTGAAAATGAAGAGGTATGGAATGATATTCCAGACAGTATTCAAAAATTGTATTTGCAATTGAATATTGTGCACGCATATGCTTTGACATAATGGAAACACGAATGCGTGATTTGCAATTGTGTTTGGATTTCCTTTTCCGTGTATGTAACATTTGCAACAGTTTCAAATGGAAAGGCAAAGTCTGTTTGCAATTGCATTTACAATGAATTACACGTTATGACACTGCCATTTTAGAATAGCAATAGAAAATCATCCATTTGCTATTTCACTTCAACTGTGTGCTGCCACAACCCTCACAAAATTCAAATGGAAATCGCAATTCCCTTTGCACTAGCATATCCGATGCCTAACATAGTCAACTGTCAATCAGTCTTGAGTATGCCATGCCCTCAAGTGGTGGAAAAGCACCGCTTTCATCCCTATTCATTCCTTTAAGGAAAAAATAGGAGAAATATCCAATAAATGTGTCTATTTTGGATCAAAAAATGTCGTAAAACTGCAGTGTTGTTTTTTGCACTTCAAACTACCTGGAAACCTTGAACGTATTTGTATGTATTTATCACTTTCCAACGAAAGTAAAAGAAACTAAAAGAAGACTGCTCTGGTTGCAAGCAACTGCAGACACAGTCGTTTCCTTTTTGTTTCTTTTTTCTGGTTGGTAGGTGAACATAATCAATTGTGGATTTTTGACTAGGTTTGAATTTAAGTGAAAAAATGGACCTGTTTATATTGCAAAAAAAGCCAAATTCCCTGTTTTCCACCACTTGAGGTTGTGCCATACTTTCCGACTATATCAATAAACACCGACCTCAAGACCTGTTTGACAGTTGACTGTGTTAGACAACTGAAATGCAAGTGCAAAGTGGATTCCATTTGAATTTTGTGAGGGTTGTGGCGGGACGCGGAGGAAGTGAAATAGCAAAAGGGCGATTTTTTTGTCATAACTTGTAGGTCTTGTAAATGCAATTGCAAACGGACTTTGCGTTTCCATTTGAAATTTGGCAGACCGGTCAGAAAAATAAATTCCAAATGATTTATTTGCAAATCCTTTGGAATTTTGTGCCATATAAGAGTAATAATGCTGAAAATTCACCTTTGCATCACAGGAATAAATTACATATTAAAATATATTAAAATATAAATTAATTATTTTAAACTGAACTAATATTTCAAAGTATTACTGCTTTTACTGTATCAAATAAATGCAGCCTTGGTGAGCATAAAAGACTTCTTTCAAAAACAAAATCAGTTTTGATTCAATGCTGCCTTAATAAAATCTCAATAACTGAGGTTCTCCAATTATTTATTCCGGAGAAGCTAGGGTTTGTCTAGACTGAAGGCACCATCAAACCACAAAGCCACTAAAGTCACTAAACATAAAGGCTCATGTTTCAACCAGCGGCTGATAAGTTCCTGTGCTGACCTGTCTGTGGACGTCGGTGGGGGAGAAATCCCCATAGGCCTCCCATGTTAGACCTGAATCATCATCTTCGTAAAACCGCACCTGGATGTCATCTGTCACAACAACAAAAACAAAAAAATTACATCACATAAGAGGGAAAACAAGAAAAAGAAATGACTGTGAACCAACAGGGAAAGAAAGAGGAAACAAATGTTGTCACACACAGTAACATTTGAATATCTGTCATCACCATGCAGCATGCGCTTACTTCCGCTAAAACCACAATTTAATACAATACAAACTTCATTTAATGGCACATTACAGACACATGATCCAGAAACAGATCAGATCAGATCAGCTGTCCTAAGTATCATTAGGAAATACCATGGTACTACTGTGATATACATTATACCATGGTAAACTATATCTATAACTATATGAACAATAAAATAATCAAGACTGTCTTTACATATTAGGGCTGGGGATCACCAGTGCCCCCACAACATGATTCATGGAGCAATACTTGTCATTCAGTATGTCACAATGTCAGTGTTGGGAGTAACGCATTACAAAAGTAATACATTACAGTATCTTATTACTTTTTGCTGTAACGCAGTAGTGTAAGGCATTACTAATCAATTTTCAGTAATATTTTACTCGGTACATTTCCAGTAACGCGTGCGTGCCTAATAAAGGGGGTTTGTCATTGTGTTGTGTATTTCATTAAGAATAATAGGCTAATTTTAAACCGAAACTAAAAATCTGCTTGGCCGCACAGAGCGCACATTTACTAACGAGCTGTCATTCACGGTGTGCGCGCACTGGCGCGTTTTCAGTTCATATGGAAGCTTAACTTTTATAGGAATTAATTGAAAGCACTCGTTTTGCATCCGCTCCCGTTATTAATGACCAAGCGGCAGTGCGCATGTTCCTTTCGGTTAGATAGACTAGTGATTTAAAAGCCCAGATACCGGTGATGTCATCACACTTTGATTAACCGGTGGGAAAATGTCCCCACCGTCTCATCCCTACTGTACATTCGCGAGATGGATGCGCATTGCTTAGTTTATCAGAGATGAGGACAAGAACGTAGGCTGGTCAAATGCAAATGCAGTCAAATACAACCTTTTTCTAAAACCGAAATAACTAGGCTATCTCGCAACTATGTCGCAACAATAAGAAAATAACAAATGCGCATATTGTCATAACTTAGAGTTTACACAGTTCTGTTGTGTCTATGAACAGACCTAAGCTATCCCCAGATATGCCAGATAATCACTTTACCTCTAAAATAATACTTATAACAGAGTTGGATCTTCATGATTTCTTGCATTGTCTTGAGCATTCACTTTTTTGCCAATTCTCTATTGTTAGCCTGGATGGCCAATGTCATTATTCTTCATCATATCGCCTTCTAATGGATGTAAAATGCTCTCTGTCTACATTTGAGAATGTTTAGATCTACTTCTGTAGTTATTTTGGTGAAAGTAACTCAAAAGTAATACAGGAGTAATGTAACGCATTACAATTCTGAGACAGTAATATTGTAGTGTAATGAATTACTTTTAAATAGCAGTAGTAAGTAATCTATAATATATTACAGTTTGGAAGTAACTTGCACAACACTGCACAATGTATCACAATATCATAAACGGATCATGACTGAAACAGTGATATGAATCTTATTCCTCGTTTTAAAGCGCTTAAGAGATTGTTGTCAATGTTTCAGAGGATTTAGAGGGAAGTAATGGTAAACACTGTTTATTTTGTATTTCAAGTTCAACCAGAATCAGAAACAGAATTATCATCTTTTAATCATAATGTGACTTGTCCATGAAGAGACATCTTTGTGAGCAAGGTGAGGATATGAGAGGAGAAATTGTGAGTAGGTCGTTGAAAAACTGACATAAAGCTAACTTTGTCCTGCCACCGAATTTGCATATGAAATGGGGAATTCCCTACAGCTGGAAATGTGCAGTGAAAACTTCCTTTAAGTGTGGCATAGAACATCTACTACAGGAGAACAAGGTGCCGTATCACCTGTAGGGTAAAGGCTAAAATGGTTAGAGGCTGGTTTCATTTAGATAATATTACAACATAGCTTTTTCAAATGTTACTGATCCTTAAAGCATTAAAACTTGCACCGGAAACAGTCACTATTTAGTTTTATAAGACTATTCTTCACACTTTCTTTGACCCATAGCAAAGTTGCTTTTAAAACAAGTCAGTTCCCTCGGTGGCCATCTTGGTTATGCTCCGGGCAACTTTTATGAGTCATGCAAGTATAGCTCCTGTGTACTTAAATGGCAAAAGACGGAAATCTCTGAAAGTGCTTGTCAATATAAGATGTTTAAATGACATTTGGAATGAGGAATAAAATCAGAAAACAATAGGCTCATCAACCACGCTTCTTTGGATGAAATCATGCAAATTGTTTGCATTATGCCAGCTCAATTTGAATTGAAATTCGTTAAGTAAAATAAAACAGGTTATGGCTCTATCAAAAACGTTAGTTTTGGGTTTTTTTTAAAGAATTTTCCAGGACAACAAGTTTTTTCCAGGACAATATATATTTCCTCAAATATTCCACGTGTTTTTCAGGACGGGAAAATTTGTCATAAATTATCCAGGTTTCAAGGTTTTCCAGGACAAGTGGGAACCCTGACTACTGTTCAAAAGTTGTTAAGAAATCTGTTATGCACAGCAAAGAGTTCCAGTCTTCAGTGTCACGTGATCCTTTAGAAATCATCCTAATATGCTCATTTGCTGCTCAAGTAACATTTCTTATTATCATCAGTGTTGAAAACAGTTTTGTGGAACCTGATCATTTTTTTAGTGTCGCATCCTTGCTGAATAAAGTATTCATTTATTTTTAAAAACATTTTATTAACGCCAAACTTTTGAACAGTAGTGAATATGCAAATTATAAACTCTAAACTCTGCAACTGAAAAAAGTAATGGCCATGTTTTACAGGAATTCTTAATGCGATTGTCTATGTTAAAGGGATAGTTCACCCAAAAATGAAAATCTGATGTTTATCGGCTTACCCCCAGGGCATCCAAGATGTAGGTGTGTTTGTTTCTTCAGGAGAACACAAATGAAGATTTTTAACTCCAACCTTTGCTCATATAATGCATGTCAATGAGATGTTTTCACTTTGAGAGTAAAAAACACTCAGACAAACGAATCCATATTAAACCCTGTGGCTCATTGTGACACATTGATGTCTTAACACATTGATGTAGAAACAACAGTATTTATGGTATTTTATTTACCTCATATAAGCGAATCTCATCTAGACTTCCCAATGCCACTACTTCCGTAGAGTAAGATCACAAATATATAGGCATCTATGTAAATATTATATATATATATATATATATATATATATATATATATATATATATATATATATATATATATATATATATATATATATATATATATATATATATATATATATATATATATATATATATATATGATCGTGCTGGGTTTTTGAGCTTACTTCACGGAAGTAATGGCATTGGGAATACTAGATGAGATTGGTTTGATATGAGGTAAAAAAAAAACACAAATAGTGTTGTTTCGTGTCTTAAGACATAAATGTTTTGCCACAAGCCACATGGTTTAAAATGGATTAGTATTTCTATGTATTTTTTACTCTCATAGAAAACACCCCATTGACATGCATTATACGGCAACAGTTGGAGTTACAAATCTTCAATCGTGTTCTACTGAAGAAAACACACCGACATATTGGATGCCCTGGGGGTAAACAGATAAACATCTAATTTTCATTTTTGGGTGAACCATCCCTTTAATTTGATCATGTGTGCGCTGGTTTTAAGATGCGTTTTGGTTGATCGTATCACAAGTGGACGACACTAAATTCAGGTGTCAAGTGGTCTAAAACATTGTGAGCTTGTCCACTTTTGACCACTTTCAGAGGTAGTCGAAAGCTCAATTGTCCGGATTGCTTTCGTAGTGTGGTCGAGTGCTCATGTGGTCGAGTGCGTTCTAACAGCCTACCTCCTACTGTGTAAACATTATGGGAAGCGTGTTAGCCAGATACGATTTAAACTTGGTTGACTGAAAACACAAGTTTGACTTGAAAAGGAAAAACATAAGCACAAATGATTTCTAACATGCGCACACAGCGCTCGATGTGATCCTGCGGCTATCAGAGCAGAAACAACAACTGATGCTCTCTGTACGTTTTTCCGTTGTCTCCGGTCGGGTTCATATGTAAATGTAGCGAGCTTATTTCTTCCATTAGATTGAAAGATCTGAAACACCTCATAGATTTACCCACCCATAGACCCTTCCCTGGAAGAAATCAGGACAGAAGTGGTTGAATCTGGACAAACGAGACGGATTCAAACACCAGTTGTAAACAAGAATGTGTTTCCCTCGTGATCAGATCGACCAAAATGCATCTTATACCAAGTGTAAACGGGGCTTCAGATATTCATGGGATACTTCACCGCTTTTTCATATTAAACTATGTTATTCCCTAAACTAAAACGAGTCGATACATACCTCTCTCGTTTCAGTGCGTGCACTTAATCGCTCTGACGTGTGTTGACATTCTTATAGTATTTAGCTTAGCCCACTGAGCCCAGTTCATTCACTATGGTACCAAAAAGCCGGAACTTTTTACTGTGCCGAGTCGAAGTACTCTCAGAAGTGCTATTCCGCCATACATTATAGTTCTCATTGTTTATCCGCTTGGAAAAGCGGCATGTTTTATTTTGTGTCATCATACTTGATGGTTCAACTATTCGTGTAACTGTATTTAAATAGGGAAAATGTGGAGGCGTTTGGTCGCTTCTAACTTGATATCTGTTTGGTACCATAGTGAATGAACAGGGCTCAGCGGGCTAAGCTAAATGCTATCAGATCGTCACCGCGCGTCAGAGCAATTAAGTGCATGCACTGAGGCGAGAGAGGTATGTATTAACTCAGCTTAGTTAAGGGAATAACAGTTTAATATGAAAAAGCAGTGAGGTATCCCTTTAAAAAACTTTAATTCAAGTGTTTTTTTTCCCATTATGTCCTCAATTGGGTTCAGCAATAACATACAGGCAGAGCATGCCATGACCAATATTATTTGGCTTTCTGACCTTTCTGGACTTTGTCACACAGGAGATAGACCTCTTCTCCTCCCGTCACACAGCCGGCTGTCCGATCCATTCGCACTATCTTCAGATTGGAGGCATTTGGGGCTTCTAAAAAGCCACAAGAGAGACAGAGGTATCAAAAAAAAAGTTCTGCTTCTCATTGTTTTGCAGATTTTCCTTACTTTCCCTTTCCTTTCCGTTGCAGTCTCGTTTTACAAGTCTCGTTTTACAAGTCCTGTTTTACAAACATGAACTCGAAATGGAGTCAGAGATTATAAGAAAAGGGAGGGGAAATTGAAAGTGTAGGCCTAGTTTCAGAGAGGAAGCAATACCAGTCAGTTCTCTGACAGAGCGAGAGAGACAAAATAAGAAAAAGACAATGAAAATGAGATTGAGAGTGAGACTTAATAACATTCATTAGCCACAACCTCAAAACCATGTGACCACTCCTTTGACAAACACTTTTCTTTCTCTTTGTCACGGTTGTTTCTATTGCTAAATTATACATATGGGGCTAAAGGCTATGATTTCTAATGACTATGAATTATGACTATGATTATAGTGAACTAAAACTAATACTAAAGCCATTAAAAGGTAACTTGAAATAAAATAAATATTAAAATAAAAAAATACTACTTATGTTATTTCAGCTAGTTTACAAGGCAACGTTTTTCATTTTCATTTAATTTAACTCGATGTGCTAAAATGAATCAATTTCACAACAGCAGATAACGTGTATTTTCAACTTGGCCTGTTTTTTTATGATCCTGCTGAACCGTATTAATTTTGCCATTCCTAGTATTGCATCCTTCTCATAAGCATTTAAAGGGATAGTTCACTTTGAAATAAAATTTTGATATGTTTTAGCTTACCTCATGGGCATCCGAGATGTAGGAGTATTTGTTTCCCCAGTAGTTTCAATTTTGATCATTTTAGGTCAAACCGTTCTTGTCTGTGCCTCACATAATGCAGGTCTATGGTCACCACCTCAAAGAGCATACACAGAGAAGTCCAAATTAAACAATCCCCCATTGTAAGTACACACTGATGGCCTAAGACACGAAACGAGTGGTTTGTGTGAGAAAACGAACAGTATTTATATCGTTTTTACCTCTTGTACCCCACAGGAAACACGCACGCGCGCCCTCGGATCAGTCGGACGTAGTGGTGTACAAGAGGTAAAAACGATATAAATACTGTTCGTTTTCTCACACAAACCGCTCGTTTCGTGTCTTAGGCCATCAGTGTGTACTTACGATGGGGGATTGTTTAATTTGGACTTCTCTGTGTATGCTCTTTGAGGTGGTGACCATAGACCTGCATTATGTGAGGCACAGACAAGAACGGTTTGACCCAAAATGATCAAAATTGAAACTACTGGGGAAACAAATACTCCTACATCTCAGGTGCCCATGAGGTAAGCTAAAACATATCAAAATTTAATTTCAAAGTGAACTATCCCTTTAATATTTTTTTACTTTTCTGTAACTCCATTTTACCTGTAAAAGAAAACCTCCTTGATAATTATGCAAACCTGCATATAAGTCATTTTTCACTTCCAACCTTCCTTTACAATTATATATCACTTATAAATGATTAAAGGGGGGGTGAAATGCTGTTTCATGCATACTGAGCTTTTTACACTGTTAAAGACTTGGATTCCCATCCTAAACATAGACAAAGTTTCAAAAACTAATGTTGGACGTTTGATGGAGTATTTCTGTGTTTAAAATACTCCTTCCGGTTTCTCAAGTTTCGGAGAGTTTTTTTTCGAGTATGGATCGGCTTGACGTTAATAGAGCGGAAGGTCCTTGTATGGGCCGTACGGCCTCTTCTCCCGGTAGGGTGCACGCGCGTGACTAGAGCGAGAGAGGAAATGCACGCCCATAAACACTTGCTCAGATGCAGATCCAGTCGTTCGTGAACACTTATGACTCACCACGCTCCCGCTCCACTTTATTCCTATGGGTGATATCAACGCTTCAGCACAGCATTCCCGGAAGGCAGCGCTGCATTTGAACCGATTTGAACGCAGAAATGACGGGAAGCTTCACAACATCGCTTCAGTCGCGTCGCAAAGTGGATCTCTACACTCCAAGAAGTGTGTTTTTGACGAAGCGGCCCCAGCGATAAAGGTTCGGTCCTGCTTTGGAAGCAGCCGGTGAGTAAAACTGCTTCAAATGTCTGTGCTGTTGGGTCGTCGCGTGAGTAAACATCAGTAAACGGCACGATCGCGTGCTTCGACATTCAAATGCGCTAAAGGTTAACGTTACTCTATTGTTGTTCTATGTATAACGTTACACCGTTTTGCTTGCTACTGCTAAGGTTAAGTCGCATACAATAGTCCATAAACCGAATCATGTCCTCATAAACTGCGAGTAAACACACACAAATGTTGATAGGCCACTAATTACAGTACATACCACAGAGACGGACGTCCTGCTGCTGCTGTTTCTCCTGTTCAATTTATTTCAGCCTGATTCTGGATCACGTATTAGCTGAATCCGATCGATAGCATACGTGGGTTTATCCAAGCTTGAGGACGCTTTGGGTGTGCTCGTCATTCTTTAGCTCCGCCCACACGATACGCCTCCAGCCGCTCGTTTTTTTCCGGAAAGACTCGGTACAGCCTATATTTCTTTTATAAATATAATAAAACTAAAGACTTTTCGGAGATATGAAGGATGCAATACTACTCTATAGGTACTCAAGATTGACATGAGATTGACTGAAACTGAGTGTTTCACCCCTCCTTTCAATACAACATTAATAGTTGGTAAAATGTGCTTGGGAAAAAATATGACCCGAATATCAACTTGCATAATAATTATGCATGCACTGTAGTTAACACGAACAATTAACAAAACTATTACATTATTTTCTACATTAATTAATACATCTTTTAACATTAATGCACTGTGACTGTGCACTGTTAACAACAATTAATAAATGCTGCAAAAAATACATTGCTCATTGTTAGTTCATGTAAGCTAATGAGACCTTATTGTAAAGTGTTAACATTAAGACTATATTTGTATCTCAACTATACTATAATATCACTGGTATGAATGGAGAATGGTTTCAGTATCAAGGGGGATGATACTCACTGCTGTCAAAGATGGGGTCAGAAATGACTGGTTCCAGTCTGCGGGAGAACCCTCCATCACTGTCGGGTAGAAAGGCTGTGAACATGAGCCGTACCACGCTCAGGTCCATCTCCTTTGACTGCAGAGCGGCTGCACTTTTAATAATTTCTCTCTCAGGATCTGAAATACATGTACAAACAGTCACAATGTGCCGAACATCTCAAGCATTCATAAAAAGAATCATTCATCTCTTAAACCTTTCTGTTGACCAGTGTATTTTCAGATCACTAGGAGACATGCAAATTCCTCCTTAAAGCCATAGTGATTTAAAGGATGTTTTTGTTATAGGGCCACTCACTGCCCTCAGACCAAACTGGGGTCAATTGTCTTGAGACAAAGTGGAAAGCGATCTCAGAACTTTCCACACCTCCCACACCAATTTGCCCTGTTTAGTAAATCTGGCCTGAAATGTGACCCTAGACCACAAAACCAGTCATAACAGTACATTTTTTGAAAATGAGATTTATACATCACATGAAAGCTGAATAAATAGCTTTCTATTGATGTAGGTTTTGTTAGGAGTTTTAATGGAGTTGTGGTTCCTTACCACCGTCACCTCTTTTGCCTTTGGCTTGCTTAGTTGGGGACACTAAGGCCTAGTCCACACGTACACGGGTATTTTTATTACCGGAGTTTTTCCTCCGTTTTAAAAAAACAACCGCGTCCACACAAGCACGGTTTGAAAAAAATCTCTGTCCACATGAAAACGCAAAACCATGCTATGATTGGCTGCCTGATTTCCATATGGATCCCATCCCATCCACGGCACCGATGCACTGAGGGATGCCATGGGCTCGGTGAAACCCTTCTACAAGTTTCTTTACTTTGGACTCAGTGACAGCTAACTGTATGGTGCAGGGCCCAACTGTAAAGGCTTCACACACTTTGGCACACTTCACAATTTTGTATTACTGCATTCTCGCACCTTTGTTCGGCAATACAATGAGATAACTGCGCATATATCTGTAGGCTATACATGTGATAAGCGCTGTTAGCAGAGTTATTAAAAAAGCTATAGCCTGCTTCCGCCGCATAGACTTGACTCATGTAATATAAAAAGATAACGTGCAAAATCTGACGTCACACAAAGGAGAGAACGCACACTTCGACTAAACAGGCCGAAATCCCCGGCTTCACCATCTACACGACAACGCTGTAACCGGAGTTTCTAAAAATCTTCACCCTGACCGGATTTTTTTAAAAAGTACGATGTTATGATGTATATCCATTTCTCCAATGACATAAAATGTTTAAAGTGTTTCTAAGGATAGTGATTTTTAGAAGGCAGCTGTCTTGAATAGGTTGAACGGAAACATTGTTTTGTGGGTGGTCTACAAACCGGTAGGTTGGTGGTTCCATCCCCGTTCACACTGCAGGCAAAAGTGGCCCAAATCTAATTTTTTGGGGGGAGTTCTTCAGAGGTAGTGTGAACACTCAAATCTTGCCCTGATCTGATTTTTTTCAATGCGGCCGCAGTGTTTTTTGGGAAATGTGGGGACATTCCATAGGCGTAATGGTTTTTATACCGTAACCGTATATTCTACCCCCATACACTGCCCCTGCCCCTAAACCTACCCATCACAGGAAACATTCTGCATTTTTACTTTAAAAAAACAACAACAACTCATCCTGAATGATTTATAAGCCTTTTGAAAAGTGGGGACATGGGTAATGTCCTCATCCTCTCCTTGTAAAACCTATGTCATACCCATGTCATTATACACATTTGTCCTGATATTTCACAAAAACAAACACACACACACACACACACACACTTCTACCTGTGAGTTCCCTTGGTATGCGGACTTCTCCTTGAAGGGCATCTATGTCAGGATGGATGGATATCCCATAGTTATATCCCATCCTGTAGGCCTCAATCATCCTCTCCTCTAAAACTTTACTAACATTCTTCTTTGTCACATGCAAAATGCCCAAGTTAGGAAAACTGTGAAAACATGTTCAAGTGAATATTAATTAGGGCCATTATTATTGGGATTATTGCATGTACCAACAGTTTTGTTGCTCACATAGAGGTATTCTGAATAACTAGATGTTGAGAGACAAATTCAGACCTGATACTTGAGTCTTTGGGCTGCAAGTCAGCAATGCAGATTCCTTTATCACACTGTTTTCCCACCAGACTGTGAGCATGGAGATGGGGCTCCGTAGAATTGGTCACCAGCTGAACAACCACTCGTGCTGCTCCCTGGTAGTTACGGATCTGTTGCCCCACAAACCAACAGAATAAAAACAAAAAATAAATGACAAAATGCAGTTTATTTTTTTATTTTTTTAAACAGACTGTTTCAGATCTAAATCTGCTTAGAATTTGCCATTTTGTCATAATAATCATCAGCATCTATGAATAAAAAAACTATAATTTTTTATCATTAAAACAATTTATTGTGAAATAATAATAAGCATGTATAAAACGTATTATTATTATCATTGATGGTGTATTGTTTTTATTATTATTTCACGATAAATACAAAAATGTATATCAATTATTGTAAAATAATAAGCCTCATCTATAAAACAATTATTATTAATCATTTAATAATTACTTCATTGACAATGACCATTATCATCTTATGATTAAATAATACACGTATACACTGTGTAAAAAAACAATAATAATATAATCAATAAAAACAATTATAATGAATTTATCATCATTTTAAAATAATATATTAATTTATTGTGAAATACAAAATCCTGTATAAATAAAACCATCATTATCAATAGATTATTGTCATTATTATTTTTAAATAATAATCATCTATAAAAAACAAAAACAATTCTTATTGATCAAATTTATAATTTTATACGTATACTATTAAATCATCATTTAAGTCAATAAAAGCTATTGACAGATCAACATTATGTCACTTATCAATAATAACAACAATAATACTTAGTGACATGTCTTTATTATTATTTTGACTATTACAACAAACAAATAATACTATATTATATACTAAAATGACTATTCATACATTAGGTATACAATATGAAGTCTTTTGCGTAGCACTATTCAGAAAGTCTAAAAGGCAAAGCAGAAGATATTAATGTCATAGGAATGTCACAGGTAAGCTGATGTCTTTTCAGTGGGGGAAATCCCTGCATTCACAGGGAAAGTGGGCGGACCATTTGTGTACTTTTCCACAACATAATTTGGCCAGTTTTACCAACACCAACAGTTTTAATAAACACACAGAAGAGTTCAAATCAAAACAAAAGAGTGCCAAAGTTACTTGAATTATAAGCAAATCCCAAATACTAATACTAATAAGAAAAGTCTATTAAAAATTCTATTCTAATAAGAAAATAACTTAAAATCTTCTCTTGACTCATATACCAGGATGTGTGGTTTGACTGATTCTATAGGCCACGTTCAAATGTGGCTCATAAGACACTTTCTCTGGGACGAAATGACTCATGCGGATAGAAATATCAACCCCCAGAAAAAATACCCAGCAAATATAAAAGAATATAAACGCGAGTCCCTCTAGAAAGACCGTTTGATGATATCATGAAAGCACTGATGATGCCTCACATGAAAACATACATGTGTGCGAAAACGTGAATATTTATTGACATAAAATTTAGCAACACGGAAATCCCTACAATAAATCTGTATGATCTATGATCAGTGAAAAAACAAAAGTAGACCACAAATCAAATATCAACAAACAGGGGATTCCAGCACATGTGTTAGGATTTCCAAAAAATGACAGATTTAAAACAATAGACTATTATTGCTGTAGAGACAAGAAGAGGTTACAGTGTTACGTTTCAATACACATTTGAGAAGTGTCTTTTTTTTATATATATATACTGTTGTCTGAGGTCAACTAATGACGTTTGTGTAGTTTTTACATTTAAAAACATCATAACTAATATGTAATAGGCTATTTTCTACACTGGTTTAGAGGCGTTCTCCTGAACGCTGGGTTTTGATGGGCGTGCCGCACTGGAGACTTGGAAGTAAACGGCCACGACTAGGATTGGATAAGATTTGCATATTTAATGAGCTTCAGCTCCACTGTCAGTTCAGTTCACATGAGGGAGGGATTGTTTTGAAAGCGCCAACCAGAATGATTCTCTCGACCACAGGGCTCGTAAACGTCTTTATCAAACAAACACAATGATTTATTTCTCATCCTCCCGCGATTGATTGGAATAATATTTCTGTATTACATGGCCAGTCGGATCGTTCGATACACACACGCACGCACGAGTAAAAAAGTAAAAGCTTAAGTAAAAAAGCTTAAAAAGCAAAAGCTTTTCTTTGACTGACATCACGTTTTCAGCTCTGAAACTTACAGGATATTCTTATATTACCATGACCTTTTGTATATCAAAAGCTCAAGGGAAAGTTCATTTCTCAATTCATCACCCCTTTAAAAAGGCCATATTATGCCTCTTACAAGCTCTATTTAGTTTTCTGGGTCTAACAGAACAGGTTTTCAAGCTTGACGCGTTATTATGCACCCGCCGCAATACTACGCAAGTGTTTTTTTTGCTAGTTTTAGCTTGACACAGTTATTATTTCCACGTCCATCGTCACGTTGTTTAATTCGTAAGTGCACTCATGTCCATCTGTTCGCACATGGGCGTGCTGCTCATAAAACGAGGTGTGTTCAAGTGCATTGTTGGTGTGTTGCTATTTTTCTGAAAATATTTTGGCAATTGACAACAAAACCCTATCTAAAGTAAATATCGCAGTATTTTTATTATTATTTAAAGGGATGCAATAGTGACACACCACCCATGTACACTCTGCTTAATACACACACGGCATATAAATATTAAAAATAAACAGATTACTCTCTGGAGAAGCTTTCAGTCTTTCTGCTTGTAAATAGCGAATCCGCAAAGGTGCAAGCAATGCAGCAAAAAAAGTACTGGCTTCAATTAGTGACAAATGTAATAAGCCTATCATAGTGCCACCTATCGTCAGATGAATGTGTGTGTACATCTGAGTACCAGGTGAGATCTGGGATAATTTTACCAAATTTGGGCTCTGTATGTTTAATGGCACTTCTTGTAAATGGATGGTAAATAGACTGCATTTATATAGCGCTTTTAACAGACCCATGGCCATCAAAAGCGCTTTACATCTTGCCTCACATTCATCCATTCACTCTCTCATTCACACACCGACGGCGGTGTCAGCCATGTAAAGCGTCATCCAGCTCGTCGGGAGCAGCTGGGGTTAGGTATCTTGCTCATGGACACCTCGACACTTGGTCAGGTGGAACCGGGGATCGAACCACCAACCTTCCGGTTTGTAGCCAATCTACATGAACCACTGAGCCGCCCCAAAACTTTTTTTTACTTCTTGAAAATAAAACATATGAATAAAATCATCAGTGCATAAAAAATGAAATGCATCTGATCAAAGACTTGGAGTCCCAGTATAGCCCACACTTACTCGTAGGTGTATGTGCAAAGTACACACACACACACACCTCTTTAATGTGTGCTTGTGTGTTGCATATCAGAGTGTGTCTGGGCGAGAGGGGGCGAGTTTCCCATCTCTGACGCCACATTACACAGAACGATTCTTCCCACTAATTACCCCAGTGACACACTGAGGAAATTCCCAAACAGACTGCCGTCATGAAGGAGAACATGATAACAGAACAGAGCGCTTCTTTCATTTCTCTCCTTGCTTTCCGTGTTTTGTTTCACTCGTTTTCTAAACCCTCAGCCACTGTGATCCCAAAATAACTGCCCTGGCACAGAAAGGCAGTTGTAAGAGAAAGCAGCTACTATTTTTAGTTGAGAGCGCCAGCAAATATTGCATCATTGGGATTTATCACCTGATGAAAGAGCCACCATGTCAGACGCTTCTACCTCTCTCTAGATCTCAAAACTAGATTTGCATTTCCAGAAGGAAATACCAGTGCTTACAAGCAAAAGGCAAAAAACAAACAAACAAACAAAAAAAAACAATTCAGCATGCATATTAATATAAAAAGAAATCAGAATTCAGGATGCAAATGACATAATGACATTATTGCTGTCAATTACACAATGTACACCATCATTCAGAAATGTAGGGTCTGTAAGAGTTTTAAAAAAATATATATGTATTTATATACATAATATATATATTTGCCTGGTTTCACAGACAAGGCTTAGATTAAGCCAGGGTTAAGCCAGGATTAAACCTTAGTTCAATTCGGCATTTAAGTTACTTTGACCAACATGCCTTAAAAAAAAATAAAAAAATAATAATAATAAATAAATAAATAAATGAACATGAAAAAACATGAAAACTGATGTGCATCTTGAGAGAAAATAATGGCACTAACATATTTTAAGATATGTCAGTGCAAGTTGCTTTCAGTATAAACAGCTCAGTCATGCATTTTAGTCTGGGTCTAGCATAAGCCTTGTCTGTGAAACTGAGGGATTGTGTTAAATTAAAACAACTGTTTTCTATTGAAATATATTTTAAAATATAATTTATTCCTGTGATCAAAGCTGAATTTTCAGCATCATTACGCCAGTCTTCCGGGTCACATGATCCTTCAGAAATCATTCTAATATAATGATTTGGTGCCTTCTTATTATAATATTGAAAACAGTTGTGCTGCTTGCTTAATAGTTTAGTGGAAACTGTGATACATATTTTTTCCAGGATTCTTTGATAAATCAAAAAACAGCATTTATTTGAAATAGAAATCTTTTGTATCATCATAAATGTCTTTACTCTCACTTTTGGTCTATTTAATGCATCCTTGCTGAGTAAAAAATTGTACTGACTCAAAAATATTGGATGGTAGTGTAAGTCAAAATAGATTTTCAACTTTTTTTTTTGACACAATCAGCCCAGGCCAAAAATAAATAACAGCCTATTCAGCACTGGAGAAATAAAATAGCAGAATATCTAAACCCTATTGCCCAACCAGAAGTGAATGGTTTGTTTAACACCAGGCATCACCAGAGCTTTAACTGGTTGATCCTACCTTCACTTGTGGGTAAGACTTCCTGTTCTTCTCGCTGGAGGCCCCAGGGAGTCCTCCGTGGGAGGGGCCTTCGCATCCATAGCGGAACCTGAAGCCCCTCTGGAGATGATAATGTCAGACTTAATGTTGTGCTATAATGAGCCTGTTACCGGTCTCTTCTGAGACTGTGTGCCATTACACTGTATTTAGCTTACAAACATGTTAGAAAAAAACACTTGAAGAGCTTGAAACCACAACATTTCAGTGGTGTCGTTATTTGACTAGTACAAACCATTTAACAAAATATTACGTGCATTACCTGTTTTGGTTGTTCGATGATTTGCAGACAAGGTCCGTCAACTGCAAAAGGAGAGATGAAAAAAACTTTCATGAACTTTAAAATGAAAATTCCTCCGTTTGTTCTATTAATCTTCCACTCTGCATTTTCTCTCAAATACAGGTCCTTCTCAAAAAATGTGCATATTGTGATAAAGTTCCTTATTTTCCATAATGTAATGATAAAAATTAAACATTTATATATTTTAGATTCATTGCACACCAACTGAAATATTTCAGGTCTTTTATTGTTTTAATACTGATGATTTTGGCATACAGCTCATGAAAACCCCAAATTCCTGTCTCAAAAAATTAGCATATACCATCCGACCAATAAAAGAAAAGTGTTTTTAATACAAAAAAGTCAACCTTCAAATAATTATGTTCAGTTATGCACTCAATACTTGGTTGGGAATCCTTTTGCAGAAATGACTGCTTCAGTGCGGCGTGGCATGGAGGCGATCAGCCTGTGGCACTGCTGAGGTGTTATGGAGGCCCAGGATGCTTCGATAGCGGCCTTAAGCTCATCCAGAGTGTTGGGTCTTGCGTCTCTCAACTTTCTCTTCACAATATCCCACAGATTCTCTATGGGGTTCAGGTCAGGAGAGTTGGCAGGCCAATTGAGCACAGTAATACCATGGTCAGTAAACCATTTACCAGTGGTTTTGGCACTGTGAGCAGGTGCCAGGTCGTGCTGAAAAACGAAATCTTCATCTCCATAAAGCTTTTCAGCAGATGGAAGCATGACGTGCTCCAAAATCTCCTGATAGCTAGCTGCATTGACCCTGCCCTTGATAAAACACAGTGGACCAACACCAGCAGCTGACATGGCACCCCAGACCATCACTGACTGTGGGTACTTGACACTGGACTTCAGGCATTTTGGCATTTCCTTCTCCCCAGTCTTCCTCCAGACTCTGGCACCTTGATTTCCGAATGACATGCAAAATTTGCTTTCATCTGAAAAAAGTATTTCGGACCACTGAGCAACAGTCCAGTGCTGCTTTTCTGTAGCCCAAAAGAGGTTGACCTGGGGAATGCGGCACCTGTAGCCCATTTCCTGCACACACCTGTGTATGGTGGCTCTGGATGTTTCTACTGCTTCCACTGCTTCCGCAGGTCCCCCAAGCCTGGAATCGGTCTTTCTCCACAATCTTCCTTAGGGTCCGGTCACCTCTTCTCGTAGTGCAGCGTTTTTTTTCCCACAGACTTCCCACTGAGGTGCCTTGATACAGCACTCTGGGAACAGTTTATTCATTCAGAAATTTCTTTCTGTGGCTTACCCTCTCGCTTGAGGGTGTCAATGATGGCCTTCTGGACAGCAGTCAGGTCGGCAGTCTTACCCATGATTGCGGTTTTGAGTAATGAACCAGGCTGGGAGTTTTTAAAAGCCTCAGATTAGGTTAATAGCTCTTTTAGAGAACCTTTTCATGATATGCTAATTTTTTGAGATAGGAATTTTGGGTTTTCATGAGCTGTATGCCAATAAAAGACCTGAGATATTTTAGTTGGTGTGCAATGAATCTAAAATATATGAAAGTTTAATTTGTATCATTACATTATGGAAAATAATGAACTTTATCACAATATGCTAATTTTTTAGAAAGGACCTGTATATCTTTATACTTGCTGGATCATAATATGTTTTGACAGACAACCAATCACAACCAACGTTGTTAAGCATCATCTGTATGCATCATTCAAATGAAATTTCAAATTTGTGAGCTGCAGCAAACATCAACTAAAGGTACACTATGTAATATTTTTGCAGTAAAATTTTCAAAAACCACCAGGCCAGTGTTATATATTTTGTTCAGCTGAGTTCTTACAATATCCAAAATGTTTCCAACCATCTGTAAATCTTGAGAAATTTACTATTTTAACTAAGGAACTGGGACGTCTGAGGGAGTCGCCTGTCAATTGTGTCATATCTATATGGAACTTTTCCTTGACATGGTAAATAATTACACCAGTGAAAGCAGTGCATTTATCCTTTATTCATGCAATATCTCTTCAGTCAGTACAGTAGCCTACATTTTAGTAATGTTTCTATTTAACGTTAAATAACATGCATGGTAAGTGATGCTAACTGTATCTTACATAGCTTGCATATAACTTTATCTCGCGGCTCAACAATTTTACCTCCTACCGACCAAAATCCAACGTACTTCCAGACATGGCTTTAGATTATGGAGTTAAAATCTCTTTCTCTGCTGCGGTCGAGTTGGGCTCTGCACTTTCTGCCATCTTCACTGCAAGACGCGTCCACTTTCAGCAGTGACAGAGCGACTCGTGTGACCTGTCCCTGAATCCCCATGCACGCGTTCACTCACAAAGCAGACAGCCACGCCTCTACTACCGGGGAATGGATTACCGGCGGGGGATTTTTTTCCACTTTTTAATTTTATTCGAATATTAATTTTCACCTTCGAAATTCATTTTTTAAAAACTATTTGAATATATATTCAAATTTAGAATATTCGCTGACAGTCCTAATGTAACTTTAAAGACGGTTTCTAAATTCGCGAATCTCGAACGTCAAGCCAACTTTATGCCAGTCATATCAGATGCGCTACGGTTCTGCGGTGTTTGACGCTGCTGAAACAGAACAAAAACATTCAACCACTGTATGCTGAATGAATCTCCTGCGTAGGCTACATTGCACGTTCATCTCTGCTTTGAGTGCGAGCGTGCTCTGAACAAAACTACAGCTAATTGTTACGCATCTGATTATTAGACACTGCATTCATAGATTCAATAGAAACACGTGTGATTGGTTTTAATGCGCAACGCGATTATAACAGATGGCTTTTGAGAACCCTAAAATATGTTCAACAGCAAGTGACTAGTGTGAGCGACTGTAACAGCCGAAAATACAGCAAACAAACGGCGGGTGTTAATGTCAAGCCCTGATTATTATTGCTTAATGTTAAATGTCCCCATATTCGTGTCTGAACTTATTTCCCAGACATAGTTTTGGTATTGAGGTCAAAGTCCACTTGGCTATTCGCAAATCTTCGCAGAATTGAAGTGTTTCCCCTATTACAGCGACTTTCGCATGTTCTAAAGCTGGTGACCAGAGCATCTTCGATTAATTTTCCCTCAGGACTTCTGTAAAAACCAAAATATGACAAACCTCATATTTGGTCCTTTTAGAAGGCTGGAAATTCTCACGGTGCTGTCACTGCCTTCTGTCCTTTTTTCTTAATCAGAAACCAAAACGGTGCGTGCTGCACGTCTGCACCAGACTGGACAGGATTTACAGCGAGTTTTCAAAATCGTGATAATCACACACGGTTTTATTAATAATACATTTTTAAACGGTATTACTAACCGTCTGTACGTTTTATTGTGGTTTATTGTGAAACCGGTAATAGTTTGATCGCTATTACATAGCTCAACATAGTTTAAATCTTGTTTTCATGATTTACTGCAAGCCGATTTTTTACCATGTCAAGTATCGATAGTCGTAACATACCTTTCAATACACTCAAATGCAGTGGCGTAACTTTGTTTTAAAAAGTGGGTGGGACATGCGTGTGTATTGGGGGGGTGGACTATTTAAATCAATTCAATAGTTAATTTATTAATACAGATGTTTAATTCTTGCATCTAAACCGAACATCATCAGTGGTTGTATATCAAGAGCAGGGAAAGTTTTTATGCATTCATGATTTCACCAGGAAAAAAAAATAGAAAGTCTCTGCAACAGCGTTAAGCATTAAATTGAAGCGCTCGTCTGTGTGAAGACTGCACGAGAACGAGCCACAAGAGAAATCCGTGTCACTGATAACGGCGGCAATGAGCGCCAGATCGCCTCTTATTTAACCAATGAATTGAATGATGCTCTTCTAGTTAACCAGAGATGGGTTTTATTAGTATTAGTTAGGTTTATCCGTGCAGCAAGATGTTTCAAAAAGTCTTGGGGACATGTCCCACCCGCAAACGCCTATGTTCAAATGTATATAATATAATAAAACAGCATTGCGTTGTCCCACGTGCATGGCGTGAAAAGCTAATGCATTCGTCTGCGGCATAATAAAAGCTCAACGACGTCAAGGCATCATCAAGCTATGCCTTTGTTTTCAATAAGCGACCTCTAGTGGCAAAAAATTACATATTGTGGCTTTAAGTACTCCTTTTTGTGTAGTTATTGCAGATTCTGTGACTTATTTAGACAGTTGCATGAACTACCATTCAAAAGTTTGGGGTAAATAAAACTTTTTTTAAAGAAATGAATACTTTTATAAAGTAAGGGCGCATTAAATTGATCAAAAGTGACATGACAATGAACATGACAATGTTTTTTTTACTTTCTACAGACTCCTGAAAAAGATGGCATGGTTTCCACAAAAAAATATTAATCAACAACTGTTTTCCACATTGATAATTTGTGTTTTTTTCTCAAGTAATTTGGATTATAATATCAATGTCACACTGCAATGCAAACAGCAATAAAAGCAAACATGACTAGCTAAAAGGCCACAAAAGTAATTAAATTCAACCAGGTGTGGGGAAACTCAGAAGGATTAGAATCTTATAATGAAGACATTCTGGCCATCAAACATATCAAAAGCTTCGCTTTGAGGCTGGTGTTCTGCAGATATTTCAAGGCCAGAGCTCTCGCCGTATCACGTGTTTCCACAGAATTGCAAGCCTCTTCCTCTTCCTGTGCACTACAAGGACTACGACCACATCCTTGGTGAAGCATAGCTAAATCAATCTACTGCCAAATATCTGCAGAATGTAACCTCTTAGAGCCCAACTTGAATGTGTCCACCTGACATTATGGTACGGCCCAGATCAATAAATGTTTTTAAGTGTTGTCATAACTAGAACAGGCCATTTATTGGGTAGGATAAGACAAAGTACATCATATTCCAACATTATCCATCTGACATTAGACATCAAGTCTAAAGCAGATGTCAACCACAGGTGCACTGAACTCTAAATAGAAATATATTTTTCAATTGTCACACTGAACACCCCATCCTAAAACATAGTAGTAAGCTTAAAGCAACTAAACTTACTTCCAGTTAAGTTGGTGTTCCTACTTGACCACAAGCCAACTAACTGTATCATGAACTATCTGCATTTCCAATGGTATTTTCCACATCGTGCCACTGCATGCTTGAATAAAGTTAAACTCTGCATTGGAACATTGTCTAACTGGCTTGACTCTCTGTTGCTCATATCGCCTCTAATTACCAACTTTCATTGAATAAATAATGTGACTTGCTCTCTCACTGTTAATGTCCTTCCAAGATAACCCCACCAGTTGAAACTGGAAGTCAGCATGAAACAGAAGCTGTGATAGTCCCTATTGTGACATATAGCTGAGTGAAACATCTTCTCTAATAAGAAAAAAAAATATAGGCCAGGACTTCATTTTGCCCATTAGGAAGGAATTGATTGGATGGTTGTGGGTTGCTATTGCTGTGATATCATGTGATTGACAAGTTGTCCCGCCTTAATGCCAGTAAACACGTCATCAGAGATGAGAATAGATGTCACTGCAAGAAGGAGGGGAAGATAATTTGACTAATGATTAAGGGCCAGGTTTATTAAACGACAAATTGGCATGCGAGCACAATTCCAAAATAGAAATGGTTATGCCCGTGATCTACTGACAACCAGAGAAAGTACAAACCCGATTCTCAAAAAGTTGGGACACTGTACAAATTGTGAATAAAAACAGAATGCAATGATTTGGAAGTTTCAAATTGTAATATTTTATTCAGAATACAACATAGATGACATATCAAATGTTTGAACTGAGAAAATTTATAATTTTAAGGGGGTGATGAATTGAGAAATCCACTTTCCCTTGAGCTTTTGATAAACAAATGTCACGGTAATATAAGAATATCCTGTAAGTTTCAGAGCTGAAAACTTCCTTTTTAGTCAAAGAAAAGCTTTTATAGACACCGGGCCCAGAAAACGATCGTGTGCTTCATCCTTACGTCATTGCGCAACAAAACTCGCCTCTACAGAATAATAAGCACGCGTAATCCAGTAGCCCCGCCCACCGACTAATCAGATCACGCTAGCCAGCAGCAATAAACATGTGGAAGAAGATAGCAAGATATTGTGGAAGAACACAGTCGCTGCATAAGCTTTCTTCGGATCATAATATTAGGAATGTGTGATACTTCATTTATTTTCATATTAAATCATATTTATCTTATTTTCATTAAGTTCCAGCTCACGTGTGGAAGACAATGTACTTGTGTTCGCTTCATTTCACTGCGGAATCGTTTGTAAACAAGCCTCAAGTGCTGGATTTGCAAACGCAATCAAAGAAAAGCTTACGAAAAGCCCCATTGCATGGATTCTTTTGTTATTTTATAATGTTTCCTGATGTGTTCTTATATTGTTAGTATGGTTTTTACATTTTTTTTTTCTTAATTTAGAAATAAAGCCATTTTTTCTATACTGATATTAGCCCTCTTGAATGCTGTTTCAAGGGGCGTGTCTGCTGTGAGTCCAGTGAAAACACCCACTGTTGTGATTGGCTGACATCTTTGCATTTGAAATGAGATTATGAAGAGAGGGGGCGTGGTTAAGTGAGGTCGTGAGCTGTAGCTGCAGCAGGAGCACTCACTGTCAGTCGAGAGAGAGATAGAGCTGGGGAAAGATAGCCTAGAAATCTAGACGCACCCTAGCGGCAGCAAATTTAATTTGCCCGCAAGTGTCGTCTAGGAACTCTCAATACACGTCTGAGCTGTATTCCTCAGAATCTGGACGGGCCAATCACATCGTGCATAGAGTAGGCGGGCGGGGGCCATACTGACGACGGCGGAGTTGCGTTTGCGTGCTTCTACAGAACTGGCGAACGGCGGCGGTCTTTCGAATCAGCTTTGACCGCGATCCTGGAAGACTTGGAATTAAGCTTTTCTCTGAGAAAAGAACAAAGAACGGCACTGAAGTCATTCTTAAAAAGGGAAGATGTGTTCGGAGTTTAGACGACCGGATACGGCGAATGTTTAATCTATCAACAAGCTCTGTTTCACCTTTCGTTGCTCTGGTTGGTGTAGCGCTATCCTATCGCGTGCAGAGGGAGTTTGAAAGACAACCGTTTATCCCGCCCCTCGGATTGAGCCCTGTCTATGGTGAGTTTCCAGACCAAACATCTTGATGTGGGTCTGGCTTGTCAGGCTAGGGGAAAGATTGCTGAGGAAGTGTTTGTACCGAGTTGTTGAGAGCGCAAGTTTATTTTGTTTGTATCTGAGAGCTCTGAATAAACATGAGTGAACTTTGAAACGTTATTTCTCTCACAAAATGCTTTCACCACAGCTAAAAGCAAACATGACATCGACATGAATACAGTAAAAGCTTCTGTTGAAAATAACAGCGTCATTCAAACGGCAGTTTGGGCAAGTGTGCACTGCAGATATACGTGTGATTGACCGATCCGAACATTATAAAGAGTGTTCTTTGATCGCTCTCTGTAGTTGAATCATTTAAATAACAGATTTGTTTCATGCTACTAACAGAAATGACATGAAGTTGATCGTTTTAGTCACTGGCTTGATTCAGTGATGCATCAAGACGGCCAGCGGCGGGACTGACAGTATTAAACGATTTAGAAAGAAAGTCTGTGTGAACTTGAATGACCAGCTACACATCAGAACTCACTGATCCCAGATCAGGCATTAATGAACACTGTTACTCACTGTTTGTGGCAGTGGTGTTGAATCAATATAGTAAAGTCTGTACTGCTGACAAAACCTTTCCTGGTATGACATCATAACAGGAGAATTCAAGATCAGCTCGCCTGGGCTCTCAATTTCTCAAAGGCAGAGAAAGACAGCCAGAACTCGGTTTACACCGATCTTTATAGACAAACGAAATTTATAGCCACATGGGGACAATATGCAGGCTGGAGGAATGTTGAAAAACCTCATAAAATAAAAATGTAACGCCATGGGACCTTTAAGAAAAGCTTACGTTTTCTTGTTGGAGATGTTTCACTCAGCTATATGTCACAATAGTGACTATCACAGCTTCTGTATCATGCTGACTTCCAGTTTCAACTGGTGGGGTTATCTTGGAAGGACATTAACAGTGAGAAAGCGATTCTTTCGCAGAGGCAATATCGTAGCCTATGAGGGTTATACGAGGCATGATCTATCACATCTATTGCGGTCTCAACTCTGGCCGGTTGATAATACCTAGAATATCTAAATCAACTGCAGGCGGTCGATACTTTTCCTATTTAGCACCTAAACTCTGGAACAGTCTTCCTAGCATTGTTTGGGAAGCAGACACACTCTGTCAGTTTAAATCTAGACTAAAAACACATTTCTTTAACCTGGCATACATATAGAACATTATAAACTTCTATTATTCAAATCAGTTAAATGATTGTTAGGCTGCATTAACTAGGTCAGCCGGAACCAGCAACACTTCCCATAACACCTGATTTACTCACATCATAAAAAGAGTGGCATCCACACTAATGTTAGTCTCTCTGTTTATCCCGAGGTTCACTGCAGTCTTTCATTCAAAATTGAAAGTACATTTTTCACCCCAAAAAATTGAGCAATAAACAATGGCGCAAATACCCGTAAATTACAGAGCGCAAACCTTTGTAAATCACCTTGCACTATTAATTTAAAAACTCTCCTTCCATAAATTGTGTCTGAAAGGTAAACTCCTACAAATGCACATGCAATAAGGTCAGCAGCAAAAATAACACTGTCCATGACTGTTCAGTGCAAATTTTTCACTGGGTGTCTTTAGTAAATCCAGACAGTACTTTCTTAACATCAAAAGAAGGGTTGAATTGGCGCAAGCTGTTAGTAAATGTTTCCCTAAGATGGCACAAATAAATAAAAAAGATGCAAAGGAAATTGGATAAAATATATAACAAATACTGTAATATTCCATAAATTAAAAAATATATATATTTAAAAAAAATATCTAAAAAAAACAAGAATTGTCCATTTTGACTTCATGGTGACTAAGATAAACCTAAAGGTAAAACCTTCAAAACATTCAAAAAATTTGCCTACACATTTTAAGTAAATGGGATCCAAAACAAATGACTTTTAATGTGTTTATTTCCTTGTGTCAAAATTATTTTTTATTACAAATTTATATTTTTCAAATATATATATTTTTTGTGTTCCACAGAGAAAGAATATCTCACAGATTTGGAATTATTATTATTTTTTTTTTTTTGGTGAACTATCCCCTTAAATGTGCCTTTTTGAAAGTCTTTCATTCAAAACTGAAAGTAAATTTTTCACCAAAACTGCCAAGATTTGTTCTGAGCTGTACAAGCATGCTCAGGTAGATCAAGAGAGGCGGCAGCCCCCAAACTGCACCTATCTCAGAGCGTGTTTCTAATGTAACCACATGATGGTGAAAGGTGGTTTTCAGCCCTGTATCTGCAATCCAATGAGGAAGTGAAAAGTGCGGGGAAAAATAGATCTGCTCCTGTAGTGCCAACCTACATAATACACAAATGACTGCATGTGGCATCACTGAAACAAGGAGTGAGATGTTTCTGGGAACTTTATAGTGTCTGCACTGCACAGTGGTACAGTGTGTGATTTTTTAGATTTAGACCTCTAACGGAATTGTAAGGTGCAGGTTACTGTTTTCTTGAGGAAGGAATAGAACAAGAAAAAAAATTGATGTAACTGCATCAATTCTGCAGAAAATTATCTCATTATTAAAGTCACCATGAAATAAAATTTGACAATTATTATTGCAATATTTATTATAAAAGTTTTCTCAGTGCACTTATTCTAAAATTCATGTGCCCTGTAATCCTTAATCAAAACTGCTTTCCCTTCCTCATCCATGTCTGATGACATGGCGTGAGGGCGGGGCAACCTGTCACTCACATGACGACACAGCAATAGCAAACCTCAACAATCCAACCAATTCTAAACCAAGTCCCGCGGCTCCGCCCTACAGGTTTTCTTGTTCAAGAAGCCACTTCACTCAGACATACATCACAACAGGAGAAAAAAAGATCATCACAACTTCTGTTTCAGTGGTGAATTTAAGACCTTGATTGAACGACAAGTCGAAGGAAACATAAATGAAACTCTTACCTGTCCTCATAACGTTATTGTTGTGAATTCCCGGGAATGGTGTTGGGTCCATCATCCATATTGGGTCGTTAACGAACTCAATTTGTTCAATGAACTTCAGAGAATACAAGCAAAAACAATGAGACACATTGACTGAGTTTATATACACAGAATATTCCTATTATTACTCATTTATTTTAGAATTTGCAGATATCCAGATTATGTACGTGTCATCATGCAAACACAAAAGGGACAGTTCACAGAAGTTCAGTTCAAAATTTTAAATTCTATCATAACTTATTCACCCTTAAGTTGTTTCAAACCTGTATACGTTTATTTATTCTGCTTAACACAAAGATGTTTTGAAGAATGTTTGTAACCAAGCAGATAGAGTAGCCATTGACTACCATAGTATTTTTCTTCTACTATGGTCTTCAATGTTTGCCAAGATCTGCTTGGTTACAAACATTCTTCCAAATATCTTCCTTTGTGTTTAGCAGAATAAAGAAAGTCATACAGGTTTGTAAAAACGTTCATTTTTGGATGATCTATCCCTTTAAAAGCCATAATTTTAGAAGGACTAAAATTACACTCAGCATCATAAATCACATATGCCGGTTTCAATGTATACTATAAAGAATGTATGAGTCTTTTTCAAAATAAAGGCTTATTCCGAATAGAACAGCATGAAATTATGACCTTTGTAAACTCTTCGAATTCAACCCATGGGCCATGTAACAACATACTTTAGAAAAACATTACATTAGAAAAAACATACATTAGAAAAAGTTTCAGTGTATCAGAAGGACAGAATATTAATTTAGGAGTCAGCTTATTAGCACAGATGTAAGATGCATGAAGTCAGTGTAGACGTGGATACAAAACCGAACAAACTCTAGTCTAAATCTTAATTTGCTGCTGTGTTAAAGTTGAAATAACAACCACAACAGGCAGGAAGAAGGAAAACCTCCTCAGCTTTCTAAGAGACACTTCCTGTGTGATGATGCTGTGGCATTTACAGAAATTAATATGCTGTTTTAAATTTAATAATGTACTTTGAGACTTGTATGCATTCGAAGGTATACATAACCCAAAAAAGCTCTGAGGTCTATGTTTATCTTGTGAAGATTATCATAAGGCATGAGCTGTCAGTCTGCTATCTGTGATCTAAATGAAAATAAACATTTTCTGAAATAAATTAGCAGCCAGGTAGTAACGGAAGCTTAAAGTCAACATGAAATCAAAACTTAAATCACTGGTCTTATAGCAGGCAAAACATGTCAGACTCCTGAAGTAAAATATGTTTTAATTAGCAATTGTGACTCCAAAGGTTGTAGAAAACATTTCCTCACCCCTGTATGGTATGGGTCCTCTCCAGCCATGATTCCTAAGGAGAAAATTAAAACTAAATTATGATTTATACTTAGAAAATAGTCACTGACTGACATTTTCATTACTTGAAATAACCAGTTTGAAGCTGCATTCCTGTCATCACGAGACTCAAAGTGGTACATTAGATAGACATGTTGTTCATGAGCAAACTAAATGAACAAGCCAATTGTTTGTAAATGAAATGAATGAATAAAACATTTTGTTTGTGAATGGAGATTTGCTGACTGTCAGTCATATCCTTTGCAAGGAAAGGAGGAGGCGAATGCTTTAAAGTCACCATGAAATCAAAATGGACACATTTTCAAAAATATTAATGGAAAAGAAAAATCAAGTCCTGGCCTACTTCATTTTTTTGTTCCAGAAGACGTTTCAATTAAATGATATACATCACAATAGGGAACTACCACAGCGTTTTCATGGACAACCAACCATATTTAAATGTTTAGTTCGCCCAAAAATTTCAATTCTAAATTGTCATTAATTATTCACCCTCATGTCACTCAAACAAGAATTTGTTCATCATCAAACACAAATGAAGATTTTTTAATGAAATCTGAGAGCTTTCTGTTCCTCCATTTACAGCTGTGCAACTGACACTGTCACTTCAAAAAGTTCATAAAGAGATCGCAAAAATAATCCATATGAATTGAGCCGCTTAGATCAAAGTTGTTGTTTTTTTCTTAAGAAACATGAATTTAGAAGCATTCAACAACTAGCACATCAGTTGTGGTAAACAGAAGCTCAAACATGTTTGCTTGACGCACAAAAAAAAAAGCGCAAAACAAAAGACGTGCAAGAACCAATGAGGTTCATTGTCAAGTTACGCAGCATGTTTGAGCTTCTGCAAGAACCAATGAGGTTTGTTTTCATGCGTCAAGCAGGTTTGGTTGAGCTTTTGCTTATGTGTGAATAAATGTTTGATCTGTTAATCAAATAAAGCGGTTAATCATATTTAGTCCCTTCAGAAAATTTGGACTAAACAGCTCAGTTCATATGAACAGTGGTGGAATGTTACTTCAACGATTAGCATATGGCTTTGTATCAGTAGAAACCCGGGAGTATATTCTAATGATCGTGAACACGCGCTGTGAATGTATGCCGCGAACGCGGACACATTTACCTCAGCTCTCATCATGAGAGCTCATTCAGCTCATTTATCACAATGAATGTAATCTGACTCCTGCAGAGTTTGTGCTGTGACACTCGCTCAGCGGCTAAATCACATTACATTGAACAAACACTAAGATTTTAATTGTAGTGTCTGTTCTCTAACTGAACTGATTTTATGAAAATAAAAGTGGTGGGTTATTGATCCAGTGATTCAGTAGCGATGGCTTTGGGAGGGGCCTCGTAGGGCAGCGAAGCATTCTGGGAATTGTTGTCTTTCATCCCCATGAGACAAAAATACATTTTCTGTCTTATCTCAGTCTAGAAGGCACCAAATTAACAAAATAATTTCACATTTCTACTACATTAATAACGCAGTTTAAATACAAAGCTTAATGCTAAATCATTGAAGTAACCATTTAATTAAAGTGCCACAGCCCATACTGTTTTCTTCTTTTTAATTATTAGAATATAGACATTAAGAGAATAAATTGTTAAGTACTTTTACTTTTAATACTTAAAAGTACATTTAAAATCAGATACTTTTTACTTAAGTAGGATTGTCATTTTAGTACTTTTACTAAAGTAAATACGTGTCTGTTACTTGTACTTTTAAGTACTGAGATTCAGTACTTCCTCCACCACTGCAAATGGATTAGTTTTACGATCGCTTTATGAACTTTTTGAAGCATCAATTTGTTTTGTGTAGTTGTCTATGGAGGGACATAAAGCTCTCAGATTTCATTAAAAAAAATATTTATTTGTGCTGAGAAGATGAACAAATTCTTATGGGTTTAGAACAACATGAGAAGCATTAGTGTTTTAATTTTGGGGAACTTTAAGATGATGCAGGGACACGATTATTTTTGTATGTGTGTGTGTGTGTGTATGTATGTATGTATGTGTGTATGTATGTATGTATGTATGTATGTATGTGTATATATATATATATATATATATATATATATATATATATATATATATATATATATATATATATATATATATATATAATAAAAGTTGCAGTTGTGATGAATGAAAGTTTTAAAATGCAGATCTATTTTGCATAGACAGTAAAATTTTGTTGTCATTTATAAGGAATCGGTTGAGTGAAAGATCAAATGAATAACTCACAGTAAAGCAATGTCTGCCTCGCCACCTACTGGTTGTGACCTGCAGAATCGGTCGCTGAACGAACCAGTGAGGAAATTATTTAATTTATTCATTTAATTTAAGTTTCAAAACATTATCAGCGTTATTGAAAATAATCAAAATCCCAACCACACTATTATTGTTCTCAAACACCGAATGACAGACTCTACATCCACGGTAATTTAAACCAATCTCGCGCGTTTGGAACATTAACGTTACAATCGAAATTCAAATAAAACTTCAATAGTAACGTTACGTTAGGCTAATCAACTCCGGATGTTCGGACCGAACGCGTCTTGATGCTCAAATATACTGTGTTGATAGATTTTGACACAACAAGGCCAGCACAACACATAGCAGTCACTTATCTCAAACTATATTGTTGGATCCTGACCAACTTTAATCAAAAACACATTATTAATGAGCATCACGAGCTGTTCGTACTCACCTTAAACGAGTTTATCAAAAGTCCTTGAGAGCTGAAACGTGCATTTGGCCTCTGAGGCAAAGTAGGAAGTTAAGCAGCGCAAAGTATCACAACAACCCTTGGATGGCAACATGGTCAACTCAAAGACAACAAGCATGGCTGGATGGATCTACGAGGGTGCTTACCTTTCCTGACAGATATTCGAAGTTCAGGATCAACATCAAACAGCTGGGATCTGGGATTCCGAGTCAACTTTTCTTATTCGTTACAACTTATTTCTCCATGTTTTGCTGAAGTCAACTAATGTAAGCTCATAGAAAGTCCGTTCAAGGCAAGTTCCTTATTCCGGATGATTTCTGCGTCTGCTAGACATGGATATGCAGAAGACCCACTGGGGTTAAAAAGGCACATAAACCGATCAATCGATTTTAATCGCCCGTCGCGAATGATCACAGTAAATCATGTCGAGATCAACGCGACGTTTGAATAGACAGCTTGACTTCCTTACTGGAAATTCCCTGTGACGTAACTCCTGTTTAACATGTATGCTCTCAAAAACCTTTCCTGTCCTCTTGCGCCCACTTGTGGACATATACCGTATATGAATATAAAAAAAGGTCTAAAATGGTTTACAAATCTCTTCCCCTGGTCAGACTTATCTGCTGGCTGCAGGTTTTAAAGAGGGTCGAGTCATATTTAAGATCGTCAGGAGGTCCTTAAAACCAACAAACCAAGTTCAGCAAAAAGAAATAATTCAGACATGGGAATATTGCTGCAGGATTTTAAGAAGTGGCTTAAGAAAAAGGTATTAAACTGTGCTCTTTGAACATGGCCACTGCACTACATATGTCCACATGTAAAGTCAATGGTGTTGGTTAGCTGCTCTTCGCCTCACTGGGGCGAACTGGGGTCCCTCCTTCAGGGAACTAATAATAGTCCAGCAGTTGTTGGGAGATCTCAATTGAACGATAAGTCATGCATGTTCGCAACATGGTCGAACAACTACAGTATCAAATTCCGTCCATTCACGTAACATTATTGTCCTAGATATTGAATAGTGAACTGAATAAAGTGCAACTGGTGCAAGTTTCTTAAACAGACTTCTCTCAGTGGAACAGCAGAAGGAAACGCAAAATGATAGTTTAGCAACTTTATTGAGCAAACAAAATGAACAGCTGGTAGAGCTATTAGTTGATCGGTCATCCGTTGAGAGCTTCCAATCACATATATTCAGTGCAATGAGAGAACAGTGTTTAGGAGGATAGACAAACTAATAGCTCCTCATTCTAAAAACATCAAAAAGAGGAGAGAAAAGGAGTAACAAAATAAGTTTCTCAGACTCTAAGAGTGGACATGTATTTGCTTAACATCGTCTGCAGATATTCATTTTTGGCAGACCACAGACCAATTACTTTAATTGTTCCATTAACATGCAAAATATATATTTTCTGTAACTGCTGATACAATGACGTGACTGATTTGGTAAGAAACAGTCAGATATAAGCAAGAATATATTTCACAGACCATATTTCTTCTCATTGCTATTGTAAAAGCATATAAAAACATGAAGGCCAACCGAGCAAAAGATCGACTTTGAGGTACGCTGGCACCTGCGGAATCGTTGTTGTTTTTTCTGAAATAGCACCTCTAGCCAGTGGCGTGAGTCAGAAGCGTTCGATGGTTTCACCTTAGTTATATTTTTTTCTTTTCTTATCTCCAATAAAAAAGTTCTGAGCTCGTAGTTAAAACATGCTTCTTTGACACGAGCATTTTTCTGAACATCAAAGTTGGTGATCTTTGCAATATTGTGGTCTTTTTTACAGCATGTGAATGAAGGTTGAAAGGGGTCAAAATAACCAAGCAGAGCTGATATTGTCTGAATACATGGGAACTGTCAATTCATTGAAGGGGGAAGAAGAAAAAAAAAAAGTTGTTCATTTTTTTTCCCCAGCTATACTGCAGATTGGTCTGATGTTCCTCGGGTATCACATGGCATACTTTTGAGTCCATTCCCGAGCTATTCTGTTGTACCTGTGCAAGAGAAAGAAAGAGGAATGAAGTGTGGCATTGGCGCAGAGGCACAGTCACACATGCTGTGCAAGCGGTGCGTCTGCCAACTCGGCTTAGGCCAACATAAACACACAGAGTGCAGAAACAGCTCAAGGTCAAACGCAGTGGCATCTTCACCATGTCTACACTACAACTCTAAACATTACTTCTGGTATTTACTTTGATGCTGGTTATAGCCTGAACGGTTTACCTCAACCAAACCTTTTGTCATCAAACCTATGATAAAACCAGACATATTTAGATCTGATTGTTGTATGCATGGCCTTTAAAATGTAAACATTTAAAAAATAACTGGCTGGTTTGTATGAGAACCGGTTCATTTTTCAAGTCATCGAAATGAATAACATCACAAATGAAATAATGGATCAAAAAATTATTCAGGAAAATAAAAAAACCAGATGAGTTAGATTCACACATTTATTTTTGTTAAGCTTGTATGCGTGTGTTTGTGTGTATACTCTGTATATCTATCTGTATTCTCAGTGTGTGTGTGTGTGTGTGTGTGTGTGTATCTATCTATCTATCTATCTATCTACACACAGTATATATTACAAATCACTCAAAATTATATGCAAAAATTTCCCATGCATAGCCTACTCTTATTTTCAGTAGCAAGAAAATATTATTTTTTAAAATTAAAATGACATTTTTACCAGCCATACAATACCGTTGAAAGGTTTGGGGTCGGAATTCTCTAATGCTTAACAAGGCTGCATTTATTTAATGAAATTATATATATATATATATATATATATATATATATATATATATATATATATATAATTATGTAAATAAATGTACATTTCTAAATGTCAACGCTGAATTTTCAGTATCATTACTCCAGTCTCAGTGTCACATGATCATTCTAATATGATTTGCTGCCTTTTTTGCAGCTTTCTCTTATGAGTAGAACGTTTGAAAAAAGTAAAACATGTACTTAAAATAGGTATTTTTTATTGATTTTTGAATTATAAGTATAAAATCTCATTTTTTCAAATAAATTTAGAGCATCCTTGCTGAATAAAAGGTCATTTTTAAAAAAAACAAAATATCTTACTGAACCCAAATTTTTTAACGGTAGTGTATTTCTCATGTGTAATATGAGTTTCTTTTTGAAAATTTACATCCAGTTATGAAACCATCAAAAACATTAGCACATCCAGTAGTATGAGCACCAACTGTACTGCAACATGGTGACGTCAGAGATTAGTAAGCCTTCTTCATGCTCACACAAAAAAACTCTCCCACCTTGCATACCTTGCTCACCTTAAGCCCTATAACATGGCATATTTCTCTGTCCATTCCCTGGCTAGTTTATTATACCTGAGAGGAGAAATCAAACTATTCACACCTTCGAAAAGTAGGGGTGTGATGATACACTTAGCTCACAAGATGATACACAATATTGGGCTCACAAGAACGAGATAATCTTTAAAAAATATAAAGAAAATAAAAATGACGAAATATGTGACTAACTTTTATTTGACTGAAAGTAACAAAATACAAAACAATGCAGGAGCATTTTGAAATATTTTACCTTCTATCTACTATCTTTTATAAACTCCAAAGGGTTTTTATAAATAAAGACATCCCAAAAGATGAGCTTGATAGGAGAGTTGGTGAAAATGACTTAATGTTAATGTTTCATCTCATCACATTGACGGTTACAAATTACATGATTCATACAAATGATATATATTCAATTAAAATTTGAAAAACTTATATTATTTTGCATCCTTGATTATTTCTGTGAGTTCTGAGTTCTCGCGAGAACTTGTGGCATGAGAGCACCCCTCACTAAAAAGTATCTTGTATTATTTACACCAGCTAAAGAACAAACAGCCTGGATTGAAGGTGTAGTGTGTAATATTTATGAGGATCACAATAAAATAAACAATGTTTTCAGTGGTTTTATTAACTTGCACAATGAACCGTTATTTTATTACCTTAGAATGAGCCATTTCTATCTACAGACACCGCTGGTCCCTTACAGTGAAGAAGCCATTTTGCGCCGCCATGTTTCTACAGTAGCCCTAAACGGACAAAATGCTCTACAGAGCGCTCGCTACTCTGCTGTCTCAGACGACGACATCTGTGTGCTGTGTTATGCTCCGAAAAGTAGGGGTAAATCAAAGGGAGTGTTTTTAAATATTACTTATAAGGCTTAAGACAAACAAATCCACTTACTTTTCATTGTCTGTTTTATAGATACGCGCTATCTCTGGCACTAATGGATCATCTGGGTTTGGATCACATAACAGTGAGCAGATGGACAATAGAACTGCGACAGAAAGAAGAGAGAGGTTGGCACATGGCATAAACAATCTTAATGCATATCTTGCCTATCCATTAAAATAACTCTTAAGAAAAAGGTATTATATTAAGGTCAATGATTCGGTTATTTTTTATTGGCTCACCTTTAGAGATAGTTAACGCAGGAGACCACTGCGACCTTAGAATATCCAAACAGATGCTGCCATTACTGTTAATATTTGGGTGATAAATTCTTGTGGTGAATGCAACCTGCAAATGAGAGGGTGAAACAGACGATCAGGCCGCATATATTTCAAATCTACCAACTGATATTTTCCTGAAGATCTCTTGAATGTGACTGTGTGCAAAAAAACCAAAAATCAAAAAAACATGCCATATTCTTTAAAATCTATTCTTTAGACACAGATTAAACCTGTAGGTTGTTTAAATACTCAATTCTTGCCTTAGGTGGTTTGAAAGGGTAGTCTGTAGGAAAATGAATAGTCAAGAAAAACACCCCCCCTTGATATGGACTATCATTCTGTAAAGAAACAAAGAAAAAACAATAGTGTTACACAATTTCTGTGAATCCTTTAGTGAATTCAGTGCTATAAAAATACAGACCCTGCATGCAAATAAATGCCACAATCCATCATTAATATGCACATGCAAATAAGGACATATATCCACTTACAGGTCCCATAATTGTTGCTTGCCAGTGAAACACTGCAAATAAAGAGCAAGAAACATCTCATTACAGTGAGCTCTGTGATATGCTTGGAGACAGGTGATGAAAACAGAAAGCGAAATAACTCACAGTCATCCCCAACCGGTCCTGCTGAGCACTGCGCTGGGGGGTCCCGGCCCAGATCAGTCAGCTCCTAAAGACAGAGGATGCATCAGTATTGGATAGGATCTTCTCAGTATTGGACAGTATGGCTGTTTAAAATTTTAAAAAATCTTCTTGAATAACCAATACTGCTTGGTTTTAAGCAATAAATGTAAGCGATAAGACACACTCTGTGCAAACTCTCGGTCATCACAGTGGGTGTCAATGAAGTTGCACAGATGGTTCATAATGTTAAGTATGTATAATGATTTAGTTTAAAAAATAATAATTCTGGGTATCAACCATGTCATCATTCATCCATCCGTTTCTATACTTTTCTAAACACCTTCCATTGCTCCCAGGTTCCATGTCACTTATGATAAAAAAGCTCATATTTTTAATTTATACAAGTTATTGATAGAATTGTATAAAGCTAGTTGACATGAAATAACCTTTGGAAGCAAACATATCCTGCAGCACACTATACTGAATCTTAAACTATTATAACATACTTTTCGTATTCTTTCACAATTCTTATACGTGCATTTTATTAAATCTAATATTATTTCAGCGACTAGACAGATTGTGTCCAAAAAAATGGCAATTTCATCTCTTACACAGTAGGGCCATATACAAATAGGAAAAATCTTCTTGAATAACCAATAACAGCTTGGTTTAAAGCAATGCATGTAAGCAATATACAAGACACACACTGCCAACTTTTACTCATCACAGTGGGTGTCAAGGAAGTGGCACAGCTAGTTTATAATGTTACGTATAACAATTCAGCTAAAAAATTACAAATACAAATTTAAATTGTATGCCACTATCAGGACAAGACAGACATGATAACCAGTAATAAATGTGCCATGCTCTGATTCGACAGTCTCTTTTAAAGTTTTTATGAAATCAAATCAACCTTTTGTTTGTAGTTTGTTAGCACACATTACAGGTTTTAGGGTAAATAATTAATACGTGCAAGAACAGAACATACACATACAGTAAATACACAGAACAAAATTGTTTGCCGTGATAATCTTTAATCAAAATGGAATGGCGTTCCCGCTCAGATGTTGTCAGTTTGACGGCTTGGGTTTGAATATCCTTAACCACTCCAACCGTTAGTCTGCTATGAGCAAGAGATGGAGAGGAAAAGCTGAGCTGAAGTAAAACCCTGCCCTCTATTCAATATTCCGTTTCACCTCCTGGAATAAAATCAGTTGCAACTTCCGGTTCACTGGGATTTTCATGTTGTCTGACTATCACCAGACCAAGCTCATTTTAAGATTGAACATTGATCTGGGGAGTCTGCTCTGCATTTTCCACCGCACAAGAGGCGTGATAAACGAGCATAATTCAAATGACTCTGTACGCAATTGGATACTCCTTCAACCAATCAGACCACAAGAGGTGTGATCAACAGGCAATGACCCATCGTTTCTCTATACGTCATCATGTTAAACCCACCAATAGTACCCGGTGGATAAGCCAGTCTGTGATTACTGGGTGAAATCAAATCAGGCTGGATCTGACTCCTGCTGTGTTTGTGCTGTGACACTCTCTCAGCGGCTGAATCACATTATATTGAACAGACACCTTCAGTTTTTAATTGTAGTGTTTTTTCTCTAACTGAACTGATTTTATGAAAATTTACGTGGTGGGAAAGTGATCAGTGATTCAGTAGCAGTGGCCTTAAGAGTGGCCTCGTAGGGCAGTGAAGCATTCTGGGAATTGTTCTTTCATTCCCATGAGACAAAATTACATTTTCTGTCTTTTCTTAGTCTAGAAAGCACCAAATTCAAAAAATAATGTCAAATGACCCAGTTTAAATACAGATTCATCTTCCCAGTGCTGAATTGCCCCATTCTACATTATGTACATTATCTGCCATTGTGTCAGTTAATTGGTTCGATTATAAGTCACATTTAGCCACATAAAGTGATAAAATCTAAAATGTCTCTGTAGAAAAATGTAGAGTCCTTTCATTTGAATCCAGATGCATTCCTCTTCCAGACAGACAACGTAATTAATGAACTGTCACAACTATATGCTCTTCTGTCCTGAGGCCCAAACTGGAGAACAATCAAAGCAGAGACTCATGTGTCATCAGGATTAGATAAGAACAGTGGACAATTTATCCTTTGATTTGACATGCTCTCACCCTGACAGAATACTGACAGATTTCACAACTCTTGGAAAAAAGAAAAAAAAAGCAGACAGGAAATGACAGTCCTGTTGTCTTAATGTAACTGAACAAAGAACATCAGAAGTTGATTGAGCAAAATGTTTTTTTGCTTTCCTCACAGTCACATAAAAGTCACAAAAAAAAAGAAGAAGAAGAAGAGAAGAGAAATCTGCTGCAATTTATGCTCGTGTACTTAGTTAATATTATTGTGATTCATGGGATTTCAAGTACAACATGTTCCTGGATCAACATCTTTGTTGATCCTGGAACAACATTCCAATCAACCAATCAAATTTGAGGGACAAGTTTACAGTTTAAGTCAAGTTTAGGCTTGCGACCAGGGTTTGGTGCGTCTACATCAGTGTTATTCCCCTACCATTTCTCTCTGATGTTATGGATAAGTTTATGGCAAAATACATTTATACATTTTATAAATGATACAGTGTTTGATGATTTTGGAAGCCTCAAACAATAAGAGCTGGTCTGAAGGCTAGTTCACGTTGCCCCAATAAATGTCAACATTTCAAACATTCTAGTTGTTTGTTAAGATCGTAAATGTTGGTAAACTTTTTAATTAGAACTCAAGATTTTTCCGGAACTACGGTTTAGCCGTGCACACACTATGATTTATAGTCCTTTACAATTTCAGAAATTTCATTTTTGGGTGAACTAACCCTTTAAAAAGATGTAAAATGAAATAACTGTTAATTTAATTTGTTTCTTATATTGTATTAGGCTAGTTTTACTGTGTTATTTGTGTCTTTGTTCTTATTTTTCAATGATAAATAACTATATTGTGATTATTAATTAGAGATCAAACGATAGCAATTATTTGCATGTTTATGTGCCCGATAACTGTTATATAGAACCAATTTTGATTTGTTGTGTTATTTCTGTTTTTTACAATTATAGCAACAGCGCTAAACTGTTTTATTTAAAACGTTTTAAACACTGTAATTTTTGCTCCCTTCTTACATAAAAAAACACAACACAAGTGCCAGTAAAGTCTTTTTAACATTACTGCTGTTGCATCTATTTTTTTATTTTTATAACAACAGCATATCAACAACAGGCAAAATAAATTTACAAAGTTTAATGTTTTCAAATAGAGAGCATAAATAGACTAAAGAGTGAAGAGAATGGATCGCACTGGAATACGTAAACATTGTCATAAAAATAAACAAAACAGAGATAATACATCATCATTAGTCCATCTAATCTGGCACTAATTATCAGAATTATTAATAATGTTTTTGTTGGTTTCTAGTAGGGCTGTGCGATATTGAAGAAAAATGCAATATGCAATATCTTGTTAAATAATGCGATATTCGATATGATACGATATTGCTATTAGTGTGTAAAATCTATTTAAATTATATAAAAACAATTATTTAAAAACTGAGAATGAAACAATTTGTTTCATATTCTTTCTGGGAAAAGAAAGCATCGCTACAACTTCTGAACGTGACCAGCAGTTTTTTAGCAAACATTTGTCACAAATCGTTCAGGTTTCGGTGTGTGTGTCAGACAGCGCAAGACTCCAAGTTATTGTTTTTAGCAAATTATTGTGTTTAATAACTCTTTTTAATGTCAAGCAAGTCACATTAGTAACAGACGTGTGCCCAGTCTATTCTCTGCTCTATGTATCGACCTAAAACGTACAGTTTTAACAATGTTGTAGCCTATTAAAATCATTCATATATTGCGTGCTAGGGATGCACCGGTCCGATACTCGGGATCAGTATAGACTCCGATCCGCCATAATTTGCCGGATCAGGTAGAGCCGATCCAAATCCGATACTGTGCGTACAGGGCTTGACATTAACACCCACCAACCCGCCAAATGCGGGTAGATTTCAGCTGTGGCGGGTACGGCAGCCCCTCCCACTAGCCACTTTGGCGGGTTGAATATAATTTACAGCTAAATGAAATGCCAAGACCGTCGTATCACAAAATTGGCTACAATTCAACTACAATTCTTTATACTTAGTGAAGGCGAGATAGGCGGAATCGCGCTGAATGACACACAACAAAAGCGCTCTTTGTCGCACGTGTGATCAGTTCTCCTTGCTCCTGAATAGTCAAATACACGCGCAGTGTGTTTTAAATCTTCCAAATCAAGTAAAATGACTCAAAATCAAGTAATTTACGCATGCCAAAGTCAACTTTAAACATATACAATGTAATTTCCAAACAGCAAAATTGTGGCCAGTGAAAATGCTGAGTGGCTAGTAACTTTGGAAAACCACTAGCCACAATGGCTGGTGAGCAAAAAGTTAATGTCAAGCCCTGTGTGCGTATAATATTCTGTGTTATTGTTCTTCGCTGGCAGATCAGGCTGGGTTTAACCAGTCTTTAGATGTTTATTACATAAATGTTACATAGCAGACGTTAATATAATTTAAGGAGTTTTAAATGAGTAGGTCTTGTTAAAAGTTACATAATGTTGTCTATGCTGGAGAAACAAGCCGGTAAGTGAACAGTTTTGAATGCGACTTCACAAAATGAACCTAGACAACAGAGAGAGACATTTCCAACATGCAACTCATTCATGTTTTATTTAATTAATGTAAAGTTACGTCTTTATGAACAGGTGTTATGTTTGTATTTTTTAAACTCAAAGTTTAAACTACATAACATAGCTTATTTGTGCATATCTCATTTGTGCATTACTGGCTGTTATGTTAAATAAAGTTTATTAATTAAGTGATGCAAGTTATTTTACCTTCTTGACGGCTCATTTCCCCTCAGAGAGTAGTTTTAATGGCGGGCTTGTACGCGATTCCCAGAACGTCCACAAGATTGCAAAGCCAATACCCGATGGGAAAATGTTCAAAGCTGCTGTCCGTAACTTTTTTTGTGTTCAAGATTTACAAAAACTATATAATGAGAATGTACAACATGAATTCATTTTCCAAACCGTGTTTTTTGTCTTACCCTGAATCATTACGGTACACATTATAATAAGTGTTTATATTGGGACTATTTCACACCAGACTGGTAGGAGCCGCTGCGAAGGCGCACAGTCTCTGCGTGTCTTGCCATAGACATAAACAGAGAGAAGTAGCTCCGGCTGCAACGTGTTCTTCCGCAAGACCCACGCAGTTCTGTTTATTAACCGCTAGAGCACAACAAGTTACGGACTTCAGCTTTAAATATCAGGAAACCAACAAATTACTTGATCGCTATTATTAATACAGTGATTATTATTAAAGGGGGGGGGGGGGGGGGGGGGTGAAATGCTGTTTCCCTGCATACTGAGCTTTTTACACTGTTAAAGACTTGGATTCCCATCCTAAACATAGACAAAGTTTCAAAAAATAATGTTGGACGTTTGATGGAGTATTTCTGTGTCAAAAATACTCCTTCCGTTTTCTCACAAGTTTCGGAGAGTTTTTTTCGAGTATGGGTCGGCTTGACGTTAATAGAGCGGAAGGTCCTTGTATGGGCCGTACGGGCTCTTCTCCCGGTAGGGTGCGTGCGCGCGCGCGTGACTAGAGCGAGAGAGGAAATGCACGCCCATAAGCACTCCACGCCGCGCCACGCTCCACTTTATTCCTATGGGAATAGTGACTTCAATAGTTGAAGTGACTTCAACGCTTCAGCACAGCATTCCGGGAAGGCAGCGCTGCATTTGAACTGATTTGAACTCAGAAATGACGGGAAGCTTCACAACATCGCTTCAGTTGCGTCGCAAAGTGGATTTCCACGGTCACTGCTGTCACAGGACTTCAAATGCGCTAACGGTTACTCCATTGTTGTTCTATGTATAACGTTACACTAGTCTGACGTGCAAAACCGTTTTGCTTGCTACTGCTAAGGTTTAGTCACATACAATAGTCCATAAACCGAATCATGTCCTCATAAACTGCGAGTAAACACACACAAATGTTGACAGGCCACTAAATACAGTACATACCACAGAGACGGACGTCCTGCTGTTGTTGTTTCTCCTGTTCAATTTATTTCAGCCTCCAAATCTGATTCTGGATCATATGTCTATTAGCTGAGATCGATAGCTATTGGTTTCTCCACGCTCGAGGACGTTCGCACTCGTCATTCTTTAGCTCTGCCCACACGATACGCCTCCAGGCGCTCGGTTTTTTCCGGAAAGACTTGGTACAGCCTATATTTCTTTCATAAATATAATAAAACTAAAGACTTTTCGGAGATATGAAGGATGCAATACTACTCTACTCAAGATTGACATGACATTGACTGAAACTTTGATGAGTGTTTCACCTCATTTCATTCAACTTTAATAAAATAATTGAAGGAAAAGATGCATCGAGAATAGTTTTATAATCAAAATCGAATCGTGAGGCAAGTGAAGATTACACCTCTATTAAGGTGTACACGTCTTGTGAGCTCTGGCCACACCTAGTATTTTAGACAACAAGGAAATAACAACTGTTCTAGATCTTTCTGTCTCTCTTTATCGGAAAATACAGTGACTGTATAAACCACTTCTGAGAAAATAGCACGTTTCTGAGAATTCATGTATGAAGTGCAGGCAACCCTCTGGCAGCGCCTGCCTGTGCATGTGAGCATGTGACCATACAGGAAGTAGAGGTCAGAGGTTTCTTTGATGATGAGGGTGTCTGAGATAGAGACATCAAAACAAACACAGGTAGACCGTTTAGTTCATAATATTGTTGGCAGGTTGCACATCTCTGAACAAAACCAGCTGACGGACATACCTATGAGAACATCAGTCACTCAGACTTGAGGGATTATGGGTAGAAATTAAAACCACAGACTGTTTAGATTTTTTAACCGATTTCATGATACCTCATTATTTTCTCAAAACAACAATTTGATTTAAGAAAATTGCTAAATGGAGTATGAACTTTGAGTCTTTGCTGCAAGAAACAAAATAAATAACATGGATCTGAGATTCCCTTCTGAGCTTCTAATGAGGAACTTAACCAGTCTAAATAGGAACTAAACAGTCAGTGTCAAACCACTGGAGAACAACAAGGTTTGCAGAGTTAAATCAATGCCAGTCTTCATAAATAATGTTTCAGCATATTGTTAATTGACAGAAAAATGCCAGATCAACAACAAAAAATAATAATAATAATTATCTGTCATCCTTAATGCTGCCTGGATGGCATGGGTGGAGGAAGTCTTTGCGAGAGTCAATGTACGACACCATTCAGCCAACCCATATAGAACAGTGTGAACATTAGCACTAACAGCTATTTTTACGCCTGCATACTTCAGAAGAGGGTGTGGGGAATAAACCAGCCCTGCCATCACTTGTGAGATAGGTTGCTGTGCGCCTACTTGGCATTTGCAGTCTTAAAATTCTCATCTCAACTTCAAATATCTGTCATTCTATTTAATTTCCCTATTAAACAAATCTAAGCCCTGAAAACTGCTTGATATGGGTACAACATGCCACAGAAAGTGAGACCAACTAAGTATTTGGCTGTCTGCCTGCAAACAGTCTGCTGTGTCAGTCTAATTCATAGAAGCTCTCAAAGTCAGCGAAACAGGTAAAAAGGAACCTTTCGCCAAGTTCAACAACTAATGTGAAACTACTTCATGCTGGTATGGGCCGGATATTTCTATCCGCCGGATTATTACGTACTTGTAGTAGCCTTCCAGGAAGCACTTCTAGCAATGACACAAAGTTCTAGTTGTGTTTACCCAGATGAAAGAATTTCACTATTAGAGATAATGACAACACAGAGAACTATATGTCACCATTATATGCCGACATTATTTACTCTAAACCACTAAGGCAAATCCTGTCCCATGCAACCCATACTTTTGTGGCAGAGATGATTCATAAATACTATTCACCTGAACCAACACTATGAGAATTCACATAAGGTTGTGTTTATATGGATGTGATTCACTGAGGAACACACATGACCCCCCCCCCCCCCCCCCCCCCCCCCTTCTGACATCTGATTCCAGTATGTCCTCCGTTTTTAACCAGTATCTAATGAGAAATGTCGTTATTTTAGCTTTAAACTATGTATTACAATCTGGCACTTGTCTTTATGGGTATTATAGGTAATTGACAGACAGACAGATAGACATTTAGATAGACATTTAGATAGATAGATAGATAGATAGATAGATAGATAGATAGATAGATAGATAGATAGATAGATAGATAGATAGATAGATAAACAATGCCAGTATTCCTTATGAGGAAACAATAATACAGCAAACAACATTAAAATAATAACAATACAAATCGAAATATTAAACATCATAATAAAACAAAATCAGCCTAATGTTACCTTCACAGCCAAGCCTGCAATCCTCATAGCATTTGTTAACATCCATATTTCTAGCATATCAAGCTTTCTAACACATTAAGGGTTTGGGTAGTGAATTTAACATTATTATCATAAAATATAATATTTACCTTGTGAATTCGTTTTAATGCCATTCTGTGTTTGTACTGGGCTCCTGAGGCCGAGGAAAGAGGAGATTTATCCGGCTAGCTGCGGTTAGCTGTGCTCGCTAGCCAGACACTAAAGCTCCAACAGAAACCCGACGAGACCGAAACGGAAACAAACAAAACAAAATAAGGCGCTAAAATGGACACCGGAATCCCAGCTGTACGACCAATAATAATCCTATTGCGAATAAAAGTTATAGTTGAGTATGAACGGGAAGGCCTGTATTTCAATACTGAACACTTGTATAGGTATGTGTGTCTCCACCTCCTCTCTCTCTCTCTCTCTCTCTCTCTCTCTCTCTCTCTCTCTCTCTCTCTCTCTCTCATACACACTCACTCACTCACTCACTCACAAAATGTCCTCTTTCTCCAAATACTCCCTCTATCTTTCCTGATGTCTGCACACTCACAGCATCATTTTACGGAAATGTTCTGTTAATGCTGGAAGTGACTAACAGAGAGGAAAAGACATTACGAAATGTCTTACAAAATGAGGATTTGTGTCAGGGTTAGGTACTTTTTTTATGAGAGTCACTTATAATGCACAAACGTAACAAAACATTTGAAGTAAAAAATAGGCTAAACTTGTGAAATTAAAATATTAAATATAATTATAAAATGTTTAAATAGTCGTTAAAAAGTTTTATTTATCATATTTGTGTTTTATTTTTGTAATGTGTTTTAGTTAAGTCCTAATATTGTTTATTATGGTTACTAACTGTTTTCATTTTTTAATTTTTTTTTGCCGGTGTGTTGGATTGTATTAAATTCAGACTAAAAGTTTGTGTGTGTGTGTGTGTGTGTGTGTGTGTGTGTGTGTGTGTGTGTGTGTGTGTGTGTGTGTGTGTGTGTGTGTGTGTGTGTGTGTGTGTGTGTGTGTGTGTGTGTGTGTATTGCCCCTGTTTTTTAATTAAAAGATAATAACAAATGAGATTAGTGATATTTTGACCACTCAAATGGGAAATGTCCCCGGTTTCCATTTCAGAAATCTGGTCACCTAAACTTGCCTTAAGCAGGGAATGTTTGGGATTTATATAGACAAATAGTCTACTTAACAGTCTATGATTGGACCAGATACAAGATCTTGATCAAAAAACTCAGAGGTGTCAGTTCATGTGTGAAAATGGTTCTTCATGCTCCCTCCCAACCATTCTTTCACAATTTGAGCCTGATGAATCTGGACATTGCCATCCTGGAATATGGCCACGATGTGTCTTCCTACATGGCTGTTTAAGAAATGAAAAGCAACAAACTCCATCACTCCATTATGGATACAAAAATAACCGTTGCCATAAATATATCATGCTAGAAAAATAATAATAATTGAAATAATGATCCAATCTTGAAATTCCCTATTCAACTCCAAACAGCAACTTTTTTTGTGTATATTGTATGCCACACACACGCAACATGCTATACATAATAGGCTTGAGCATATTTCAACCTGCCATTGGAGGAAGAGAGGCATTTATTTATCATTCATGTTCTCTCAAATCTACTTTATATTCATATTTAGGTGACAAGGTCATATATTTATTGTTCTTAATTTAAATAAGAACATGTTGATTAGGTGCAGTTGATTATGATTATTAAATTATTGTACTTAAACTCTTCTTATAATAAATGCATGAAATGGATTTAATCTTAATTGCTGATATTACGACCCAGTATACTGCAACACTTTGTTATCTTTAGTTTTTCAAGATCGGTGTCTTTGCTCAGAGCTATTAAAAGAGAACATTCCACTGAAACATATCTCACATATTTACAATTATTTCCAAAACACAGTGGTTGTCTTTTTTTCTGAATAATATACAGGTAAGTTTCAACCTTTATTTGTTCATAGTTACAGTTATATGAATGGTATTGACCAATTTGCATTTATAGTGTTCAAAAGCTCAAGAGTATTAATGCACAGTAACAAATTGCTGTAGTTTTTACAGCAAAATTTTACAGAATATTACTTCTTAAGCATTTTACAAGATGCAGCTGTAGATCGCAATGCATTATGGGTAAATAATTGTTTTACAGTTGTTAACTGTATTTTTCCATGTCAACTGCAATTCATTTACAAGAAGGAGGTGTTGTTACTGTAACTTATGCGTTTTCACAATAACTTACTGTGCTGTGGCATTATGGGATAGCGCGGGCATCGTTCAAATTTGAAATCCATGTTGACTGGAGCAGCGCGCAACCATTGAAGATTAGAGGCATTATTCATAATTCCTGGTAAGTTCTAGAAGTATACTCTTTTATATTTATTTAATTTAATGTAGCCTATAAGCAATATCATGTCACAATATCGTGCTAACACGACATTTAGAAGTTACATGTAAAGTTGTCAATGTCAATATGTTTCCCCATACATAACGTTTGGTTAAAAACGTAACGTCGTTTAACTTTAAGATTTTTCTTTCAGGCGGGAGGCTTTTTGACTCGGTAGCCTAACTTACCCCATGGTGAGACGAAGACGAAGACGAACAAGGTAAAAGCATCGAACATTGAAACATCGAAAAACGACATTAATAGACATTATATAATATTATTTAACATGGATGGATAGGCTACTGCAGTTTATGGTTTCATTTCGCTATGTATTTAGTTAAGTGAACTTCTTGTCGAGAGAGCACTCGTTCTCATCATTTCAAATGAGAGGAGACAAAATAACGTGCGGTAAGCTTCAGCTGACGAAAAACATAAGAAAATACGATCAAAGCATGACTAAATAATGCATTTTCTCATTTCGCCAGAACATTTAAAGTAGTGTTTAGCTACATTTTAAAGTAGCCTAAAACCCAATGCGAACGACTGTCATAGTATCTTTCTTTTGAAATAACTGACGAACAGCAAAATATATGATATTTCTATTTGGTTATCGATCTCAAATTAAAACCTACATGTAAAGAAATTGTGTCTGCACCATAGCAATAACATTCTGCTTCTACTCTATGCTATGTATCACTGTAACTAAACTGTATAATAATGTATAGCCTACATTATGCATTTTTCGGGAGTGTATTTTTATCTCATAATAGAAATGCATAAAAAAATTCACACTATCTTTTTATTTGTTTTAGGTGCAAAGAACAGCAGATGATGTGGAGAAAAGTTTGACATTACAAGTTTCTGAAACTTATTATTATAGGTAGGCAATTGTAAATTATTATTAATTCTATTGTAAATCATATTGTATTTTAGATTACATTTTATATTGAAATACTACTGTTATATTGTAGGTTACATTATTGCTTTTATTGATTCATTTCAGGTGAACCCCGCAGACGATGGCTATTCAAGGTCCAGGTGGTTGTGACTTCACATGTGACTTCCTCAGCTTTGTGGCTGGATTTATTTCAACCTCAGTCTGGTGTCCCGGGAGCAGGCATCTTTTGCACACTTGAATCTTTTTCAAAGGTAACATGCTTTACTTGACTACTTTTATTTCTGAGAAAGGTGACTTGGTTTGATTACTGGTACATTTAAACGTGTTTACTGTACGATAAACAGTTAGATCCCCCCAAAATTTTAATTCTGTCATTAAATACTCTCCCTCATGTCATCCCAAACCCGTTAGACTTTTGTTCATCTTCAGAACAAAAATTAAGATATTTTTGATGAAATGTGAGATCTTTCTGTCCCTCCATTGACAGTCAATGCAACTATCCCTTTCAAACTTTAGACCTCATTAAAGTATCCATGTGACTTCATTGGTTAAACCTTAATTTTATGAAGCGATGTAAGTGCTTTGTTTGTGTATAAAAACATAATTTACCACTTTAAATTCATGTAACAACGTCCGCTCTCGTGTCAACACAACACGCATGCATTGAGGTGCTCTCGTGAACATGCGTTGGAAAATAATATTTTGTATCATATTTTATTTTTGCACAAACAAAGCACTCGATTTGCTTAATAAAGTTCAGGTTAAACCACTGAAGTCATGGATTACTTTAATGATGTCTTAACTAACTTTCTGGACCTTGAAAGTGGTAGATGCGTAGACTGTCAGTGGAGGAACATTAGCTCTCAGATTTCATCAAAAAATATCTATCTGGTTATTTTGTAATACCATGTAATTTTTATAGTAAGATTTTAACAGTTTCGGAAGACTGAAATTGTTCCCTTGCAATGCCAGTTTTAATAAATGCACTGCCTTGTAACACCCTTGATTAGTTTTTTTTCCATTGGTAAATGTAGTAATTTACAGTTTACTGTTAAAATTATTATTTTCATTATTTTTTAATGTTAAACTATTACAAACATCATCTTGGATTATGGGGTTATTTACAGGATTTTTTTTGGCAACTTTAGTTGCCAGGTAAATACTGTACTTTTGTGAAATTACAAAAAAATGCTGTAAAAATATTTACAGGATTTTATTGGCAACTTTAGTTGCCAGGTAAATACTGTACTTTAGTGAAGTTACAAAACAATGCTGTAAAAAAATATTTACAGAATTTTATTGGCAACTTTGTTGCCAGGTAAATACTGTACTTTAGTGAAATTACAAAATATTGCTGTAAAATAAAATACAAGTTTAATTGAATTTTACTGTAAAAACACTAAAAATTACTGTATTTCACATACACTAATTAGCTGTAAATTTTATTGGCAACTTTTTTGCCAGTAAATTCCTGTAAATTCTACAGTACATTTTTTACAGTGTGTATTAATCATTATTTCCATTTCTATCACTGTCCTTTCAAACGATTGGCCTCTTGCAGTCTTTTGCCTTCACCTTAAATGTGAAACGACTGATTGATATTAAATTGGGACTTCAAGAGTATATATTGAAGGTAAAAATAGACATACACATTTTTATGTTTACGAGTTAATTACCTTTGTTTGGTGTAAATTATATCTTTATATTTACATTATGTATACATTTTTTTTCTTATTTTTGCATGGAAAAAAGGACCAAACAGGCAGGAATGTTTGCAGGAATTGCAGGTGGAAACCAGCCTTACCTGTATCCTGCAATGAAAGACAGAAGAAAGGTTTGTATCTTTTGTCTTCGATACGTTCATGATCTTTAAACAGGTTCATGATTTTAACGCTAGATAGTGCTCTTTACCTTAAAATGAATCTAAAGTCTCAGCAGAATGTACAGCAGTAAATCAGTCCTCATGTTTAAACTGGACTTTCAAATCATTTCATTCAATGTTTTAAAAGGGTTTACCAGCTAAACTAGTTTTGATTCTCTTGTGATCATTAGTCATCTAGCATCACAATTTGGCCCTTGTCAAACTCGCTGAAATTCTTACACTTGCCTAATTTTCCTTCTCTTAACACATCAAATTTGAGGACAAAATGTTCATTTGCTAATACTACCTAAAATCCTTAATGTGTTTGTGCTGATATGATGTGTTTAGATTTTGCCTAATTTGGCGCTGTGCATTATGGCCAAACATCTCAACTTTGTTCTCGTCTATACAAAGGACATTGTTCCAGAACTCTTGAGGTTTGTTCAAATGCAAATTGTTTTTTTTTCCCTTCTTGGGTTCTTGGCAACTCCTAGCAACCCTTCCAAACTAATCATACTTATTCAGTCTTTTTCTATTTGTACTGTCATGAACTTTAACATTTAACATGCTAACTGAGGCCTGTATTTCTGAGATAAACACTATATTGCCAAAAGTATTGGGACACCCCTCCAAATAATTGAATGTGGGTGTTCCAGTCACTTCCATGGCTAAAGAAAGGTGTATAAAAAAATCAAGCACCTAGGCATGCTGACTGCTTCTACAAACATTTGTGATAGAATGGGTCCCTCTCAGAAACTCAGTCAATTCAAGAGTGGTACCGTGACAGGTTGCCATCTGCGCAATAAGTCCATTCGTGGTTCATTTCCTCACTATGAAATATTCCACGGTCAACTGTTATTGGTAATATAACAAAGTGGAAGCAATTAGGAATAAGAGCAACTCAATCACAAAGTGGTAGGGCACGTAAAATCACAGAGCGGGGGTCAACGCATGCTGAGCAGATGCGCAGATAGATACAGCTATACAGCTATTCATATTAGCTCAAGAACAGTGCGTAGAGAGCTTCATGGAATGGGTTTCCTTCCATGGCCGAGCAGCTGCACCCAAGCCTTACATTACCAAGGGCAAAGCGTTGGATGCAGTGATGTAAAGCACGTCACCACTGGACTCAAGCAGAGTGGAGACGTGTCCTCTGGAGTGACCAATCACGCTTCTTTGTCTGGCAATCCGATGGTCTGGATTTGGCGGTGGCCAGGTGAATGCCGCTTGCCTAACTGCTTTGTAAAATTGTAAAGTTTGGTGGAGGGGGGGTTATGGTGTGGGGTTGTTTTTCAGGGGTTGGGCTGGGCCCCTTAGTTCCAGTGAAATTAAAACTTAATGTGTCAGCATATCAAGACATTATCTTCTATGCTTCTAACTTTGTGGGAACAGTTTGGGATGGTCCCTTCCTGTTCCAACATGACTGCACACAAGTAAACAAAGCAAGGTCCATAAAGAGATGGATGAGTGAGTTTGGTGTGGAGGAACTTGACGGGGCCCAAAATCAGTGCCTGAACTCACAAATACGCTGTGGGATTTTGGCCTAGTTTTTGTTAAATAAACCATGATGTGTAATATGTCGTGAGGTTGTATTAATTTAAAGACCTGCCAAGGACCAGATGATTTTTAAATTATATCCTGATTATTAAATTGGGTGTCCTTTCGTTTTCACATGACTTTATAAAACCTGCAAGTGTCCACAAGAGTGAATGCACATGTTCAAATACATCTATTTACAACATAAGGGGGTATTCTGTAATTACATATTTAAAAAAGAAACAAGAATTTTGGAGGAATATAATAATAAAATATATATAAAGTGTGAATTTGGAACAGTGACACAATAGTATAATAATATGCTATGTAAATTTGGTCTGCCACTCTAAAACACTCTGTAGAACCTCTTGTATGTTAAATGTTTTATACATTTTGTACTTAAGGACGTCAAAACATTGCCCCATCTGATGGGGTTACTGGAGGACGCTATCATCTGTAGAGTTCTTGGATTCCATTTTACATTCCTGCCCTTTTTCAAAAGGTCATGCAAAAGAGTGTCCTGCCAGTGTAGTGTTCTGAGCAATCCCAAATGTCATTTTTACTGTGAGTTTAATTTGCCTGCATTAAAGTCCTTGAAAGACTTTGCAGGTCATTGGACACTAGATGGAGCTCTTTACCTTCCAAACAAAACAATGGCATGGTCCTGATAATTCTTATTTTATTTACTACTCAGATGTCATAACTTCTGTGATTTACTTTACAATCTTAATATTTGAAACCTTGTTTTTTTTTTTTTTTTATGTTTGCGCAGATGATCACTCCTACTTTAATTTCTGATGTCAAAACGGCGTGGCGTGCCAATTAGCACTAAGCCTGAATCTAAACAGACAATAACATACAATAATTGTATTGTATTTTACTGAGAACAGACAAGCTCATGTGCTTTTAAAAATAAACAATAATTTAAAAAAAATTATGATCCATATAAAATGCTGTTTGAAGCCGCATATTCTCTGATCTCAAAACATTTAAACTCTTGAGGTCCTAATTTAATATCAGTTATTGCACATTTAAGGTGATTCAAAAGATTGCAAGAGACCGTGAAATAAGTGTAATAGACAATTAAATAAATAATAAGAAATGCAGATTTTCTCTTGAGCTTTTAAAGAACACTATTAAATAAGTTTATAGATGCTTAATCTAATTTCATGATTATTGATGATGATGATTGTCCTGGCAAAAATCATTGCTTTCCTTTTTCTTTTCGGCCACTAGGTGGAAACAACCCCTTGAATCTGACAGAAAGATGTCCGGATTGATAGTGACTTCAATTAACTTGGAATAGTAAGCAACAATGTGCGCAAAGACAATATATAAATATTTTCGATTTTTGTTTAAGATACATTTCAGTTCTTATATAATCCATCGTTAAACATGTAATCAAAAATGTAATTGCAGTTATATCTCGTTTCCCCCTAAATATGTTCAGTAATATTTGATCAATGATGCACTCCAAACTACAAAACAAAGCAATCTATAGGCTACTCAAGAGGTTTTGTTATATTGGATCAGTGAATATTAGGCTACTCCAATAGCAAAATAGACTTTTTCAACCCGCCCGTGCTGTTTATACGACTCGCATGATGTTTTACAATTTGACATCGTCCCTTTCCGCGGAATGCATGTATAATATTATGGGAATGATCGAGTAAAAAAACTGGATTGGGTTGTCATATATGAACATTTGATGGAAAGCTACTAAACAATCGAAAGAGGCTGAAATCCAGCATTAGAAAATAATTACTTAAAACATCTAAGGTTTTGACACGTCAGACATCGCAGAAATATTTATCACGGTCTGAGAGTTGCGAAAAGCTCACAAGCACGAGACATGACGATTAGAATCCTCACGTCCTTGTCTTGTGTGCAGTAGCCTATGTTGAGTTAGTTATGGTGCTGCGGATGCCGTGCTTATGACCCTTCAACCTCCTCTAAAATATAGAGTAGAAAATAATCTATACCTATAGTCTTGTATGTTTTAGTTTTATGTGACACAACATAAGTTCCTGATGACTCTGACTATTGACCTTCAACCTCGAATCGAATATAGAATAGAATAGAATGTTTTATTAGTGGTCAGGGCCGGGGGTCATGCTCCGTTTGAGATAGTTCAGGGCAGACGGGGATCGTGTCTTTCTTGAACACCGGGCTGCTTTTCTGCCGCTTCTTTTCTGTTTTGTCTTTGAGGGATACGTGTACGCAACATTTTCGTGCCATAGAAAGAGTTTTCGGACGGCATAAGCAAGATAATACTTTTTTTTTACACATTTTTTTTTTTAATGAAGAGTGATGTGAAGAGGCTTTAGCAACATAATTACACGAATAGTACCATTAGTATTATATAGTTATTATAACAGGCTACTGATAATGATACGGTAATATTATTATGTGTAAAAAAAGAAAAGAAAAAAAAGAATTTGAGGGGGAAACAAACTTCTAATATTTTAGAGCAAATGACCGCATTATGGGGACTGTTTGCGTTAGTCAGTAGGCTAATATATATATATATATATATATATATATATATATATATATATATATATATATATATATATATATATATATATATATATATATTATAAGCCTATAATTAGCCTATTATAATTATTATTATTTTTTATGAAATTGAGTTTGTGTTTGTTTTTCTCTCTTAAATCCCACTGGGTCGTTTTGTGACTGAGCTCTGGAGGGCTATCTGTAATAAATATTTTATCAGGCATCATTTGGTGGAATCCAGAATAATGCTAAAGAACACCAAAAATTATTAGCCTAATACAATACGAGTTTTCGCAATTCAAAATTTCTTTGGGACAGCAAAAAAGAAACCATTTACTTGATTAATTTGACCCAAATTATAAATTAATTGTTGTTAATATCCTTTATTTATTTATATTTTATTTATTTCATGTTTGTATTGCAGGTGGTGGGCTAATGATAATAATAATTATGATTACTATTATTATAATAGTCCATGCAGCTGCAAATGTGGTTTCTCAAATTCTTCCTCGAACCTGAGGCAACATGGTAGTCAGGACAACTTCATAGAAGTTTTTCCCCCCAAAAAATAAATTAAGAGATGTCACTGTTTAATATTGGTAATGTTTGATAGTGTCTTAAAGAATATCACTGCGCTGTGTTACAGTTCCAGGAAACATAATAGCCTATAGTAGTAGCCTATGCTTTATGCATACAGTAGCTATGCTAGGATCTGCGTTCACTCACTGTTTAACATCAAATCATAGAAAAAATGAGCTGACAAATTTGACTTCTGGAAAACGATATAGTCGATTATATTTTAATTATGATAGATTAAATGCATCGTGACTGTTCCTGGATATTAAAGGCAAGTGTCAGGTTAAATTTGGAAAGCACGAGACCACTTTCACTGGCAGAGCGCTCAGTCCCTCTAACATCAGCTGAGTTTTTGCGGCGAATTTTGAAAATGACGCAAGGGATGACCGCGACCAATCAGAGCTCAGAACGGAGATTGACATGTAAATGACTTTGCCTTATAAGGGCAAGTCTCCGCCCTCTTCAAGTCCACGCTTGTCCCCCCCGAGAGCTCTGGAGCCGCGGAACCCGAGAGAAGGTGCGCTCCGCTGGGACACAGGAGGCATAAAGAGACGGGGAGGGAGGGAATGAGATTTCTTGCTACCCAATCCCTCTTTTCCCCAGGGACAGCAAGCCTTCCCTGGTCCATCCCTCCCTCTTGTTTGGTAATCATTTCATTTTACTCCTTTTTGAAGCAGTCGCCCGTTTTATCCCACTTTTCATTTCACAATCCCGTGCGCGTCTGTTCGCCTTCTTCTTCAGAGCAAGTTCGCGTTCTCCCCTCTTTCTCCCCGCGACGAGAAGGTCTGCTTGATCCCGGCTGATCGTTTCCTTTGAGATGCTGCACAGCTCTTGCCTTCTCTCCACCCTCTTTTAACTAGAGACCGGTTAATCTTGAGTGAACTGAACTTGGGTTTGGAATCTAAAAGAAAGAGGAACACCCAAAGGGATACGGCAGCGCGTCTTTGGATAAGGACCTCTTTCCCCTTGTTGCACTTTGGGGAAGATTTTTTCCCTTTCAGTTGGTTTTTGTTAATCCAGGTGGTGCAGGAGGATTATTCCACTCGAGCTGGTGTAGAGAGACATCCCCCAGAAGGCGATTTTCATGTTCTCCATCCAGGACGGTCTCCCACGGGGAGCCTTGACCATGAAAGAAGAGCCCCTTACGAGTGGCATGACGCCGGTGCGCTCTTGGATGCAGAGCGCGGGGATACTGGATGCCAACACAGCTGCGCAAAGGTAAACATCACCAACAAGCTCCAAGTTGTTCATATTCCAAAGTAGCCTAGTTGGGTGCGTGAAACGGAGCGTCTGATGCGCGTCAGAGAAAGCTCTTTGCCACAGTTCAGTGAGTGTTTCGAATGCAGTTGTATGAATTTGCAAATGCTTACGAGGACGTCGCACATAGCACAGTATCCCAGACCGTTTGTCGGCTGTTATTTGGTTGTAGACATGTTGAAACTGACTGCGCATCGTTAGGCGCTTTAGAAAAAGCTGCTCGCTCCGCTTCAGAAAGGCGGACTCTGATTACACTGCCTGTCACACACGAGAAAGCATTGTTCTACCTGATTTCTCTGTAGTTGAAAGTGAGCTGGAGATCTTTCAGGTTGTCTTGGTATGGACCATCTTATGGTTCATAACAAGGTTCATGCCATCTTATTTAGCTACAGTGAAAATGTTGACATTTCGCGCCAATCTAAAGATGTTTCACGTGCGTCGCAGGGACAGGGAGCTTTTCAGTGAGCATCACTGACAACTAACATAAGTTTATAGTTTGTTTGTACATAAAATATGCACTGCATTGAGCGCTCTTGAAATTGCCTGTAGTTAATTAAAAACGATCTTAAATGATTTATTCTGATATATCTTATTTATGTGGTACGTTACAGAATATAACAGACGAATGCTAAAAGTGGGGGGAAATGAGTTTGTGGGGAAATTGCGTTGTCGTACAAAAACAGAAAACAGGCGCTTTTTCCAATAATGTAATGCAAACCAAACCAACCGTTTGCGCTTGAGTCAAAGTTAGTTTTAGGACCGCGAGTTCCTCCGCATATAGGCAACTCTCCCCTGGGTTCTAGAATGATGTTGAAACACCGAGGAAATGTGTGCTGTTCTGTCTCAGCCTTCAAAGACAGACCTGGGATTCTGAGAAATACTCAAAGGTTACACTCAAGTTCACTTGTAGAAGTTTTACGCAGAGTGGCAACATTAGTTTGAGCATAAAAAAATTATTAAAAAAAGATAGCGGCTCAAAATGATTATTATATGGGCCGTGCTATCATGTTAAAACAGTTATAAAAATATAGGATTAGAGGAACGAACAGGGAGCATCACACTAATTTTGAAAAATAAATAGTATATTAATGTAATATTAAGAAAGGTACACTTTTTAGAAAACTCACGTGTGTCTTTTTTCTTACTTCATAAATGCACAGAGAAAACGGTTACTCATTTAGTGCCATTGACTATTTTTTGAGGGTATTTGAGCTCAATTAAAAATGTTTGTAGGCCTATTTTTTAAATTATAGAGCTACATTTAATTTGGCTGCAGCATGGCAGGCTACAATACATTAACATATAGCCTAAATTATTTTATGTGACATTTATACTAAATTTAGCAGTGAAATGCAATTAATGAGACGGGTTGCTATTTTCTGCTGGTGTGTGGAAAAGTATGCATCCTGAAATCAAAACATTTTCAGGAAATATACTGAAGCAGGTTTCGAGGCGTTTTTTAATGTACAAATAATCTTACAGTTCATTAAAACATGTAGCCTACCAAGAGAGATATGCTGCGTTTACATGTTTAGTGATTCCCTTGAATACGTTCCGAGATAAATCCCCGCGGTATATTAATATTGCATATTGTGAAGGCTGAATAAAGTTGATGTTTCAAACTTACACGGAGGTCAGCTGCCGTGAACAAGTGGCCGAAATCACCTGCCCATTCGCTGCCTTTCATATGCGCTATAGCATGAAAAAATGGAAAAGTCGCGAACACCTTGTAGATCACCAGCATTTGCAGTCGAAGCTGTTGATGTTTTACTATGATATTAATAAGAGACAAAAATGCAGAGTCTTAGGGCATCTAATTACCCTACATGGGATAAACTCACATCTTGAATTATTTATTTTGGGAAGAAAAAAGTCCCATTGCATGTAAGTTACAATGTATATTGCATACAAAAAGGTCGCTATATGCAATATATATAAAAACACGTTTTATGTGCGCTTATTTATTTATTTAAAATAGCGCATTTTATAGATATTTCTCATGCATAAAGTTATGATAAAGAGCCGTGTATGCTCATTATATAGCAGGGCTGCAGAAAAAGTCATTTGTAAATGTAAATACCAAACAGTTTCCCTTATAATAATAAATAATTTCCTCTAGCCAATTATCAGCCTCACACTCTACACAAAATTCTCCGCGCTACTTACAAACGTGTAGACAGGATAGCATCTTAAACTAAGTCTAAAATATTTCAAAAAGGCTACTTAAATGTTTACAGTCTTTCTTACTAATAATTTGTTTTAATCCTCTATTTGTTCTGTATATATATATATATATATATATATATATATATATATATATATATATATATATATATATATATATATGAATGATTTAGTTAACTGTCAGGTAAAATATGCATGCACCTCTTCTGCTTTAAATATATCCTCTTTCTCTTTCTTGCTCTCTCTCACTCTTTTTAATTAATTCTAGTATGTATATATATATATATATATATATATATATATATATATATATATATATATATATATATATATATATATATATATATATTAGAATTAGTGCTCCATTTAAATCTCAAATATGTACTGATGGCAGGATGTCAGTTTTATGGGTGCAGTAAAGGCTGTTCTCATAAGAGATAGTAAAGTGAGTGAATCTAGATAAAAGAAGCAAAAGTGAGAACCTAATTTTATTTGAATTCTTAATGTGATCCTGTAAATACCATGTTGGCTCTGGTGGTGATAGTTAGGTGTCAAGGGGTGAGCTTTGTAGAAAGTGTAATTTTTTTGGATTAGTGTTTTTAGAGTAAAACAGGAAAATCATTATTCGGACAATTGTTGAAAAACTGCAACAACAACAATTTTTTTTTTAGTTTATGATCCCATTATTTTAATATTTAACCACATGTCAGACACAGTGCAAATGTTCATTCAGTGTAAACTTGTTTGCATTCCTGCAATCTAGATAGATGTAGATGGAGTTGGCTGAACAGGTTTGTGATGCTCAGGCAGCTCGGGGGTACGTTTGTGGGGTCCATCTCCCCCCGAGCATTTCTTTCTCTCTCTTTCGCTCGTTCTCTCTGGGCCTAGGGGTGAGTGAGAGGGCCGCACAGCTGGGGAACAGATTTCGATTGACCCTTTCACCGATTCCGTACCCCTACACTGTAAAACCTGGCAAAGTGAATTATGTCGCCTCTGTTTTGTCCGCTGGGGGAGAGAAGGAGGGGTCAGACTAATGAAGTCCAGACCCCCAGGCTTTGTAAAAAAAACCCCTCAAAAAACCCCAAATAAAATAAATAAATAAAAATAGCATTTTCTCTCCGCATCCTCCCAAAATCCCTTGCGCGCTGAAAGAGAGAGTGCAATGGCGGAATACTATTTTTACATGTTGCAAATCCGACCAGATATACTACAATGACACTGACCGATACATAAATGGCACTTGGCCACTCCAAAAAAGTTGCTCATGCAACATTTTCGCATTCGTAAATACATTAAAACACTCACTGAATCAAAAAACACCGGGTCTCGCTCTGTTCAATCTCAGTTGACGCCTGCATGCCGGAATGTAACAGAGAAACAAGTGTTTTAAAAGCAGCTGCCCCATAACATGCTAGCGATTAGCGGCCGGCTGCAGGGCCACCTCAGTAATGACCCCATTAGAAACGTACAGGTGACCAGCTAATGATTTCAGCTGTAGGCCACTAACGATTTTAGAAATGACTGTAAGTTTTTTTTTTAGAATAGCGTGAGCAAGAGAAAGAAACGAGTGCTGTAATTTGTAGTGTGTGTGTGCGGGTCTGGCAGGTGCAGTCGGGCTAAACCTACAGCAAACATGCACAAGTGCAATACTAATAAAACACACACAGACCCCACAGTGCAGGGGCAGCACTTCACACACACAGCACAGGCGCTCTCTCAGTCCAGCTGAGGAGAACCATGTGACCAGTGCATTGATCAAGGCGTCCAGAGCAGATCAGTTACAATGAGGCCCTGACTCATTTTAACTCTCTCATGATTGAAAGAAAAACAAATATATTGCAATTGGGAGGGATACAATAGTCGAAAAGGAATTCGATGTGATTAAAGCATAAAGATGTAACAAATGTAAATACCTGTTTCCTCCATGCACTTGATACATTTCTGCCGCTCTACTCTGTCACATGTTCAATTAGAGTGTCCTAATCGCGTGAAACATTTGTCTGTAATTTAGCCGTCCAGCTCCAGGAAATAACTTCTCACTGTGCAATGGTTTACTTGTCTCGGTGCAATTACGAACAAATTAGAAATTAGCTGGAAGCGTTTTGCACTGGCTGGTTATACGCTTTTACGATTAAAGAAGCCGAGTATTATGTTGCGATGACAATGCCATCAGCTCTTTGAATTTGTTTGTGCATGTGTGTTAATCTTTATTGTTAGTTACACTGGCTTTATAGCATGATTAGCAATCACTGTGTGTGAACAGTAATCCTTTGCACTTAGACCTTAAAAGCTCAAGACCAAAAAAGACTGGAGACTTGCATGAGACGTCTGTTAAAACTAAATCAGCATTACGGATCATGGTATTATTTTTTTTCGGGAAAACTTGATGGGGAATATCACATGATACACATGTAGAGCATTACTTTGCATTAAAAAGGTCTGGATTCGTAAATGCAGCCTACATCATGTGATGTGTCCTCATTTTGTCACAGCTGTGGAGCGTTCCACACTGACATCCCATAGCCAACGATAGCGAGCGATAAACAAACGGGGCTGAATTTGATTAGATGTCTAATCTGTGAGTGAGCCGCGAGTCTATTGACTCAGATCATCTCGCGTTGAGAGCCACAATCAGTGAGCAATGATGGCACATCAACCCCTCTGACTACACGGGCCATTCTGCAGAGCACCTTCTCTTTGGAGGAATACGTCAAAAGGGACGCTGAGCTAAATACTGGTGGCGAAAGTAGTGGTTTGTGTGTGTGAAAGAGAGTGTATTTTCAGTGGCTCGTTGTTTTTTGTGTGTTGTTCAATGCACGTGTTTAAGTGCTTTTCATTGAATTGACTGAAGTGATTCTTGATAGAGATCATTGAAAATCATCAATCAAACTAAAATTAAATGGATGATTGAAATTGACACTGAAAAGAAAATGTTTTTTTTTTTTTGGGTTTTAATTTTTTATTGAGAACACAAGCATAAACCAGTGTACATATAACCAAACATGGAGGGTGCATATCAAGAAAAAGAAATATATATATATATATATAGGAAAAGCATCTTAAAAGATTTTATTTGAAAAAAATATTGTTTTTTAATGTCAGTTTTAAATGATTCAAACAGCCATTTTTAAAGCCATTTGACAATCAAACAATCAAATAACAATCAAATCTAATAATTGCATAGAAAAAATAGTACATTTTTATCACCATTCAATGAGAAACACCTTAAAAATAATGTACTGATGCATGATGTCCAAAATAAGCCATTTTTGAAGTTACACGAAGTCACATATAGGCGATAACTTATGACCCTTATCCATAATTCTATATGTCTTCTTCATGTCATGCTTTTTACCTCTTTTGCATTAGATATAGCTCTATTGAAATACATATTATTTCTCTATTTTTAATAATTCATGCATCAGAGGTTAAGGGAACATAATCAAGAACAGAGAGGCATGCATGTAAAGATACTGTCTACTTACAGGATGTCTGTAAAGTGTTAGAATTTGTGTGTGTGTGTGTGAGTGAATAAAACGGCGAGCAGGCGGTGGCAGTGATGCAGGCAGCTGGTGATGTATGTGCCAGCTTATCGCTGGGAGACGTGACAGACAGGCCGTTTGTGTTTGTGTGGCAATAGAAATCATGGAGAAATGACAGGCCTTTCTTTATGCAAAGATCCTCTCCGACACGTTTGCTTTGACTTACGGCCACCCGTTACTGTGCAGCGGTGACAAATGCCTCTATTACTCTCTGCACTCTGTCATTCCAGGAAGGTTTTCCTATGATTCCACGTCGTAACATCCAATTAGCGATAAAGAAACAAAGATGCCGACTATCCATAAACGCAATCAGCACATCTGGCGCAGCGCTTTCACCTCAGATAACAGCCATGTAAAATACAAATTTTTATACTTTAGGGGGATCTAAACTGCCCATTTTGACAATTTACAATGCACGAGGCTTGTGTTGAACAATTAAATCACCACATACTTGAGTCGAGAGAGAATAAGAGCTACAGAGATGACTTCGCAACAGGCCAAGGGAACCAAAAAAAGAAAGGGGAAAAAAAGGCCCGGTTTGACCACAAGTGGGATTTGGATTTCAAAACAACCTCTTCTTCTCGCTCTCTTCCTGTTCTCGTTCTGTTTCTGCTCTCCACTAATCCCAATATGCTGCCCATGCTCCTACAGCGCTTTAGTCCTCAACTCATTAAATCTTATTACACAGCTAATAAGCGCTAACCAAACATACCGCTGCCATGCTGACTGCCCGCTGCCCCCCCCCCAACACTGCTCGCACGCGCGCACACACACATACACACTTATAAACATAGGCAAATGTATGCCACAGTAATTGTCTCTTTCTGCATAAATTACTCCATGTAAACATAGAGTATGTGCATATCTTAGTATCCACCGATCTCAAAATACTTCCATGCGGACCCTGATGAGCACAAGAAAAGCAGGCATGCTCTGGTTCTCAGCTTCTTCCTTTCTCATTTGGTCCGTTTTGGGCATGTATTAGAGTAAAGGTCAAATTAAATATGATTCCCTTATGTTGGTTAATTTAGAGTATGATCTCCCATTGCAGATCTCTGATGAAGGTGACCAAATCTCAGCTGATACCATCCAGCTATGGAACCTTTTTCTTTTTTTAATAAGACCTTTCTGAAAGGATGGAAGCAACAAAAGAGAACAAGAAATTCTTTAAAAAAAAAGTGAGAATGAGGAAGGAAGACCGTGCGAGAGAGAGAGAGAGAGAGAGAGAGAGAGAGAGAGAGAGAGAGAGAGAGAGAGAGAGAGAGAGAATGAGATTTACATTTACTTGTTGGATCAGCACGTTGGCGCACAGCCAGGGCAGAGATGATTTTTCCGCGTCACATTTGTATAAACAGAGCGCTGCTGTACGGCTCATTAGTTCGATAGTGAGAGAGAGAGACGAGCTGTAGTTAAAGACTTCCCTTTGTCACAGTCCATCACAGGCATGATTAATGTCACCAAGATGTGGGGCTGAGTCCGTGATGCCACACATATGCCACACACACAGACACACTACATGTGTCATATATAGTTTAGCAGGCGTTTTAACAGACACCTCTTGGAAAAATAAGTCAAATACTGGCTGATACAGTCAGTACAAAAATCATACACTGCCGTTTTTAAAAGGGGTGAATACATTTATTCAGTAAGGATGCTTTCAATTGATCAAACGTGACAGTAAATAACTTTGTAATGTTACAAAAGGTTTGTATTTCAAATAAACGTTGTTCTATTCATCAAAGAATCCTGAGGGGAAAATATATAGTATGGTTTCCACAAAAATAATAAGCAGCATAAAATTGCAAAATTGATAATAATAAATGTTTCTTCAGTAACAAATCAGCATATTAGAATGATTTCTGAAGGCTCAGGATTCTTAAAATCACAGGATTTTGATCAAATAAATGCAGCTTTAGTGTGCATAAGATAGCCTACTTCTTTCAAAATATTAAACATTTTACAGACCCCGAACGAAGTGTAACGTTTAAGATAACATGAAATCCGAATCAGTTTTCTTTACTCTCATTGACTTCATTTTGGGGGCTAAAGAGACCCCATGATTAAAGTGTATAAATAATAATAGTATTTTTTTGTGGTCTTCTGAGTCCTGACCTATAAAAGCCATTTGACAGATATTCAATTTGTTATAATGGTATTATATTTTTCTACGAAGCAATGAAAGTGGTTCTTGTTCATTACATTGCAGAAAAATAAAATAAAACTAATTTAAATTAACGCTTGGCAGGAGTGAACTACTATAGGGTGGGTACCATCAGGAAATCTTAGGGTACGTTTACATGACACCGGTGTATAAAAAACAGAAATGTTTTTCGGTTACACTTTATTTTACGGTGTCTTTCTTAGACATTACATTTACTTACCACAGTAGTAACAGTACATTATGCATAATTACATGCAACCTCAACCAAATCCTAATCCTTCCCATACCATATAGTAAGTAAGTGCATGTGGTTAATTAATATTACTCAGTACATAAATATATAATTACACTGTAACAATGTAAATAAAGTGAAACCTGTCTATCCTTTCCAACGTTGACGAAACGATCACCTTTCCCACGACTGTAAACGCTGTATTCTGCTGCCAGGCCAGTAGTTGGCAATGTCACGTAAAGAAACACTATGTGCCTTTAAACTGAAGTATGTATGTAATACACGTGCAGAATGTCGCTGTTTTCACAAATGCGTGGTTTTGTAGTTTTTAACGGAGACTATAATGGCATCGTTTTCAAAAACCTCAAATAAAGGAAGACGTTTTTTGTGCAGGATTTTTAAAAATATGTTATCAAATCCATTACTTCAATGTTACCCATTCGAACAATGCTTAACAACTTAATCAACCTCCAAAACATCTCTTCTTTTTTGCTGACATAATGTAAGCAACATTGGGCGGGAAAAATAGTATTAACCAATAACGTAGGCTAACATGTCATGATCCAATCATATTCAGATAGCTGATATCAAGTACCGCGCAACATTGTTTGAATACCAACTATTCAGTTTTACTCTACTCTCAAGAGAAATATGACGCATTGTTGGAATTAAATGTGTTGTAAATTACATATTTTCAATAGAGTGGTGCAGGGATGACGTCAAAACCCCAATGTCTAATTCGCCACTGGTTCACTCAAGATTTTCCTATAGTGTTTCATAATGTTTTTTTTTTTTCAATTTATGAGGACTGTGGTAAACATAACTTGACGATACTTGGACGTAGTTATTAGAAACATACGTTTTTAAGATACACATAACATCTTCAAAATTCACATTTTCCCAAGTATCATCCCATTATAAAACCATAGGGGAATCTTGGGTGAACCACTGGAAAGTAAGTCTTTCCTGCACCATGTTTTCTTGAATGTTAAACAATTTGATTTATCATTTTATTTTGCAGTGAGATTATTATTTTATTGAGATGTACATGTGAAGGCACACACACTTCATCCAACTCCTCAATATCTCAGCATATCCTGCTGTATCCTGTGTATTGACAGTTTCTTCTCCTCTGCATGTTCATTAGCAGATGATTTCAGAGTTTGACTCGATGTGCTTAGTATCTATTTCCCTCAAGTGTTCAGGCCCTTGAGCTGTGAGGAGCTTAGCCTGGGGTTACTTTTTTCATTTAACATAATTAGACTTTGCTGTATCGCATTAAGCTTGCAGTATGTAAAGGGCCGCGGACTGCACCGACTGCCACTGCATAAAGAAAGACGGCGCTCTTGTATTCTGAAATGTCATCATTACAAACCCTTCAGCTCCTGCTATGAGTGGTTTATTGTTAAAGAGGTTCTGTGAGACCGTATTTATTGATTCAAATAAAAGTCGTCAAGTGGAGGGTGTTTTTACATCCAGAATTGTGTCAGAACTGTGGTTGTTTCTGGCTTGCATGTTTTTTTCCCTTTTATTTCTCTCTGCTCTGTGACGAGAAGATGTCAAACAGTGTGTTTAACAGAAACCGTTGTGAGACCGCGTGCTGTAGCCGTCCGTTAGCGACTGATTTACACAGCTCTGCTGTCTATGTGTGTGTGTTTGTCACCTCGACAGTGGTTATTTCAATATGGAGCGAGTGAGAGCCGTCCAATCGTGCCTGCCTCTGACTGCTGGAGTGGATATGGCAGCAATCAACATAATTAAAATAATAACACTAACAAGCTTTCCGAGTCGATCGTTTCCTGCACGTAAAGATCCGTGCTTTGCGAGAGTGTGCGGGAACGCTGTCTCTCTCCTTCACCCCATCAGAAACATGACGCCTGGCTTTGTAACCGAGCTGATGGGGTAATGGAGAGGAGCTCATGATGCAATGCATGTGTGTGTGAGATGCTTTTTTTCTTTATCTCCCCCACAAATGTGTAATTTTGTGATTCTGTCTTCCAATGTGAAGGTGATAATTTGTGTTTACTTGTGCTTGTGCAGATGCAGAATTTGCCCAGACTGTTGATGTGTCCTGGTGTGCGATATATTTATTCCGAAACATTACTATATATATATATATATATATATATATATATATATAAATTAATGTAGCAAATCTGATCGTTACAGAACCCTTATCTTACCCTATCTACCCTTTTTATTTTGTATGCTTTTTTTGGTATTGCATTTAGAAGGCATCTGTCAGACTTAGCACCGCCCTGACCAGTCAGACTGCTAAAGATCTTCACTACGAATCAATTACTACAGATGAAGAAGATCATATTTCCCATTTACGTTGAAGTCATCCGCTTTTAAAGGGCTCCTCCCAGAATCCCCCTCCCACAGCCTCTTCTGTGAAAGCTGTTTTTGCCTTCAATGTAGTAAGTTCAACTTCACGAATGAGATTTCACCAGGCTCGGATACAAATGAAGCATTAAGCCCTGGTAATAGTACTGGGGAGGGGTCAGGCTTTATTAATGTCCTATCAGGGGAATATCTCAACGAGCAGAGACAGAGAGCAGGCCGCTTTCCAAAACACTGGCTCCCCACCCCGATCTCAGCAGATGAACAAATATTTATGTATGAGCATATTTTTGAGATTCAAATGCATTTCGGCCCACCTCGTCAGGGTAACGAGTAAATAATGAACAGACTTAACAATGACGGCTGCAATTTATGTCTGTGAACATAACACATGCATTTTTTTTTCATTTAATGATTTAGGGAATTATAAATATTATGGGGCACTTGTTTTGACTGAAACTTAAAGTCTGCTATGCTCACCAAGGCAGTATTTCTTTGATCAAAAATAAATGAATACTTTATAATACTAATAATACCACACAGTAACACAGTAAACAATACTGCACTGTAAAAATATTTTAAAAGTAAGTTACCTGGTTGCATTAAAATTTTGAGTTCATTGAAATTAAAAATATTAGTTAATACAAGGAACATTTTTGAGAATTGACATCACCCTTTATTCAAATAGTATTAAAAGATTTTGTAAGCATATTGCATAATTCCATTTTATTTCTTATAATGCAGTGAAACATGCCAAATTGTGCAATTTCCATGATTTATCAAAAAAAAAAATGTATGTGGTTCAAATACAATAATATTTTTGAGTTTCTATTTTTAAAACCAATTTCCTTCGTTGTATTAACTCTTTTTTTTATTTCAATGAACTCAACATTTTAAGCCAACCAGTTTACTTACTTTACTAAGTTTTTTTTATTTATTTATTTATTTATTTAAAAGTGCACAATGTACATTAATCAACATTACGATAATGTAAATGTACCCGATTTAGCTCAAAAGTGCTAATTTTCATCGGCAGTCCTCTTAAACCAACAATATTTTTTTCCAGTGTATAATGATACTTTATTACAATTTTAAAACAGCTGTTTTCTGTTTTAATACATTTTAAAATGTAATTTATTCCTGTGATGGTAAAGCTGCATTTTCAGTATCATTACTCTTCACATGATCCTTCAGAAATCATTCTAATATGCTGCTTTACTGCTCAAAAAATATTTCTGATTGTTATAATAGTTATAAAATAGCTTTTAGTTGAAAATAGTTGAAAACAGCTATATTCTTTGATTTGAATTGAGCATTTAATGGAATGCATTTGGGGGCGGGGCTATCTGTTTGGCAACCAATGGCTGATGTGTTCGGGAAACCTGTTTGAAACAAGTCATTATTTTTGGTGATACATCACCTTTACATATATATATATTTACAATTATATCATTTTAATTAAATGATGTTGCTATTACATCTATTACATTTTAATACATATTTCCTATTTCAGTTCATATTTCTTTGTTAAAATGTAATGTGGGAAAAGTGTTAGAGTTAGACTGAGTGCTTGATGTCAGTTCCGCTTGTGGGAAGGGATGCATGCATTACCACCCTATTAAAAATACAGACAACCTGCATTTGAATCTTTCTTTACTTCAGGTCTTCACCTCTCTCTGAGGACCACGTGTCCACTGATCCAGGTATGGAAAGATGATCAGTGCTTGTGTCAGTGGACCAGGGCTGAGGGTTTGATTGATAGGTGGACGTGTAGGGTTGGCGTAGAGGTGCGGGCCTCCTCCTCTCGGGCTGCGCGAGGATCCTCGGTCTCTGTCAGTCCGTCGCTTGCCACGCGTTCTAATCGATGCTCAAGTGCGCGAGTCAGGATGGAGTCTTCTATCAGCTGAACCCTGGGGAGGCCCGAGCAGGTTTGACTGACAGGTCAGGGAAAGAGGAACGCAGCAGTTGCCAAGGCGAGCCGTACCCAGTAGCGATTGGCAGCCGCAAAGGCAGACGGTGCCTTCTGGGGTCCCCGCTCCGTGCCAGATTCCAATTGTTGAGGTGGCAGAGCAGAGAGGGGCAGACAATAGAGTTCATGGCACACACAGGGCATGAGAAAACAAGCCAAATATCTCTCTTCTAACCCCTCTCGGTTATGTCCTGTTATCTCTCTTTGTAACAGCTTTAATTTCCTGTCTTTTATCATTTTATGGATTCGATATGAGATCGTCGAACTAGTATACAGTACATGAGACTTTGCAAATTCCCATGCAGAAAAATGTTGTGATTCGCATGCAGATCTTACAAATGTTGACGGTGCGGTGACTTTGCAACAACATAGCATTATATATTTATATGCAATGTGATATTATTTGTGAAAGTTCATGTGAAACTGCCATTTCATCTTTCTGCCAGCTCATATTTTGAGTCATTATTTGGGTTACAGTACATTAATCTCTCTGTCTCTTTCTCTCCATCTCTCTCTCTCTCTCTCTCTCTCTCTCTCTCTCTCTCTCTCTCTCTCTCTCTCTCTCTCTCTCTCTCTCTCTCTCTCTCTCTCTCTCTCTCTCTCTCTCTCTCGTAGTGGTGTGGGTTTGGCAAGAGCCCATTATGAGAAGCAGCCTCCCTCAAACCTGCGCAAGTCAAACTTCTTCCACTTTGTGCTGGCCCTGTATGACCGGCAGGGACAGCCCGTTGAGATCGAGAGAACCTCCTACGTGGACTTTGTGGAAAAAGACAAAGTAAGCACTCTGTCACTAATAGACACCACTCCACAACGCAACAGGGTTTGTGATATGCTGGGGTGCTGCTTATTGAACTTTGAGAACATGCTAGGAATGTACTGTATAATATAATTATTTTTAGATGCATTTTTTAGTAAAGACTTTTTTTTGTTGTTGGTAGAATTAAACTTCAAAATTATTCTGATTAAGCCAAAGTCTAAAATGTGAGACAACAATTGTCATCTCACCCTTTTTTTTTATTTTTTATTTTTTTATTGCTGCATAGATCAAAAATAATTGTTTATTGTAATTTTTGTAGGTAAAAAAAGAAAGAAAAAAAGGTATATCTGTGTGATAATACATAGTTTTTGTATCACTTGTTATTAAAAAAACAACAAAATTTATAAAGATTTTCCAAACCCTCTACAACAATGTTTAATGTAAAGTTAATATATAAAGTAAGTACATATAGTTAATTATTATTCAGTATTCAGTAATTATTATCAGTATTTTAATGTACTACACTGTAAAACGTAAAGTACAAAAACGAAGTACATATATACTTTTTGATCATATTGATTATTGGAAATTGTTATCTTTAACAATTCCCAATTTACACACATTTTTACATTTTTGTTGCAATTTTTGCTTCTTTGTTAAGTAGTGGCAGTGTGTATATGTGAGATCTAATTTCAGGGCTTCACACTCACATGATCTTGCAGGCAGCATTATGAGTCTCAATACCAAATAATAAATCTAGGGGGCAGCAGTGAGACCACTTCTTTCATAAGAAGTGTATTAATAATATTTTTATAACATGTTCTTGTTAACCTGAAATCATATTTTTTTTATTATTAAATAAACTATAAATATTCAGCTTATATAAGAAAACACTGTTTCACTTATTTTTACTGCACATTATGTCATTCAACTTCTGAGTCTGATTCTCAGTCGTGTGTTTGTACCTGCTAGCCCTGCGGTGTGTGTCGGAGGGTAGTCCTGCTCACCCCGCGGTGTGTGTGTCGGTGGGTTGTTCTCAGTAAAAGGTTACAGAGAACAGCTCCGCCCACAGTCATTTGGGACGGGGTCCAGCTGGCACGGTCAGCGCTCTGTCCTCGCTGTCCGTTCACCTCCGCCATAACCCCCGCCCAGCATCCCCCCCCACACACTCCTCCACTCCACCCTGGGTCGCTGCCAAGACGCTACCACTAAACTTGGCAGTGAGGAGATAGAGAAAGTCTGACGACATGTGTGGGTGTGTCGTGTTCCTGCGTCTCATTGGATTGATGTTACATCAGGGGGAAATAACTCACCTGAAGCCTGGATGTGATGCTTAAATGTAAACCTCACACGATCTTAGTCCGAAGAGTGAAATCAAACTAGGCTCACGTTTGGATGGACTGCAGTTCTTGTGTCCTGCGATTTCAATGATTTTGATAGTCTCACCAAAGAGTAAGTAAGCCTTAAAATTAAGAAGAAGAAAAACTTTTATTGAGCACTGAGGATGCTTTAAATTGCATCAAAAGATAAAGACATTTATATTTTCACTAAATATTTATATTCCATAGAAAATGCTGTTCTGTTCAACTTTCTATTCATCAAAGAATCCTGAAAAAAATTAAATAATGGTTTCCATATGAATATTAGGCAGCACAATTGTTTTCAATACTTTTAATAATAAGAAAAGTCACTGAAGACTGGAGTAATGATGTTGAAAATTCACCTTGTCCAAACACAAGAATAAATTACTAGAATAAAATAGAAAATAGTTATTTTAAATTGTAATAGTATTTCACAATATTAGTGTTTTTATATCAAATGTGGTCCCACTTTATATTAGGTGGCCTTAACTACTATGTTCTTACATCAAAAAGTAAGTACAGTGTACTTATTGTGTTCATATTATATTGCAAAACAGTTTTGCTGATATTGAGGTGGGATACGGGTAGAGTTAGGGCAGGTGTGTTGGGATGGGTGAGTTTAAGGGTAGGGTTAGGTGTAAGGGAAGTACCAACTGTGTAATTACAAATTAAACTACAGAAATGAATTACAGACGTAATTACATGCAGGTCATTTTTAAAATGTGAGGGCAATTTAAAAACATGTATGTACACAATAAGTGCATTGTATCAAATGATTAATTACAATGTTAGTACATAGTAGTTAAGGCCACCTAATATAAAGTGGGTCCTTATTATGTAAATGAAATAAATGCAGTGAGCATAAATACTTTCAAAAACTGACCCCAAACTGTTAACTGGTATTGTATTCAATTAACTACATAGAAAAATGGATTGTTAAACCTGCATAAATACACATCTAGTTGTGAATGTATTCTTATTTAATTGTAATTTTTGCTAATTATTTTTGCCACTGTGATAGTCATTACCAGCAGTATGACATTCACAATTCAGATCTGAAGGTCATTGTGCTGAGATTGATGGTTAATGCTTTAATAAAATACCCCAATAAACACTTACAGTATGCATATGTATGTTAATTGGCTTTTTTGATTCTCATACATTGTCCGACTTGCTTATATGTTTTTTTAGGAATACAATGGTGAGAAGACCAACAATGGCATCCACTACAGGTTACAGCTTCTCTACAGCAATGGTGAGACCCATACTGCTCCTCCAAACCCTTTCCATAACCCATCAATAACAAAGACATATTGCGAGGCAGAGTGGGGCCAACTGTAAACGATATGTAACCACAATCATGCAACATGTCTCATCACATCTGGGAGAGTATTTGAGAGCCCCATCTGTTTATCCTGAGAGGAGTTCATGCTGTTGAACACATTTGCCACCCTTTCACAGTTTACGCTCATGTCTAATGTCATTCCACGCTACTCACCAACACAGACACGTTAAACATGGTCTCATTTGAGCTCTTAGTTCTTATCAAGTACATACTGACTGGCTACATCTATTAGAGCCGGTATGATGTTACACTTGCCACTTCATTATTTAAATTAATGCATTTTATGTATATATATATATATATATATATATATATATATATATATATATATATATATATATATATATATATATATATATATATATATATATATATATACACACACACATACACACATTGGCATCACAGGAACAAATAATATATATAAAACACTTATTTTAAATTGTAATATTTCACAATATTGCAATTTTTACTGTATTTATGATCAAAAAATGTAGCCGTGGTCAGCATAAGAGACCTCTTTTAAAAACTGACATTATATACCGTACATGTTTGCATAATAGGAGAAATACTGGTTGCATTTTGTTTCATATAGTTAAAATGAATGAGGACCGAAGTTTTAAAGCTTCAAAAAGGATGAAATAGCTCCATAAAAGTATTATTGAAATGGTCCAACAACTTGTGCACAATATTTCTTCTGAATCCATGCGATAGCTTTGTCATTTATGAGAGAAGTAGCGATATCCAGTTCATAGACAAATCATTATTTTGGGTTGGATCTTTTTAATAAATAATTTTCACAAATCAAGACTCTTTCATGAATCGGACTGACTTATTTATTTCAGGTTTAGAACGGCATTAGGGTGAATAAATTAAGTGAAATATTCCTAGGAATAATGTACCTTTAAATAGTTAGAAATGCCACCATGAAACATCTAAAAGTTATTATAAAGTTTGACTCAACATGTATGCTAAAAGAAAAGTCAGAACTGAAGACCCCATACAAGACTCCTGCTCTCCTTAGCGTAATGCTAACAGCTAGTGATGAGTGATTTGTCTGTAGATGTGGATTCTCTGTCATCCACCAGCACGGAGAGAGCAGGGGAAGAGAAAAGCAAGCTCTCACACTTTAAGGCGGGAAGATCATAAATAATAGAAAAACTGAGGCGAGTTTGTTTTTGCTAAGAAGCATTAGCGGAACAGCTCAGTCAGCACGACAAACATAACAGAATGTGGATAAACGTACTGTAGGGAAAAGAATAATAAAACAAATTAATTTCCGAGATTTTTATAAGAAATGAGCCCATTTATGTAGACTTTTCAAAACAATTGGGCTTTGCGTTTGGGGCTGGCTTTCTGTTTTGTTTCCTCAAAGAGCCATTTAATTTGAACACACACTTGATTCTACAAGTATTTGTGTTGAAATATGTCACATTAGTTTTTTTTTATTATGCAATTGAGCATGATTGCATTATATGCAGCGCATATGAGAACACTTTGGGTCCGAAGTGCATTTTTTTGTGTCTAATATATTTATTCCATTTCAACCTGCAGGTATCAGGACAGAACAGGATCTGTACGTTCGGTTAATAGACTCCATGACTAAACAGGTAAGTACTTTTTGAGTTTATTTTCAATGTTTTTTTTTTTTCTTCTCCACTCTGAAAGTTGCACAGTAAAGTGTACAAAAAGTATATATCATCAGATAACGATTTAATAACTCAAATTAATTTACAAATTATATTATAAAACAAATGATAAATAATGAATAATACAAGTACTATAAGTATATCCAACCTTACCCGGATGCATACATACTCATGTTAAGTGGTGTGTGTATTACTGTATATAGCAAATCTCAACTGCTTGATTGTTATATTGTCGATAAATGTAAACCATTAGCACCCAATGTATTAAAAGCTGTATATATAGGATATTCAATATATACTCTATGGCAAATCTTGGCTGCATGATTGTTGACATCATTGCAAAACTCTATTATCGCACAGCTATAAAGTTGTATAGTATAATAATATATTTATATAATGCTTTTTTCTGCAATCACATATGGACGGTGGGAATCTCCTAAACCACCACCTATGTTCAGCATCCGCCTGAATGATGCAACGGCAGCCATATTGCGCCAGAACACCCATCACACACTAGCTTATTGGTGGAAAGGAGACCAATACGAGAGATAAAGCCAAGATATATATGGGTAAAATTAGGAGGCCATGATGGACAGAGGTCAAATGGCTAATTTGGCTAGGATTCCAGGGTTACACCCCTACTCTTTTCAGAAGGACATCCTAGGATTTTTTATGAAAGTCAGGACCTCAAATTAGCGTCTCATCCAAATATATATTCTACTTATAACCCTATACATATAGTACATTCAAGTAAAGCATTATATAGCCTAGTAGCAAATCTTAGTGACTGCCTGATATTTTTATGCAAAATGTAACTATTGTCAGCCATCTCTTTATATAAAGTTAGATAAGTACGTCCCACATTATCTGCATATATTTACACAAAGCAATAAATACTATATAACAAATCTCAACTGCTTGATTGCTGGTATTGTCGCAAAATGCATATTATATTAACGCCCAGCTCTAATCTGCTAGAGATATTATAAACATAAACATCTCGATTTTCTAAAAAGTAAAGCTGCTTTGAAACAATGTCTATTGTAAAAAGGGCTACACATATAATTGTGCATGTGATATGGACCCCATTACCGATGCCTCTCATACCATGAGCTCAGTCCTGCACCTGCGTACTTGGTTCCGTTGTGAAATGGACCAGACTTCAACCCCCTCCGGTCTTCGTATGGCCTATCCTTTCCCCAGCCCAGCAGGTCCCACTGTCACTGCGTGTCAGCCTGTCTCAGATCAATATGGCAACCAGTTCCTCGACAAAGCATCAACCCCGGAGACCAATCAATAGGCCTTAATGTAGCTGCAGAGCCGACACGCTGGAGACAATAATCCTCCCGACGACAAAAAAGGGCTGTAGCTGTGCGAGCCCGTAAAATCTTTCCCCCATACCCGCGCACGCAGCCTTTACATATGTGCATCAACAGCGAAGCTGCAAATATCGATTGACAATGGGCAAGTTTTTTTCTTCTAATTGAGAATATGAGGGAGAAGGATCTTGGTTGAGCTATGCTGCCTCCAATTTAAACATTTCCCCAAAATTAATTTAGCAAAATAGCTTTGTTCTACTAATCAAATTATTTCTTGTAAGGCGAGAGGACTTAATTAAAGTACCAGGAAAGAGTGTGTTTGGAGTTCATGGAAGAGTTGTAACACTACTCCGTATCACTGGAGTCAGACGTGCTTGAAGAACCGGGGTGGGGCCACTACTATGGCGCCAGCGATGTGAATCAAGAACGATGATATATAAATATCGACCGATCCACCTACCAACCCCCTCCGATGCCAAATCCCCTCCCCCTCTGACAAAATTGGAGGATGGTGATGAAGAGGAAGAGACTTTCATAGGCAGCGGAGAGTAAGATCAATAATGTAGAAGTGGTCGTTATCCTAAAAGTATTGTTCCCTAGGGCGTTGGGTCAACCCTGTCTGGCTGACTGACCAGAGTCGAGCAAGATCGAGGATAGTTTGAGGTGGATTGTGTTTTGCGTTCCTTATGTGTGAGTGTGTGTGTTTATGATGGATTCATCTTTACTGCCGATTGGGATGAGGTCTGGTTGGAAGGGGGGTGAGTCTCTTAACTTCCTTGATATGCACCGATCATCCGTCATTCAGGCCAGGCATGACAGCCCGATGACGGATGCCTGGGAGGAGGCCTCTCTTTCGGGGCCTGGCTGGCCATCTGGCTGCTTGGGTTGGATGCTGATGGGGAGAACGGGAAGATTGTTACTCCACATGAGCCCCAGCAGAGTCTGGATCCCCCTCAGATCGCCGCATACGTCCAAACGCTGATGACCAGATTTAGCTCTTAGCATATGTTAAAGTTGTCAGCATGCTTCGAACCAAAAACATGACTAATGACCAGGTGTCAGCATCCTGAACATTTATCTTGAGCAATCTCTGCGTTTCAAGATGAGCTAAAGGAGGGCTCGGCCAATTCTCGAAACGATTTTTAAAAAGTAATCATTTTAGTGAATACTATCCTTCAAACCTAACACTCAAAAGTACATTTTTTAATAAATACTTTTATTCAGCAAGGGTTCAACTGATCAAAAGTGACAGTAAAGGTGTTACAAAAGTTTTACATTGCAAATACATGTTTGTCTTTCGAACTTTCTATTCAAAGTATCATGGGCTCCACAAAAATATTAACTGTTTGTTAGCATAGATAATGATAAGCATATTAAAATGATTTTAAGGATCATGTGACACTGAAGACTGGAGTAATAATGCTGGGAATTTAGCTTTTCCATCACAGGAATACATTTTAAAATATATTGAAGAGAAAAAAACCCCAAACACATTCATTTTCTCATGGGGTAAGTTGTCACAACATATTAAATTATCTTCTTTTCCTGGACAATAATTGTGGAAATGTTTAATATTTCAACACTTTATGGTATGTGACTACACATAAAATTTGGAAATGTTTAATATTTCAACACTTTATAGTATGTGACTACACACAAAATGACTTAAAAAAAAAAAAAAAAAAAAAGGTAAATATTCACTTTAGTATAAGTGTGACAACTAGCCCCGGTCTGCTGTACTTTGAATAAAAATAATATGCAATATCAAACTGCTTAACTTTTTATATTTAGCGATAACATGCATTTCTATCTCTTTCTTCCTTTAGCCAATCCTTTATGAAGGCCAAGACAAAAACCCAGAGATGTGTCGTGTTCTTCTCACCCATGAGATCATGTGCAGGTCAGTTCATATTTACCTCTCATTTCCTAAGACGAGATCCTGAGACCTCTATAACAAGCACAGCTCTTCTCACATTCAAAGCACTAACATATTGAACACAACACAGTTTTTGAAGCGTCTTTCAATGCCTTATTAATTCCTTTTTTATTATTTAATGTGAAAAAGAAGTATTACACTTCTTATTACTGATCCCGATTCGCTATCGCTCCATGAGAGAGGCTTTGGAAGAATATTAACATATGGTTTGGGAGTTCAGCTCACGGGTGTACCGCAGGGTTGCATAGGTTGGCCTACACGATTCTTCCCGCTCCACTGTGAAGTCCTACAGGGCTTTCCTCATTACATTGACCTTAATGCAGTGTAATTATGGGTTCACAGTGGGCTCGCGTGGCTGGAGGCCTGGATAGAGGTGTGTTGTCCATGAATTTTTTCTGGAGGGGGTATGGACCAGTAGGGGAGCAGGGCTGGGGGTGGAGGAAGTTAAGGGGCTCAGATGCTGGCGTCCTGGGTGACAGGGGGGCTGACCAGGTGGAGATCTCAGAGTTAATACAGGGATATTATGGTGCTTCGTTTGGGACCCAGGGGCCAGTAGGAGACACAAATTCTCAAATGTGGCGAGAAGAAAAAAATAATCGGAATATCAATTAGTGCTGCATGATATATCCAAATAAAATCTATATTGCATATAGCTTAGTGCAATTTTCAAATCGTGCAGGCTGCGATTTAATTAAATACATATATACCATGTTCTGTCTGAATACTCGTTTCTAATTGGCTGGAAGGTGTGCAATAAAACTGTTTAATGCACAGGTACTTTGAAGTAATTAAACTCACAGATTCATTGGTAGTACAGAGAGATGCTGCCCAGATGCAGGTAATTCACACACACACACACACACACACACACACACACACACACACACACACACACACACACACACACACACACACACACACACACACACACACACACACACACACACACACACACACACACACACACACACACACACAAACACACACACACACACACACACACACACACACAATCAAATAAATTTAAGCTTACTGCACTGCTTTATATCCGTTTCTAACTATAACCCGAACACCCAAATTGTTCAGATGAACTCCCTTAAAAAATCATCCCACTCACTCTAGAATAAATATTTCCAAATATAGCTAGATTCCAGTCACCTAGTGAAAATTCCTGTACTTTTTCATATCTCAATATATATTGCAGAAAAACTAAATATCGCCATGTCAGATTTTTTCAGTATCTTGTAGCCCTACTGCAGCAGTTTAAAAATGATGCTACAGTTTGTGTCCAATATTTTTTAAAAATATTTTTTATGTTCTTTGCTTTGCTGCTCTGACAGAGATTTGCCAAGAACAGAGACAGTCAATTATTATGGGGAGCCTGTCGAGTTATTAAAGTGTTGATGGGAATTTCAACACATTCCGAATCATTAAGATGGACTTTGCTAATTATGTTCATCACTGAAGTGATTCCATCTGGCTGCCACCAGCACTACATAAATCTCGCAAATGCTTTACCCTATAAAGTGGACAGCATCCCTTCCAGAAAGCTCACCTGCTTTATGCCACACAGTACTGGATGTTGGGTATCCTGTGCCATTTTCTCCCTCAAGGAACCAGGATTTCTCGTAGATGATTTTGATACAGGTTCCATTTCCATAATGATGGCTCAGTTTGAGTTGGTCATTATGTGATTGAGTGTGATTATTAACTGCCTCCCCTGATGAATGGTGTGTTTCCATTCGCTAATGAGAGTGAGATGAGAGATATTTCCCCTGTCTCTCACTCCCAGGTGATAGAACTCTTTATCAGGGCCCTGACGGAGTCTGCCTCACCTGCAACACCCATCAACAGACTGAAAGCACAGCAGCTGTTCATGGCAAACTTGATGTTCTTGTCCCAGATGCGAGGATTAGTGTCCTATGGTCCCTTTCAGGTTTAATAAATAGAGCTTGTTTTGGAGATCATTTCCTTTGTGTGGTAAATGAGCTTAGCAAACGGCTTTGACAGATTAATTGGCATCTCTTGTAAGCAGAGTTACAATATTGTCATATATACATACTCACAGACACCAAGAACTTTAAAGAATTTTGTTCTGAGATTTAGCTGTTTAGCATGGTTCCATTAGCTAAATTAATTTGCTTCTATTGACAAAACAATTTTTACAGGTCAGTTCAGATCATATATAGAACAATATTAACATATACCATAGTCATATGTTATAATATTATATTATTATATTATATTATAATAAAAATGTGTTATATTTTCCCTTTGAGGGGTGGGTTCTGCGTCCATCAGCCAATCAGTTATGTCAGTTATGGCTCAGGTGATTGGGTAAAAACATTCAGTGTTAAATAAATAAATACATTTTCAAGATTCAGATTATAAGTAAATCAACTGATTTTTGGGGGAAAAAAAAGACTTATTTTGACAGTATTTTTTATGGATAGAAATAAAACGCCCCTTAAAATCAGCTCCAAGGGTCAAAAGTTTTAAAGGCTCTGGTTTCCTCTGTAATGTACTGTACAAAGGAATTTGTCATGAGACGGGACTTGATCTGCCTTCAACCATTCAAGGTCCTTCCTGGTCACCCCAATGACTTGAACCTGGCACAGAGTCTCCAAATGAGGCATCGCAGCAGATAGCTGGCATGGCGCGTCTACAAAATCATGGCGCGCATTGCACAGTGGGCACGGACTGGTCTCTGTCCGCCAGTCTGGATGAGGATGCTGTTGGAGAGGTCTGTCATCGGCTCTCACCCTCCAGTCAGGCAGCCTGGTGCATATGATTAGCCCTGGCCGCATCCTCTCTGTGCCTGACTGGGTAATTACAACACTCGCCCTTTGAAAACAAGCCCTCTATTGACATCCATTCTCTCTGTCCTTCTATATCGTTTCATGTCTTATCTTACCCCTTCAGCATGTTCCACTCTATCTGATGTTAGTCTTAAGATTCCCCAGGGAAGCTTTGAAGGCTGTTTTTTTATAAGCCTCGCTCTGATTTTGCACCCTCATCCGATAAACCCACCTTTCTGGTTTTTGAGTGAATCTACTTCAGGATACCGGAGGTCCATCTGGTGGACTAGTAAGGGCCACTGTGGAGATAGCCAGCTGAGTAAGGAGCTCTTAAAGCATCTGTTCCTCAATCTATAACTAATCAGTAGGAGCGACCAGAGTCGGCGCCTCTCTACAGCTGCACAGCTTGTCCTGTTCTGATTTTTGTGGCTTAAGGTTGGAGCCGCATTTGTTTTCGCGGTTCTAGCCCTTCGTCATTAACCAAGCCAGGGCTAGCCTGCTCAGACCCTGGAGGGAACGCCATTAAGGCCACATTACGGACGATCCGCCAAGGTTTGTTTTTGCGAACGGGGGCCCGGGCCTCCCTCCGGACCTGGCTGTGCTCCTGGGGTCCAGTTTGTTTATAACACTTCTTTCGCAGTTTGAGGAGGTTGTCACCACAGCCTCACCAGTGGGTTTCCAATGCTAATTGGTCTCCTGGAAGTTTGCTAATGGTTCCAAGTAGCTGAGGGAATAAATTATGGTGGCGCGCTCTATGGCAACAGTCACACACACAATGAACAGGAAAACAACGAACGGTTTATGTTTTTTCAGGTTCTTAAAGATCAAACAATGTGATAAATGATTCATAAAGTCAGATCATTTTGCATTCAGTGGCTCTAAGTGAGGATTATTTGTCAAATGGCAATCTAATGCATGACAGCATGAAGCAAGTAGGATGAATATATCAGGAGTCTTAGTGGTCGGAAAAATCCATGCAATATGATTTGAAGTTATTGCTTAGCTAATCTTAATCGAGGGTAATGATTTTTTTGTTTCAGCATCTACTTTATCATTTCATCTAACGGTGCAGGGAAAATAAAGTATAGGTACAGGAACTCAGTGTCTCCCGCACTGATATTCAGGGGCGCTGCTCCTTCTTGATTCATTTTGATTACGCTAGTCATTGTTCATAAAACTATATTATATTATATTATATTATATTATATTATATTATATTATATTATATTATATTATATTATATTATATTATATTATATTATATTATATTATTCATTATGTTAATTCATTATATTAATTATTTATTATATTATAATTTTACAATATATATATTATATTATATTAATTCATTATATTACTTATTTATTATATTATAATATTACAATAAATACAACATTGTAATTTAAATTACTTTAAACATTGTATTCGTTAAATATATTTTAAGTGTAATACATAATATTTATATGTAATAATATATATAGGCAAAAGGTATATCGATATTATATTATATTATATTATATTATATTATATTATATTATATTATATTATATTATATTATATTATATTATATTATATTATTACTTATTTATTATATTATAATATTACAATAAATACAACATTGTTATTTAAATTACTTAAATTTTTTGTTAAATATATTTTAAGTGTAATACATAATATTTATATGTAATACTATATTTAGAAAAAAAAAAAAAAAAAATATATATATATATATATATATATATATATATATATGTAATATATTTAATATAATATTTTTATTATATTATATTATATTATATTATATTATATTATATTATATTATATTATATTATATTATATTAATTCATTATATTAATTATTTATTATATTATAATTTTACAATAAATACAACATTGTAATTTAAATTATATAGCTTTTTTCCGTTAAATATATTTTAAGTGTAATACATAATATTTATATGTAATACTATATTTAGGGAAAATGTAATATTATATTATATTATATTATATTATATTATATTATATTATATTATATTATATTATATTATATTATATTATATTATATAGTGTGGTCTCTTGCTGCCAAAAAATTTAATCATACAGAAAGCACTACTCCAAAAAAAATTCTCTTCTGACTGGTGATCTCAAGCTGATGAGATTAAACTTAATTGGAACCATTTTCACAAAGCAGTCAGCACCAGTGGTCTCACCAGTTTAGTTGGCAAGTGGTGAATGGGCAAGGCGGGATGTATTTAGGGGGAACCACATGCCACCAGATGAGGTGCCAGCCTGGGGCGAGGGCATGGGCAAGGGCAGAGGTGATGACAGTGTCGGAGAGGAGCATTTGGGAGAGAGCCGCTGCACCAGGACTTCTCTGGGTGCTGTCCAAACTGTCAGAGGCTGGCTGAGTGACCTTGGCGGGGGCCCAGCCCAGCTGGAGCACAGGGCGAGAGGAGAAAGAGGGCGACCTGTCAGGCAGCCACCAGCTTGAGAAAGACTTGCCGGTCACCACATAGCTCCATCCCTACCTCTCAAAGAACAGAGCAGAGCATTTATTTTAAGCATGAAAAGAAGCAAATTTCTAAACTCTTTTCTTCTGTGGTCTTTCAGAGTGCTTTATCAAAGCCAAATCACTGGTCTCAAATTTTGTATTTAAAAATCGATTTGAACATCAAGTTGAGTAACATAAAACCAGAGTAAATATAACCCCAATCATAAGCAGAAATAATAAACAAGTGTCATCAAATATATTATTAATTATTATATATTCTCATATGTTATATTGAGATTATTATGCAACTGCAATTTATAATGCTGAATTTGAGTATATTGGTACTGAGGTCGCTACTATCGCACCCAAACATTTTTAATATTGATCCAACCCTATTAGATAGGCGTGTAACTTTTGTCTTTTATCCATTTCAGCCGGTGTTGTGACAAGAAGAGCTGCGGGAACCGAAACGAGACACCATCTGACCCTGTCATCATTGACAGGTAAGAACATCTTTTATCTTCCTCTTGCTCTTCAAAATAGAAAGACGTCTGTACCTACTGGCATCTGGATATTTCATTAATGTCCGTTTGGTGGGTAAATCCTCAATCAGACTAGTGAGTAAAAGATAAGTTTGAATACACATTCTCTTTTTGACAAATGCTGCTCTCGCTGGGGTTCATGTGTAGTTGGAGCAATAGCAACCACATTTTGGATTCTGACACATTTAGAGATTGAATATATTGTATAATTCCCATCAATTTTGCTTTTCCCCCCTGGGTCAGTAATACATACTTTTACTTTTAGGTTTGCTAACTGCTTATTCCGTTCTGAATACGTTTTTCAAACTCTTTACCCTGTTGACTGGACTTCTACCCACTGAAAGCGCCTATAGGGAGGTTCTGTAATGACTGGAATGGAGTAGATGAGATTGTGAGAGAGAGTGTGCACTTCCAAACAGGACAGCAGTGAGAGTGTCCTCCTAGGGCACAGGGGTCATTACCAAATCCATGTTGGCTCATTAGACTGGCCTTGGAGCGTATCCAGCGGACAGAAGTGAAGGGAGCCGGAAATCAGTGACCCTCCCTCTTTCTCAACACACACACACACACACACACTCACAAAAGCGCGTACGCACAACCACACATGAAATCTTCTCACCTCTAGCTGCCATGGAGTGCATCTGATTGGTGTAAGGTCCGTACCTGCAGAGATGATGTCACCTTTTCATGCTCTCTGTGTCATTTATGGAATGTACCATTATTTAGCCGCTCAGTAAATGACAAAACCCTGCAGCCATTATTGCATCCACACCGGCAAACAAACTACCAATAATGCCAATTTACTAACAACCGACGGGGCGAGAGAACCATCAAAGGCGAGACAAAATACGACAAAAGCGTGCGTGAGAGCGTTTGAATTTTTCATCTCTCTACAATGAGGCTGATATTGCCATCTGAAATGTTTCCTCTGGGAGTAGTCTGAATGAATGGCTCTACGTGGGGGCTGAATCGCTGATGTCTAGCTTGTGTGTGTGTGCCAGCCACATCCGAACTCCTCATTACGCTGACCAAAACCCATTCTAAAGTGTTTACGGGTGACAGCGGATGCGTGTGATTTAAGGCGGACCGGTCCATACGACTGCATTTTAGCGCCCTATTAAGATGGGCAGTATTTATAGGAGCGCCGCCCTGAGCTCCTTAAACCAACAGATAAATCAGTTCAGCGCGAGGGACGGCTGCCGGCCCACCATGCAAATCAGCTGTAGCGCCCGTCACTGTAAAAGGCTTAATGACGGCCATTCATCCTGCCCTCCACAATCTCTACCTTTGTTTCAAGCACAGATCTGCTCTGTAAATCAAGACCTGCTGTGCACGGCTGTGCGGCCCCATGCATCACAAATAAGAGGCCTCGCACACACGCACACGCGCGCACGCTTGCATTAGCACAGCCAGGCCTGGTGGCATTCGAAGGAATCATTTTTCACCCCTGCCTCTCTGTTAGTTTGGTCTCATCAATTTTGCCTCATTGATCGGGATGTTTACCGCTAATGGAGACAATAAACAACAACAACGAACAAAAGAGCTTCACTTGATTCTTTTTGATTTCGGCCCATTAACGGCTGTCACAGGAAACAAGGCAATTATGGCGACACAGTCACTTCCTGTCCTGTTTTATCTTCGTGAATGCAAGTCTATTCTCGAGTCCACTTGTTAAGGGTTAAGCACGGGTCAGGAAGGTCAGGGGTCGTATCTCACGACACCTTTACTTACACAAACGGGAAGCACTTGGCTTACATGCCATTTACAGATCAAGAAGTGCTCAGGCAAGAGCAAATTCATGATGGGCTGAATGAAATATTGCTCTGCAAGCTTTAAAACAGGTGTTAGTACGAGCTAATTTTGCAGTTAGATCGTCCAGAGAGTTCTCTTAGTTGGACAATAAATTGTGCAGCGCTGTCAGCGCTTAGATTGGTTTGGTCTAATTACCTGATTTCCTCTCACCCATCCATCCTCAAAAATGATCGTCATAATTTGCCTCTATGCCTTTCATTTTAAGTCATGCACAAAGAGAGAAATGAGGTGATAGATAAGGGTTAACATTTATTTCCATCTGACCTTCCTGACCTTTGCTCCATGTCTATGTTCACCAGTGTCTCTACTCTTTATCTCTTCATCAGGAAAGCATTTTTTCATGAAGGTCTTATAGCACAGACTAGTAGATTAATAATTAATAAAATAAATAGATTAATGAAATCTGATAGGAAAACAAATATTTTAAATAAAGATATCACTTTTTATTTTGATAATAATTAGTAAAAAATCATGAAAAAAATGACATTTAAATGTGACCCTGGACTACAAAACCAGTCATAAGTTGCAGGGGTATATTTGTGGCAAGAGCCAACAATACATTGCATGGGTCAAAATCATCGGCAATTCATTTTATTTGTTTAAATATAAAAAGTCAAAAATCCTTAAGATATTAAGTAAAGCTCATGTTCCATGAAAATATTTTGTAACTGTCCTAAAGTCCTAAAGTGTGTTGCTAAGGACCTCATTTGGGCAACTTTAATATACATACACATTGACTGTTTGTGTAAGATGGTGTCTATATTTATATATACATTCATTCATGTGTCTAAACTTCATCTTAACTCTTAGATTGACTGTTTGTATGTGTTAGGAGTGTGTGTGTGTGTGTGTGTGTGTGTGTGTGTGTGTGTGTGTGTGTGTGTGTGTGTGTGTGTGTGTGTGTGTGTGTGTGTGTGTGTGTGTGTGCTTTGTACATATATGTGCATGTCTGTGTCAGAGCTTAACCCTGTGGGGGTGGCTGCTGGTTTTTGGTTATCAGCCTCTCTGGACTCTTCCCAGCAATCGCGTTCTATTGATCGAGCTGCGCGCCCATCGGTGCCGGCCAGATTAAGAGTATAGATTTGCAATAAAAGAAGGACATTACTGGGCAGCCTGGGTAAAATTGAAAAAAATGATGAGCTCTTGGAAGTGGAGATGAGTCAGAGGCAGAAGAGAAGGGTGTTAAAGAGGCAGATGTTTTGTATGTGTGTGTTAGAGACACATTACAGGCGGATGCTGTACATGTATGACATTATATACTCGAGAACAGGAAGTCTTTACTCGTTTTAATGTGCTTTAATGTGAAATATTAAGAGGAGTGATGCAGCTATTTTATTGATTAATCATTTTTAGAGTAATAATTTGCAGTCACTCTTAGCCGTCACAAAAGCAGCATTTTATTATCATATAAAAACATTTCTTAAAGGTGAAGTGTGTAATTTCTGCACCACTAGCTTTACCAAATGGAATTATGTAAAAATAACACTGTGTTTTAGGTTGGATTCATACTAGGCCTGCAGGTATAAAGGTGTGTTTTAGTGTGTGTGTGTGTGTGTGTGTGTGTGTGTGTGTGTGTGTATATACATATTTATATTACATTGTGGGGACCAAATGTCCCCACACTGTAATATATACCTGAGATCACCTACATTGTGGATGTGTACAATGTAAATGGATTGGATTCATAAACATACTAAATTATGTTTTTTTGAAAATGTTAAACAGCAGAATGTTTCCTGTGATGGGTAGGTTTAGGGGCAGTGTAGGGGGAGAGAATGTGTAATCAGTGTGTACAGTGTAAAATTCATTACGTCTATGGAAAGTCCCCACAATTCACAAAAACACAATGTGTGTGTGTGTGTGTGTGTGTGTGTGTGTGTGTGTGTGTGTGTGTGTGTGTGTGTGTGTGTGTGTGTTTTATAAGTGAAATATGAATGATCATGGTGTGGTGTTGGGGCAGGTGCCCCTTTTGGCTGGTTCAATAATTCAGTACATCCTGTCCCTCACAGGGGGGATCCGTCTTGCCCCCTATTCCGCTCTCACACACACTTCTGTGGTATAGAAAAGGAAAAACGGGGGAACGGGAAGAAAAAGGGAAAGACAGAGTGAACTTTGAGTATTCTGCAGTAGCGCGGCTGTAGCCCTGGTGGTGGCACTCTGATAAAAACAGTGACAGATGCAGGTGAAATGAGGCCAGTCGCCATGACGATGTGGAGCGTAAAGTTCCCATAGCGATTCTAGAATGGTCATCTCTCATTAACCCTGAGTCTATTGAGCCATTTTTACCCAAAGCACCCCCATCAACTGTAGAAGCGATTGCGAACACAACCCCTTACGCGCTTTTAGCCTGGACTTTAAAAGTTATGTGCTTTTTTTGTATAGTAAAAGTTGAAAGATGACAGGAGATAATGGGAGAATTGGATAACGTCATTTTGCGGGGCCCATCTTAATTACATTGCAATCGCAATTAAATTTTTTCCTAACATTCCACCACGACCCAATGTGTCCTGAGCCACAGTTTCGATGCATATCATATCCTACAATGTCAGCGCTAATTTTGCAGCCACAATTTAATGTGTACGTGTGTTTTTATCATAGCCGAAACACGGTGATGACCTTGAGTGGCCGACTGAGAGAATCGAAGGGAAATACGACAGTCGCTGTTTGTGCTGTAGACCTCTCCTCTTTCATGGGGGCTATCCGTTTCAACTCTCGCTACACCAGCAACACAGCCAGGCCTGCAAATAGAAAGCCACACGACCACAAGCACCTTCCCTCTCGGTTTTGTTGTTGCAGACTGACTCTCTGCCACGCACAAGCCTCCAGCAGAAGGTTAATTCACTGTAACTTATCTGGAGCACTAGCGCGGAGTCGAATGTTTACTGTCTTGTTGTTGCAGTATCACCCATTGTGTGCCAATAAGACTTGCGTGTCACATACGAAGACGTTCACTTTAGAAAAAGCTGCATAATTGTTCGATTGTTCAATCTTACATGCATCCTGCATTCAAAGCTACCGTAAGATCATTCGCATTTTGACCAGACCATGACATACACAGTGCTGATCAGAACCTCTACGGGGGCTTGCTTTTTGTTCTTATTGAATACATAGATATACATAAAATACTCAGATATTCAATTAGAAAATGCAACAAAAAAAAGTTAGTTATTATTTGTTGATTTTTATTAATTTCAGTTATTTAGTGACTATTCAAATGTGACCCTGGACCACAAAAACCAGTCATAATTTTCACGGGTATATTTGTGGCAATAGCCAACAATACATAGTATGGGTAAATGTTTTTCTACTGTATATATATATATATATATATATATATATATATATATATATATATATATATATATATATATATATATATATATTAGTAGTAGTAATATGTGTTGCTAAGGACTTCATTTGGACAACTTTAAAGGCGATTTTCTCAATATTTCGCCCTCCGATTCCAGATTTTCAAATAGTTAGGCCAAATATTGTCCTATCCTCCTAACAAACCATATGAAAGTTTATTTATTCAGCTTTCAAATAATGATTCCAAGAAACTGACGTGTAATACTGGTTTTGTGGTCCAGGGTCGCAAATACTTTTTATTTGACTTTTTACAAAATACTTAATCATTTTTATTATTCATTTACTGCATATAAGCTATTTACAAAATGAGGTCAAGACAAGGTTAAGAGCAAACATACCTGTATTTGTTCCTCTTTGCCGCTGACATTTTTCATACACACAAAATGCTTTGCGTAAAAGGCCTGCACTTCTATTTCTTCACTTAAAAAACGGATGAAGCGGTTGGTTAGGCTAGCAGGAGTTACAGCAGAGCGTGGGGCATCTGTAGTGCCTGTTTACAGCTCTCTATGGGGAAGTGTTGTGTTTGCATCCAGAACCTGAGGTGAGATGTGTCTGGGAGCCTGTGGGGCCGACAACAGTAGGCCCAGGCTCAGTCACAGCCTGCAGAACGGCCCCGGGGCCTGCAGGGATGGATGTGCTCCTGAGGGCCAACTCTGCTGGAGAAAGAGAGAGACAGAAAGGCAGGAATAAAAGGAGGGAAAAAAGTCAAACAAAACAACATCTACGCATCTGTCAGTTCTTACAACATTATGCTGGTTTTCATGCCTAACAGTTCAGCTCCTTTAGGGATGCTGTTAGATGCTCCGAGCAAGATCTCCAAACAGCCAGGTGAGCATCGCCACCTTCCAGTGACTGGCAGAGTGTGTTTGGGGTCATGGGAATCTGATCGCCCCCCCTCCAGCAAGCGTGGAAGTGTTTCAGCTAAATCCACCCCTCCGGTGCCTGTCACTAATGCTAGCATTATCCCTCGCTACCCCTCTGCGAGGGAAAAGCTATCGATCGCTTCTCCCTCATCCCTCTGTCGACATATCGCTGCCTCCTGCGGGTCTCAAAGAAGGAACGCTGGGTGCTGTGTAATCTGGGAAAGTAAACACAGTCAGGGGCACTCTTAGCCACGCCCCAGTATTGACTAAGATCATGCTGACTCGTCTGGGATACCACTGAACTGGACCTGAACCCAGAGTCTAACCCAGATTCTGATGCCAGAGGGCTATATGATCTCAGAATAAGATTTAATTCAATGATAAATATATATGCTACTAGTTTCCAGCACTACCACATGTAGTTCATGAAACAGTGGTTAAGCATTTCAGAATGATTCATCTCATTTAATGTGTTAAGCTGGTCTGATGTCATGAGTGATATGCACAGTGCAGCATTTCACTTTGAAACCAGCAGTAGTCATAAGTCGCACAGGTTTATTTGTGGCAATACCTTGTATGGTTCAAAATGATCATTTTTTATTTTATGCCAAAAATCATTAGAATTTTAAGTAAAGATCATGTTCCATGAAGATATTTATCAAAAAATGTATTATTAGTAGCTATATGCATGGATAAGAACTTCATTTGGGCAACTTTAAAGGCGATTTACTCAGTATTCAGATTTGTTTGCGACCTCAGATTCCAGATTTTCATTAACAATGGTTGTATCTCGGCCAAATATCCTAACAAACCATACATCAATGGAAAGCTTATTTATTCAGCCCTCAGATGATGTATACGTCTAATTTCCAAAATTGTACCCTTATGACTGGGTTTGTGGTTCATGGTCAGATAAGCTTAGTGGATTATTGTTTAAAAATGAAGACACTAAGGTGTAAATGTTGTTGTTGTAAAAAAATTAAAAATGTTTATAACTTGAATATTTATTTCACCATAAAATAGTGTTCTTACAATATTTCTTATTTTGTTTATTTTTTTATCTAATAATAATCATCATGTTAATTATCATTTTGTAGTTATATTGAATTACTCGCATTCACATTGAAAAACAGTGGTAATGTTGCCTGTGAATACTCAAGTGGAAAGATCTTTTCATTTATTTCAACACTTGAAAAAAAAGGTGAATCATTTTCTGTCAGAAACTGCTAGTACATTTCACAAATAATTATAAAGAAATGGAAAGTAACACCATTGAAAATAACATATTTAAGTAGAGAGACTGAAACAGTATTTTCTTGTAAAGAAATTCTCCAATAATCTGTTTTATTAACTTTTACTTTATTACAGTGAATGTTTTCCTAAATTGTTTTCCTTAAAAAGGATTTTGACATTAAAAAGTAGTTTTTTTGGGGTATTTTTTATATTCTTTATAGTATACTCCCCTACAACATGACATGACTCATGCTTTCCAAATATAGCTATTCAACTCATCTGGTGAAAATTCAGTTTTTTCTCAGTATACATCTCAGAAAAACTAAATATCACAATATCAGTGTTTTACAATATTGTGCAGCTTTAGTCTCTAGCAACAAATAACTGATCAAATGTGTATATTTCAATATCAAATACATCCAGCTTGTTTCTATCTACTCTCTGATAACTTTACCCTCTCTCACCTTAGTTACGCGAACGTCTGCCCAATTAAAAACAGCCCTAATGAGGCCCTGCTGTTTTGCATCAGAGGGTACTGTGCCATGGTTCATTAAGGTGGCTCTATCCATGGTGCTGATTCCGGCTAGCAGATGTGAAGGGGGTTCGCATGCTCCTCCTTAAGCTGCTGAAAGGGTCGAGCGGCACTGTCGCCCCATAGAGATCCAGACCAGCATGGGGCTCCGTGCAGGTCATGGTCTGGTCAAACTGCAGATGTTCTCGAGAGGTGTGTAATGTTCGCTTTGAATAAAAAATGCATCTATGGTTAATATCAAAAGTAGTTCTGACTTAAGTCTAAACCATAGTACAGTATATTCTACCTTTCTTTACTTTTTAGGGTCTAATCGTTTTATTGGTAAACCATGGCCTAACCAGATGTAAAGTTTATAGTGACAACTGAATTTTTTCCCCCAGTTGCACACTTATATTATTCTAAACAATATTTTTTTAATTTGTCTAATTTCTAAGTTGTTTCTAATTTCACATTAAATATATTTTTCTAATTTATTTGTTTTGAATGTTGTATTATCATTAAATATCTGATTTAGCATTTTGTTTACACTTTTTTTTTTAAAATTATACATCAGAATTTTATTTCCCTAATTTTCATTGAATACCCAGTTTTACTCTGAAATGCCACATTATGTAAATGAAATGGGTTGCAAATTCGGTTTCATGCTAATATAGAACTATGTGGCATGGGATCATTGAGATTATACTGTGACCTAACCAGCAAAACGTGACAAAAAGGGAAACCACTGGACAGAACGCAGGGCCCTGTCATACTCCCGCAGCACAATGCAATGCCAGGTGTGACACAAGTGTTTTTTTGTTAGTTTCAGCCCAACACAGTTATCATTTTTACGTCCAGTTGTTTAAATAGCAAAATGCACTTGCTCCCATTTGTTCGCGCATGGGCGTGCTGGTCTGAAAACAAGGTGTGTTCAGGTGCTTCTTTGGCACTTTGCTATTTCAAGGCAACTGAAAACGACTGCACCGTTGACCAACAAAAACCTGGTCTAAAGTCAATGGCGTTTTTTTGTGTGTTATTTAAAGGGCGCGTTCGTAATGTATATGCGGGTGCAACTGGCTTTTAAAGGTGCACATGTGAATGAATGAGGCATTTATATAGTGCTTTCATATGTACTAATGTACACCCAAAGCGCTTTACACTCATGTCAGGGGATCTATCCTCAACCACCACCAGTGTGCAGCATCCACTGGGATGATGCGACGGCAGCCACAGTACAACGGCGCCAGTGCGCTCGCCACACACCAGCGATAGGTGGAGAGGAGATGGGGTGATAGAGCCAGTTCAGTGGATGGGGATTATTAGGAGGCCATGATTGGTAAGGGCCAATCGAGGGAATTTGGACATGACACCGGGGTTACACCCCTACTCTTTTACGAGAAGTGCCATGGGATTTTTAATGACCACAGAGAGTCAGGACCTCGGTTTACCGTCTCATCCGAAGGACAGGAAAATACACTATGTAGTATTTTTGCAGTAAAATATCCAAAAACCACCAGGCCAGTGTTATATATTTTGTTCAGTTGAGTTCTTACAATATCCAAAATGTTTCCATTCATACAGTAACATTAATAATTGCATCCATGAACATGATTTCTGCCCGAGTCCTATCCCGATTCATTTCCACCGGCTCTGAGGCGAAGACCACATGTCTCGGATTCTGAGCTCAAACTTGGCGTCATCAAGCTACGCCTTCGTTTTCAATAGGCGCCCATTAAGAGACTATGTATAACCCTTTTGGACCATGCCTCTGTCGCGCCGACTGTTTATTTCTGTCGTTAAACTAACAAAAGTGGATTCGGACACCTGAGCACCTGCGGCCAGACCAGAATGTTAAAATAGGGCCCTATCACTTGTTGCTGGGACAAAAATGTAATGAGATACAAAATGTATAGCGTTTTGTTAAGTCAGTTGTGCATTGATTGCAATATCATGCAACTGAACACAAAAAACCTGATAAACAGTAAAGCAAAAGAAAGGTCATTTCACCTCTAGAGTTCCCGACTGAACCAGGAAGTGATTTTGTAAGCTGAACTCTACAGGTCCAAATCTAGTCAAACTCACCTCCTAAATCCCACACAGCTGAACAGCGGGAAAACACAGCAGTATAGAATGTCCTTGATGAGGTTTTGAATGAGTGCGATTTATCCTCTACCACTCCATCTATGCTTTCTTTTTCCTTTCCTCCCATGTCCTTTGGGTCTCTCACTGTCTCAGGGTGCAATCTGGCCTTGACATGCCCAGACCAGCCTATAAGCACCGAAAGAAACAGAGACCAAGGGAGAGGGGTGTGGAGGACAGAAGTGATGGTGTGGATGAGGGTAGAGGGCAAACGAGAGCGAAAGGCAGGGGCTGGATGGAGGCAGGTGGAGAAATAGAAACAGAGTGAGAATGGAAGAGGGGGAGGGATGGAGGCCAGAGAGATTGGAGAGAGAAAGAGAAGCAGATTAAGAGGGTATTGATTTCTATATAAAGATCCATAAATCTGATGTGGGCGTCCGTGGCAGCGTAGTAGCCAGCCACAGGAGACTGCTTTAGGGACTGACCATTACATAATCACCAATGCACAGACAAACACACATTGAGATGTTATATTGTTTCAATGAACTGCTAGATACACTAATATTGTAATGCAAAACCACGATTTGAAAGTTCAAATCAGCCAACTACAATTCAATTACAAAAAACACATTTAAACTATCAGCAGAAGTTTGAAGTTGGGGAGATTTTATATTTATGAAAGAAGTCAATTTTGATATATCTTAAGCATAATTAAATCCAGTCTTCAGTCACATGATCCTTCAGAAATCATTCTAATATGATGATTTTCTTATTATTAATGATGATACTTTTTTCAGGATTCTTTAGCAGCAATTATTTGAAACAGAAATCCTTTGTAACATTATAATTCAGACATGTCTACTTGAGTCAAAAACACCATAGACACACTTTTAGTTAACTTTTTATTGTATACATTTATATTTGGCAGTATGGCTCTGTTTTAAATTCACCATCCTTTCCATGAGCTCCATGAAAAGCCAATACAGGGAACAGCAGCTTCTGGGGACAACCTCCCACATTTCCAAACAAGGAAGGCATCGTAAATCCCCCATTTAGAACAGAATATGCATCAATGACACAATTGACACTGGGTGTGTTTACATGCACACCAGTAAGCTGATAACTCCAAAAAAATCAGCTTATTAAAATAATCAGTTTTCCCCGTTTACATGCGAACTCTGACAATGCAAGTAAACCACGTTTACATGACTTTATTAATAAACTGTGTTATTTCCTTGTAGTGACGTCAAAAATAATAATGTCCGTACATCTGACTTGAAGTTTTTCAAATGTTAAGTCGGTTGTGATGTTAAATAAAGCGTGCACCGCGTCAGCGGGAGATTTACGGCTCATATTATCCCTCATCAGTTACAGATGCAGCGTTTTGACTGAACCTCTTCTACTTCTGCTGCATGAGAAGAAAACACATCTTTATAATTTTCTGGGTCTTAAAAGAGTCTGCGTTTGTGATATATGTCATTATTTCATGCAAAACGCTAGCTCGCCCTGTCTGGATACGTTTAAATCTGCTCTAAGTTTGCGTTTTTGTCACACATCACACATGCACACTTCAGTAAGCCGACAGAAAGCAATGCGTTTACATGCAGCGCAAAATCGAGGTAAGAGGCAAAAAACGACCTGTCCCGACCGGTTTATGCTTATGCCGTTTATGACCGTATACTCCGACAAAAGAAAGCGGGTTACCGCATTTACATGACCATGTTCATTGTCGGCTTATTAGGCATAAGAACATGCATGTAAACGCACCCAATGATGAAGTTAAACAGAGTTAAGGAGGAGCTGGGGAGGAGGTGGGTTGCAAAGCAGCGTGCAGTGGAAGCAGACAGACTGAACTGTTGCCAATTGAGTGCATGGGAACTGGATCAGCTGATGTGGCCAGGTTGGAATTTTTCCAATCAGCTGAGAGCGGAGCTTGACTACGTGGCCTGCCTGAACTAGCGCAGATGCTTAATATGTCCTTACTGCCGCTTTTGATCCCTTTAATACATCCTTGCTAAGTAATATTCATTTATTAAAAATAACAATTTTACCCCATACTTTTGAAGTCTAGTTTAAAGACAATACTTTATATTAACAGTTTTTTTGTGATATAGTAAGTGATTAATGGCCTTAAAACTAAATGATGCTAGTGTGTTGTAGGCATTTGTAAGGATGTTGTTATGTGGTTGTTAAGAGCTTTTTAGGGTTTTGCTATGTAGCTTACTATGGTATTAAAGGTGTTGTTTACTGGAACGCACCTTACTTCTTTAGATATGCTCATGCCTCTTTCAATGTAAGGCTAAAAGGTTTTTCTTTGCATGTAAACCATAAATATGAATGCTTAGAAGAGACATTAAAAAAAAAAAAAAAAAAACCTACATGATTTAAAGTGTTAAGGTACCTTTAATAATTAGTTAGACGTGTGTTAAATCACTAACTCTAAGTAAGAGCAATTGTAATAGTGCTGATTGCCTTAAGTGCCATAATAAACACCACTAATTAGTGTTCACCACTACATAGAGAGCTTTCCCCAGTGCAGACATTGCTTGTGAAGAAGCCTGGCTCATGTGAGTTGTGGTGGTGTAGTTTATTGTGTTGGCATTTGTCTGGGTTGGTCTTTGTTGTGTTATGTGCAACTGACATAGATCTCTAGAGCCAGAGGATCATGTATATTTGATGCCTTGCAGTTGTTAGTTATTTTAACCTTGCACAAATGTCCAGTATATGTATGTGCACAGTCACAAATACACCTACTTACATTAAAAGCGCCACATGCATACATTCTCACATAGGCATGTGAATTCTCATTCATACTCACACACAGCACTGTGCAAACACTCGTTTGCCCACCTGAAGCTATATACACCTCTTATTAGAATTTTATCGGCCCCGTAAAAAAACACACCCTGTCTCCCTTTCCAAACGAGTACTGCGTCTACATGCAATTACACACACACTCTGTCTGTCTTTCTCTCTCTCTCACACACACACACGCCATTTCTATATTTCTCGGTCTCTCCAACAAGCACAAGAGTGCACGCACACACTCACACAAAACACAACACAAATCAATACCAATTTATAATTCAGGATTGCTGGAGTTTGGGTTTTAGGGCAGGCCAGCATCCAGCCTTCATAAATATTACAGTGTTATTGACTGGATCCGAATGAATTGGAGATTTTTTTTCTTTCTCTCTCCCTCTCTCCTTGCCCCCTTTCTTGTTTCAGGGGGCCGAGCAATAAAGCTTGCTTTTATTTATTCCCTTTGAGTTGGAGATGAGAGGCCTAACTGGACAACAAATTTGATCCCAGGAATGAAATAAAGTGGCTAATGGTGGGCAGAAGTTCCCCCCCGAATCTGTAGAGAGTAATGTAGCGTGTGCAGGGATTGGGATAAGTGGGACGATTTGTCTGAGCCGTGTCCCCTCTGGTTGCCAGAACTGGGTGCACTTTCACACATGGATTTATGCCCTAAGTAAAAACACATTGTCTTGTAATACATTGATCACTCGGACCGGAGCCAGGGGTGCAGTCTCGAGTCTCGACTACCAGAATGGTTAGTTGGTGAGATAGTGGCCAGTCAGATTGGTTTTTGATAACTTCAGTTAACCATCATTTTTACTCTGTAATTTTTTTTTTAAATAATGCATTCAATTAAAAGGTCAATTTAAAGGGATAGTTCACTTTGAAATAAAATGTTGATATGTTTTAGCTTACCTCATGGGCATCCGAGATGTAGGAGTATTTGTTTCCCCAGTAGTTTCAATTTTGATCATTTTAGGTCAAACCGTTCTTGTCTGTGCCTCACATAATGCAGGTCTATGGTCACCACCTCAAAGAGCATACACAGAGAAGTCCAAATTAAACAGTTCCCCATCGTAAGTACACACTGAAGACACGAAATGAGCGGTTTGTGTGAGAAAACGAACAGTATTTATATCGTTTTTACCTCTTGTACACCACTACGTCTGACTGATCCGAGGGCGCGCGTGCGTGTTTCCTGTTTTGACATTCGCACATTCTGGCTTTAGTCTGCGGAGGCGCGGAAAGCGCCGGAAGTGGATCTCTCGCGTGTGTACGTCTCTCATTGTTTACACAGAAATTTGGGATGTATTACCTTTCATTGTGAAGATCTAAATATATTTAGACGTACAGGATATCGCAATGGAAGAAGATTTCGATATATTAACAGATAACGTTTAATTTTCTTCACAACCATATTTATTTAAACCAGAATACACTGATCAAGAATGTGAAACCACTTCCGGCGCTTTCCATGCTTGCGCAGACTAAAGCCAGAACGCGCGAATGTCACAACAGTAAACACGCATGCGCGCCCTCGGATCAGTCGGACGTAGTGGTGTACAAGAGGTAAAAACGATCTAAATACTGTTCGTTTTCTCACACAAACCGCTCGTTTCGTGTCTTAGGCCATCAGTGTGTACTTACGATGGGGGATTGTTTAATTTGGACTTCTCTGTGTATGCTCTTTGAGGTGGTGACCATAGACCTGCATTATGTGAGGCACAGACAAGAACGGTTTGACCCAAAATGATCAAAATTGAAACTACTAACAAATACTCCTACATCTCGGATGCCCATGAGGTAAGCTAAAACATATCAAAATTTAATTTCAAAGTGAACTATCCCTTTAAAACTGCCTTTTATTTTTAAATGAAATCAAAATAGTTACACAAATGTTTCAGTCCAATTTAATTATAGATGAAGAAAGTTGAGTTTACCTTTAGAAGTGTATAGAAATTGTGGAAATTATTGTGAAAAAAGAAATAATGATGGAAATACAGTAAAATTTCAGCTAATTGGATGAGCCATGTTCAAAGGTGATGTGAAATAGTACATATGGCCTACAGTTATGCTAAAGAGCTATATTGGTGGAAGAATTGTTTATATATATTATATATATATATATATATATATATATATATATATATATATATATATATATATATATATATATATATATATAGTCGGTCAGATGAAATATATGATATATTTGTTGTTAGGCATGACAACAAATAAAAAAAAGCTCACTTAGCTCATTGCTTTATTGTCATAATTCTTACAATTGTAGGTACTACTAATTTAAATAATAATAATGATCAACACTCTGAAGTGAAATTTAATGCAAAAATCAACTGGAGTGGAGTGTCTCCAGCAGTCATTTTCATCAGTTGGGAGTAACAGAGCTGTCAGGCCCGTAGAGGTGAATAAACTGAGTGTGTTTGGGGAAGATGCTGTCTCTAACCCTCTTCTGCTTGTGTTCCCTCCCTGGCATGTTGTGTCCAGACACAGTGTGAAGCACTCAACTTGTCTAACATACACAGAAAGACTGGTTGGTGAAAGAACTGGTTGGTGAAGTCCGGTGAAAATGTGTATACACACACACACACACACACACACACACACACACACACACACACACACACACACACACACACACGGTTCAGTTTTCCCTGACCTACCCCTCCACCCACCCCCACCTCGCATCTCCTGGGGAGTCTCAGCCGATGAAAGAAAATCAATCATGTCATAAAACAGGGGAGAAAAAAGAAAAGAAAAACCTGTTTTTACCTCTGCAAGTAAAACCACCAGCAGCTATAAACTTTCCTGATAAAACCCCAGTACCACACTACACACATGCACACACTGTACAAATAAAGCACACACAAATTTAAGTCAGTGTGACTTGATGTTTGCCACCCATTTTACTTCTGTAATTTGAAAAATAAAAAATAGATTTTTCCCCCATTGGAAATTGATGGTAAAAAGTGGGCATTAGATAAATGTTTATTACGTAAGCAACTTTTAACATTTTTATTAGTGATTACAAAGTCAAACTATTATATTTTTTTTGCGATAACGTGCACTGATGAAATGTTCACAATAAGACTGGGAATGTGCATTTAGACACACTTTTTCTAATTCCAAAGTAGATTTAACATCACACGCACAAGTAAATGAATTAGTAAATTATGAATTTTTCATTTTTGGGTGAACTATTTGCTTAAGGCTTGTTCACTTCCAAGCACAACTTACAGCTTTTCATATTCTTGATTTCACACATTCAGATGTTTCCACAAACACACACACACACACACACTCACACTAGACTAGAGGCCAGGGCTAGTGGCTCCAGAGAGAGAGGGGGATTTAGGTTTGCTCGTTTTCTTCCAGCAGTCAATACCGAGCTCATCAACCAGCCCGTTTTAATCCCTTAATCAACCACAGCGACTGACGCTTAATTGGGCCGAGAGTCCAGTAAAGATCCCTTCCTCCACCTCTGATCCTGTCAACACTTACATAAGGGCCACCGCTCACCCCTCACGCATCTTAACCGCACCGCAGAATCTACCGGTAAGACATAGTCAGCTGAGAATAAGAGTTTCTCGATCAGGGCTTTACTGTCTGTGTGATTGACTGGACTTTCAGACATTGCTGCAATACTAACAAGCTTACTAAGAGATCTCCACACGAGTTAAGCTAGACCTTAGAGACATTTAAGCCAGGGTTGGTAAATGTACTGCTGTTTTGTATCCCTCATTTAAGGGCAGGTTTTCAAAAAGTTCCTTAATGATAACAGATACATGCAGAAGCCCAAGTAAAGCCATCTGTTTTTCTCACAACACAGCTTGAGCTGTAGCAGGTACCATCTATGGCATCTCCAGCACACAAACTGACCAACAAAAAATGAATGTATTGATTTCTTTCTGACCACAAGCATGATTTTTCCTATTTTCCCCCTCACCTGAGCTGAGTGATCTATATGCCCCCTGACATGTGGTAATGGTCATACTGACTATACATACTGGCTCTTAAAATACCTCCAGACAGATTCACTGGTGCAGACCTTATAGTTGGTGCCTATCTAGCTATCTATCCTACATCCATGCTAGCAGTAGGTACAAATGCATTGTGGGAAATTTTTCATATTCTGAAGCATGGCTCTAATTCACCCTATTATACCCGATCATTTAAATGCGACGATAACTTTGATAAGTTAGCGTTGGAGGGCCAGTAATACTTTTCAGCTTTGCCATGCAGGCCAACTGTGACCGACCATAAGCCATTGTGGGAAAACAAATCCAGTGCTTTATCAAGCAAATTCAGGGGTTGGTTCTCATCAGGCGCAGTCTGTAGGCAGTTAACGGCAGCTTTATGACGGGAGCAGAGAGATCATTCTCTGTAGACGAGTCCGAGTAATGAAAGGCAGGCCGTTTGTCTCTCTCTTTTTCGTCTTTACGCTAAAGGCTCTGGCTGCATGGAGCTGTTCAGCAGGCCCTGGTGGATGCTAAAGGATTGTTTGTTGCCTGCTAATCATGACCGCCGTGTCTGCTGAAGGAGCATTTGGCAGTGGCAAACGAGGAAGAGAGAGAGAGAGTGGGCACTGCTGCTGCCCAGGCGTCTTTAGCGGCAGTAAAACCCTCTTAGTGGGTAGTGCCATCTGGCCGAGCCCCTTGTGGGGGCGTAATGTGCCCGAATCGCGGGGTCGAGATGCTTTACTACCCAAGCCTGCCGGCTGCAGATGGCACGGGCAGAGCCACTAGAAAACGCCAAGGTCGGGCACGCGCTGTGGCGTGGGATTCACGGCGCTAAATGGCATGGAAAGCATTTGATGGTGCACTGGACAGACAGCGAGGCATCTGAGGGCCCAGAATGCATCTCCCAGCATCCATCAGCACAAAAGTTCAACGCCCCTGTGTGCAGAACCCATACCTAAATGTACATCAAGGCCACTGCTGCTTTATTAGACACAAATTAAGCATAGAAGTGTTGTCTAAATGCTGTTGCCGCTTAAAGGGTTAGTTCACTCAAAAATTCTCTCATTAATTACATACCCTAATATTGTTTGACACCCGTAAGACCCGTAAGTTCATCTTCGGAACACAAATGAAGATATTTTTGTTGAAATCCAATAGCGCAGAAAGGCCTTCATTGACACCAATGTCATTTCCTCTCTCAAAACCCATAAAAGGCATTAAAGACGTTGTTACAAAGCCCATCTCACTATAGTGATTCTACAATCATTTTATGAATCAACGAGAATAGTTTTTGTGCGCATAAAATCGAAATAACGGCTTATATAGTGATGGGCCAAATTCAAAACAATGTTTTGAACGGTTATGAATCAGCGTATCGATTCATGATTCAGATCATGTGTCAAACTGCTGAAATCACGTGACACTGGCGATCTGAATCATGAATCAATACGCTGATTCATAACCATTCAAAACATTGTTTTGAATTCGGCCCACCACTATATAAGTTATTACGCTTTTTTTGCGCACAAAAATTATTCTCGTTGCTTCCTAAAATGATTGTAGAATCACTGTAGTGAGATGGGCTTCGTAACGACGTCTTTAGTGCCTTTTATGGGTTTTGAGAGAGGAAATGACACTGGTGTCAATGAAGGCCGGTCTGAGCCATCGGATTTCAACACAAATATCTTCATTTGTGTTCAGAACCCATTCAGTCTTATGGGTGTCGAACGACATTAGGATAAGTAATTATTGAGAGAATTTTCATTTTTGGGGAACTAACCCTTTAAGTTTCAGGTCACAGAGAATCTTAAAGATTGTATCTGTTTACCGTTTTATCTGTTTTGTATTTGTGTCTTAGTTTGATGTAGACTTTGGCATAAAAGTGTGATGTACTGCACACATTTTGGGCTGTGTGTGTGTATTGAGGTATTTGTGCATGTGCGAGTGGGTTCTGGGCCCACTCCAGAGTCCCACGTCACCCATGCGGTTCTTAGGGACTCTTTATGTTGTAGTGGGTGGCAGCTGGCAAAATGAATAGCCATTTTAAAAGCAGTGAGACAAGACCAGGCGCAACACACAAAGGAATTTAATAAGTATGCAGTCACCATCAAAGAGAAATGAAAACAGTGTTTTTTTATTTAAACGAGCCCGTTTTCCCTTCACCCTCCATCCGGACCTCTGCAAACAGGCCGGGGGTCCCAGAACTCACAGTGCCCCCGGCCAGAGATGAGACTGAAAATTAATTTTGGCTGGGGATGGGGGTTTCATTAAATTCTTTTTTTGGCTCATTTCCCTGAGTGGTCCCTGAGCTGAGCACCCTGGCATCAGTGGCGTCTGTGCCAACCCAGCCCCCAACGCCCAGCAATGCACCCAGAAGAGAGTAACCAGGCCCAGAGCCGATAAAAAAAAAAAATGATGGAATAGTTGCTGCTTAGCTGTCCAGACATGCACACGTCTGAAACTGTTAGAGTAAATGAAAGTATACGGATACTAATTTAACATCACCCTTTATGTTGTATGTATAGATACATACACACACCATGATTTGGCTGATTCGAAGTTCAGAATAGCCACTTTCCAGGACACTTGAGGGACGATTTACTGAAATGTAGTTGTATTGAATTGTTTTAATTTATTATTATTATTATTTTTTAAATAAATTATTTTAGCTGCTTAATTAGATACGTATTTAATTTTAGTATTAAACTGTTTTCAATAAAAACTCTAAATCGTTTCTATTTGTTTTTAGTTATTTTTAAAATAATTTTTAAAATATTGTTTCATTTTAGCTGCTCAACAGGATATTTTTAAATTAGTTTCAGAATATTCTTTGTTTTCCTTATTTGTAAATGCTGTAATATTGCACTTTATTCCAATGAATATACTGGAGCAATGAGTCATATTTTTTGTGAGGTTTAAATCAAGAGGTTACATTTACATAAACAAATATTTACTTTTCTTTAATAAAGGCCAATTATAGCTTATTTTACTTAATAGATATGTCCATGTCCTCGTGTGCATGTTTGAAGCCTTTTTCATGCGCTTTATACTGTCATTTTCCAAAAGCGATCAGAAACCATCTAGCCATGCTTTTGTTATATTTTGCGATATATTTTAGAAAAAATTCCTACCTTTTTCTCTCAGTCGGACTCGGGAAAATTGAGTTTTCAAGGTGAACATCCCATTACTGGAGAAGGTTGACAAATTAATTTGGTGTGCGCCTTGTTGCAGTGTGGGTAGTGATAGAGACCAGCCTGTCAATTTGAGAAATGAGGGCCTGCTCAGGCAGCCAGATGGGAGTGAAATTGAACAGCACATTAGCTAATTACTTATGCAAATCACCCGGTCTTGCACCTTAACTTAAGCACGGTGGATGATACTCAGGGCGGCTGGAGAGTTTTAGATAATACTAATCCTACTCCCATCACCCACACGAGCACATCTTTACCTGCTGAGAAAGCTCTATGAGGAATTGCTCACAAATAGCTGAATGCACAAACATACGCACACACGCAGCTTTCCCACTCTTGGAAGCGCACACACATACACGCAAAAAACAAAGAAACACTTGTGAACCCGAGAGAAAACAAAGAGCTTCTGGCGTAAGGGGGAGAGAGTTTATTAAAACTGTTGAACTGGTCATATCTGCCTGTTTTTCAGCGGTTACTGTTTACGCATGTGCTGTTGCTTGTTTAAGTGTAAAGGCCCTTTTGATGCCTCGTGTCAGCCTTGTCAAATGCATTGACCTCGCTGGAGTGAAGCGTCAGCTGTGACTTACCTCAACTCTTATCTGTCTTATCTAAGTTTGGGGTATCCTTACTTTTTTTTGCTTGAGGACTGGCCATTATTTAATGAAATTTTATAATATTCAAAGCATTTTTATGCTTTTACTTCAGTTCTTTTTTCTTGCGTTAAATGTTATGTTGAGTAACGTGAAACAATCTATTGTATAAAGCACTATATAAATAATAAAGGTGATCTGACTTTTCAAACACAGCATTTGTGGCATGTTGATTACCACACATATAGTTCCACTTGTCCTTCCTTTTCTTTACAGAATGCAAAAATCTTGGTTAAATGGAGCATTGTATGTTAAAATATTTACTGTTATACTGTTTACAGTATAGAAAAAGAGTAAACAGTATGTGTTAATATTCTATTTCATGATAAACATGATGATTTAAAGGTGCACTATTTAATTTTTCCATCCTCTAGAGGGCGTCTATTTAAAACAAAGGCGTAGTTTGAATCGGGCGGTGGAAATGAATCGGGATAGGACTCGGGCAGACATGTTCATGGATGCGATTATTAATGTTACTGTATGAAGCAGAGCAGGGCTGAATGTTGTGGAGCTGAGCAAGGCCGCTGGAGCGATTGTTGACGAATACACGGCTCGCGGGACTTTTATTATGACGGAACACAGTTGCGGGCCCAATTTCCACTTTTCCGGTCGTGACTATGAGGTAACGCAGCTCTTTTTATCATATTAGATACATTTAAGTGTGTTTAAAATTATGTTATGACATTACTTTGTGCGTTCGCTCAGCGGCTGCAGTGACACTTGTTCACACTGCTAAGAGTAAAGGGTTTCTGCAGAATAAAACTTTGGGTAACGTACATATGACACAATTGACATGACTCCCTCAGACGTCTCGGTCCTTGGTTAAAATAGCAATTTTCTCACAATTTACAAATATTTGGAAACATTTTGGATATTCTAAGAACACAATTGAACAAAATATATAACATTAGCCTAGTGGTTTTAGGATATTTTACTGCAAAAATACTACATAATGCACCTTTAAACAGCTTCATAGCTCAAATAATACCATTTATTTTTAAATGAAGCAATTAGGACAACATATGTTTTTACATCGCTTTAACTCATCAAAATAAGGTCAACAATTTTCAACTTTTTTATAAGCTATACAAGATTCAACTAATTTTTTAGTCAGTTTAATGTCATTTTAAGTTGAAATGATTTAAACATACAAGTTGATTGTACTTAAAAAAAATTAAGGCATCGAAGGGATCAGTCGAAATTATATTGTGGTAATAAACAAAGCCAGAAATACTGTTGATTGAGCGTAACTTGTACTGAACCCAACACCATTCTTTTAAAAGTCAGAGAAAGCTGTTTGTCAGAAATCAGAAATCTGTTTTCTTAACACCTCTGATGACAACATTCAGGCGGGACAGGTCGTGGACGGGGCGGAATCACAGCTTTTCAAAGTGTCAATCACAAATTGCCCACTCCCTCCTCCTTCCCAAAAGCAGCAGTGGGTTTTCAGGGGTCTGCATGCATTGCATCGCTTCTTGTGTCGGTGAGGGGCTTACGGAGGGCTTAACCGCTTCGCCGCGGCCTCTCCCCTAATCACAGTTCGCTAAGCCCACCTGTCAAAACACGCTGCCACACCAGCTACAGATCTGCCTCAGTCCCCCTTAATTAGCTAATCTAGCTCGGGCGGCGCACTGGGAAAACAGACTTGGAGGGAGAGAAAGAGACTGGCATCAGTCAGAGACGTCCAGCCCGGTTCAGCCAGAACCCCCTCTAATGCCGAGCTTGTGTATGTGTGTGTGTGTTTAAATGGACGTTGACTTAGGTTGTACAGTGGAAACTGTCGATCTATTGATTTGTGTGCGGCTGACGGGCCCAAGGCACAAGCTTAAGTATTATTAGCGATTTTGCAGTTTGGCAGCTGGTCATTAATTAATGCTCGATTTCTCTGACAAACCGACACTTTCTCAGGCCGGTGTTCTGTAGGCCTTTCATCAGGCCTTTGAAATTGAAGTATTGTCAAGTCCACAGTTATTCACATTTCACTGATGTCTCTGTACGCTTTGTTTTTCCAAAAGAAATGGAAGCGATAGCCTTTGTGACTCTTGGCTCCAGAGCTGGAAGTTTTGCGTCAGGGTTCGTCCGCCCACAATCTTTGTTACTCGTGAGCCATATCCTGTTTTATTAAAAAAAGGAGTTGCTTTCAAAACTCATTTCTGTTTGATAGTGTTAACTGCCTTAATGTTTTCCATGTTGCCGTTGTAGGTTGTTAGTATAAATCGTGGGCATGTTTTGCTCATCTTTGCATAAGGTTGCATGTCCAGATGTTTTAGTCTCAGGTCTCTGCTAAAGTGTAGGTTGTGTTTAAACGGCGATAGTTGTGAATTTATCTATTTTACCTTCACCCTTGGTCGTAGAGTTGCTAAAAAAAAAAGATTAATTATACAAATATTAAATTTATATCCAAATTTCTATTATAATGTTATATTATATAGGCAATATTTTGTCATTTATCGATTTTAGTCCTTTTGACTGATTATGACATATAATAATATATTTTAAATATTTTTTAAATATTTAGATTTTTAATTTGAGTGATGATATGCAAACACAGACCAAACTTTCAACCTAATTTTTAAACATTCTGAAAATATACTAGAAGTGTTTGTGTTGTGAAGACTTAATGCTTTAGAGTTTGTTTGTTTTTGTCAGTAATTTCGACTGGCAAGATTAAGCATGACAAGCTTTCATTGACAAGATGGTACTACCATACATTTTCTGAAATTCTCAGCACTATTAACTTCCTTGTTTTATGTATTTGGAAAAAGTTTATACATGTAACTAACTGATGACAGACATTCCCATTCCCAGAGGAAATGCAAACAGAGAAATAGAGGGAGGAAGTGGCTGTTCATTCCCAGGAGAAGGACTGGACAGTTTTAGTGGAGTTTCATGGACACCCTGACGTTCACACAGTCAGAGCCAAGGCTGCTGCCTGATGCTGCAGTGATTTTCATCCCGGTACACTCAGCTAACCTCTGACCCCTTAGTTGTGCACTTTAACCCTCTCATGCCTGACAGACACTCGCCTCTTAAGAAGCGGCCCTGAGAAACCAGTATAACTTCCTCCTCCAAACAAAACATCTAAAATACCACGAGTTTCGCAATCATGACGAATCGAGAACTTTAATTAAATGCAGTTGTGTGAACAAATTTCAAGGGAAAGTTTGTGAATTGGTCGTACAGAATATTCCCAGAGAGTGGTCATCAGTAACAGATACCAAGACACTGGCAACTTTTCGAGACTTTTCAACATGAAACAGACGTTAGGAGAGACCGGCAGAAATACGAGGAGTCTAAAGCTTTAAATACCATTTTGCTTGAAGTGAACTCCAACATAAATAATCTGAATGTGTGAGAAATAGGAGTGTGGAAAAGGTGTGCAGATCCTGGGGGGAAACTAATCATTATTCAGAACGAAAGAAAGCCCTGATGAGTTTACAGCCCAAAGATCTGCTTTTGAGATTAGCTTCTTTATTTCAAAGAAATAGTGTTTATTCTTACTGAAAACTCTATGAGTGCTTTACTGTAGAGCTTTTGGAGCAGACCTGAGGCATTTGGTTGTTGTGAAAGTCTACTAGAAAAGGAGATTTATTTACAGTGCCTTGCGAAAGTATTTGGCCCCCTTGAACTTTGCGACCTTTTGCCACATTTCAGGCTTCAAACATAAAGATATAAAACTGTAATTTTTTGTGAAGAATCAACAACAAGTGGGACACAATCATGAAGTGGAACACATTTTTTTGGATATTTCAAACTTTTTTAACAAATCAAAATTATTCGGCCCCTTTACTTTCAGTGCAGCAAACTCTCTCCAGAAGTTCAGTGAGGATCTCTGAATGATCCAATGTTGACCTAAATGACTAATGATGATAAATAGAATCCACCTGTGTTTGATCAAGTCTCCGTATAAATGCACCTGCACTGTAATAGTCTCCTGTGAGATCCGTGAGATCTGTTTAAAGCGCAGAGAGCATCATGAAGAACAAGGAACACACCAGGCAGGTCCGAGATACTGTTGTGGAGAAGTTTAAAGCTGGATTTGGATACAAAAAGATTTCCCAAGCTTTAAACATCCCAAGGAGCACTGTGCAAGCGATAATATTTAAATGGAAGGAGTATCAGACCACTGCAAATCTACCAAGACCTGGCTGCCCCTCTAAACTTTCAGCTCATACAAGGAGAAGACTGATCAGAGATGCAGCCAAGAGGCCCATGATCACTCTGGATGAACTGCAGAGATCTACAGCTGAGGTGGGAGACTCTGTCCATAGGACAACAATCAGTCGTATACTGCACAAATCTGGCCTTTATGGAAGAGTGGCAAGAAGAAAGCCATTTCTTAAAGATATCCATAAAAAGTGTAAAGTTTGCCACAAGCCACCTGGGAGACACACCAAACATGTAGAAGAAGGTGCTCTGGTCAGATGAAACCAAAATTGAACTTTTTGGCAACAATGCAAAACGTTATATTTGGCGTAAAAGCAACACAGCTCATCCCCCTGAACACACCATCCCCACTGTCAAACATGGTGGTGGCAGCATCATGGTTTGGGCCTGCTTTTCTTCAGCAGGGACAGGGAAGATGGTTAAAATTGATGGGAAGATGGATTGAGCCAAATACAGGACCATTCTGGAAGAAAACCTGATTGAGTCTGCAAAAGACCTGAGACTGGGACGGAGATTTGTCTTCCAACAAGACAATGATCCAAAACATAAAGCAAAATCTACAATGGAATGGTTCAAAAATAAACATATCCAGGTGTTAGAACGGCCAAGTCAAAGTCCAGACCTGAATCCAATCTAGAATCTGTGGAAAGAACTGAAAACTGCTGTTCACAAACGCTCTCCATCCAACCTCACTGAACTCAAGCTGTTCAGCAAAGAGGAATGGGCAAAAATGTCAGCAGTCTCTCGATGTGCAAAACTGATAGAGACATACCCCAAGAGGCTTACAGCTGTAATCGCAGCAAAAGGTGGCGCTACAAAGTATTAACTTAAGGGGGCCGGATAATTTTGCATAATTTTGCAAATACATTTTTCAGTTTTTGATTTGTTACGTTTTTAAAATCCAATAAATTTCGTTCCACTTCATGATTGTGTCTCACTTGTTGTTGATTCTTCACAAAAAATTACAGTTTTATATCTTTATGTTTAAAGCCTAAAATATAGCAAAAGGTCGCAAAGTTCAAGGGGGCCGAATACTTTCGCAAGGCACTGTATTATTATTGCTAATACTAATACTAGTACTAATAAAAAGGGGGAAGCTGAAAGGGTTAAAATTATGTCATTAATTACTTACCCTCATGTCGTTCGACAACCGTAAGACCTCCGTTCATTTTTGGAACACAAATGAAGATATTTTTGTTGAAATCTGATGGCTCAGACAGACCCTCATTGTCATTTCCTCTCTCAAGACCCATAAAAGCCACTAAAGACGTCGTCACAAAGCCCATCTCACTACAGTGCAAAAAAACCCGACAACTAAATAACGATTTATATAGTGATGGGCTGATTTCAAAACAAAGCTTCAAACGGTTATGAATCAGTGTATTGATTCAAACAGCCAAACTGCTGAAATCATGTGACATTGGCGATCCAAATCATGAATCGATATTCTGATTCATAATGGTTCGAAGCTTTGTTTTGAAATCGTCCCATAAGTCGTTAATTCATTTTTATTTTGCGCACAAAAACTATTCTCCCGCTTCATAAAAATACTGTTGCGAGATGGACTTTGTAACGACGTCTTCAGTGCCTTTTATAGGTCTTGAGAGAGGAAATGACAATGAAGGCCTTTCTGAGCCATCAGATTTCAACAAAAATATCTTCATTTGTGTTCCAAAGATGAACGGAGGTCTTACGGGTGTCGAGTGTCGAGCATTTTAATTTTTGGGTGAACTAACCCTTGAAGAAATCGAACTTGAGTTCTGACCCAGCTTTTCAACCAAAATAAAAGCGTTTCATTTGGATGAGACCCCTAAAGTGTTTCATTCTCAAACGATACGGAAATTCAATGAAATCATATTATTCAATGGAGGAGTTCAGGTTCTGATCCGGCTGTTTATGAATGTTGTCATATTACCTATTAAGTGTATTTATGGTGCAAACAAGCATAACATTGTCATTGGAAGTTGGCAGAAATGGAAATGGCAGTGAGCGAGTGAGAAAATGCTTTTGGCAGAGCGGCGCAGCGACTGGGCAGCGCACAAGAGCCTTGGCAGCGTTCTGTGTTTTCCTTCGGTGGTGAAGTTGCGATGCCACCAGGGAGGAAAAGGAGTTTTACTGGCACTGAGCGCTCAGGTGCATCCACAACACAAACACACACCAACATCCATCTGGGCATCATTAGATATCATACCATCACAGAATATTATGTGCTGCATGGCATAATATATAATTATTATTCAAATGCACACGCGTTTTCTTTTACAGCTGGGGAAACATGAAAAAAGGCTGCGCAAATGTTAAGTGTAACATCTCAATTTGAAATAACCATCAAAAGAGATCTTAATTAAATATACAGGCTTGTTTTCTCTGATATTTTCCGTTCTTGAGGATCAGCAGCAAGCTCTCTGATAGAGATATCAGTTTCGAAGACATGCATTGGGTTTTTTTCCCCGTCCTGAGCTGCTTCACTTGCTCATAATTAGAATGGCATGTTTTATTGACTATAATAAGGGATCATATTTGAGCACTAATTCAGAGCTGCTCTTATGGGAGGAAATAACTGTCATTAAGCAGGCTGTACGCTATCGAGAGCTGCCTCTAAATCACCGGGTCAGGCTACACGTGCTGAAAAATGCCAAACAAACGAGTGTCGGGTAAACATCGGTATCTTAACGGCAATGAAGCAAAGCTGTTATGTGCTGCCTGCGCATTTGAATTCATATTTACTTGTTTTGAATGTCAAATGAACTACATGCGAGGGCCTTTTAGAAACGAGCAATATATGTCAAGTGTCCTCAGTCATAACTGACTAGAAAGTGAGCATAATGTTACTGTTGGCAACCAGAGAGCAGTTCTGGCCTGACATCAGTGGTTAGTGTACACTTCTGAGATCCAGCCGCCCATCTGTCCAGGGTCCTTCTCCAGGAGCAATGTGTCCTTGGACGGACCCGCCGTCCTCTGCGCGTTGCGGTAGTGGACTCCAGCATTCACAGACCAGCAGAGCCAAAGCCTCTCTCAGGCCTGCCAGCTCACACTTAGCCATGGCTGGGCTTGAGTACGCTGCTGGCGGCCATGACGGTAGCGCCCTGGGGGGCTGCTGGCTCCCCTGACTGGCTTTAATAGAGGAGAGTTAGGAATTATTCCTGTGATGAGATGATTTCAAATGCAATAGAGAGAAATGGAATCAGGAGTTATGTATTATTTGGTTTCGGTTCAACATATATACCTTATTTCTCTTTTGCCACTTTTATTGATAGCTAAGAGAAGACTTGCTGCTTGTCCTTCATTCACTTTGAAGTAGAATGACAACACTTCAGCATTGTTCCAGCGAATAGCCATGTGGCAAAATACTAGCGTACGTCACTGCTTAACTGATAGATCTCATTCATTGCAGTAAATCAGTTAATTTGGACAATTCAAGTGAATCACAAATGATTCAAATAATTTTTTGTGCTGCATGTATTTGTCTTACAATTTAAAAAAAAAAAAATGTTTTTAATCATATTGCCTCCTTTAATGGCTTTAGGGTAGTTATCTGCTTTAGCTTGGTAGCTTTTAACGTACACAAATGTTCAAAATTTTCTAAAGTTTTGGGAGTTTATTTGCAAGAAATTAATACTTTATTTCAGTAAGGACATTAAGTGTCAGTAAAGACTTTTACATTGAGACAAAAATGTCAGAATTTCAAATAATTTCTGTACACTTGAAGTTTCTATTCAACAAAGAATCCTGAAAAAATATATATCGGTTTCTACCCAAAAAAAAAAAAAAAAAAAAAAAAATTGTAAGTAGCAAAATGTTTTCAAAATTAATCATAATGATACAAAATGTTTCTCAAGCAGCAAATCAACACATTCAAATGGTTTCTAAAGGATCATGTGACTGAAGGCTGGGGTAATGATGCTGAAAATTCAGCTTTGGCATCACAGGAATAAATGACTATGATAACAAAATATGAAATGTTATATGTTTATATTATTATAAGTATATCATAGGTGTATTTTATTTATATATTATTATAATTAAATGAACAATATTACTATTTTACTGTATTTGTATCAAATAAATGCACTAAAAAAGCGTGTTGGATTTAAAAGATTAAATTGTGTGAAGTATCATGTAACTTCAACATCATAGAATGAATACATTTTAAGTAATCCAGTTGAGTAGTTTCAAATAGATTTGTATATGGCTTCCTGATATGATTCATGTATTCAATTTCATATATTCATTCATCCACTTCAGTTTCATATAATTTAATGTTACACAACTGAATTATAATACTGCACTAGCTAGTTGACAAACTTTTAGCTAGCAATAACACACATTAAACGCTAAGCAAAAGCTCTTTCAACAAAGCCGTGATAACATGTTTTAACATGTTTTAGTCCACAGCCTAAGCAAATGCTCCACTCTTTTCCACAATGGTAACCCACTGTAAAGTTTTATTTACATTTTATTTTTACCTTTAAATTTAAATTTTAAATCAACCTAATTAAATATTAAACATTATAAAACCCAATCAAGTCTCTCCCTTTCTCATCTTGCTCAAAAATAAATATAATAAAAAAAATTACATATAAAAAAAAAAACAACATTTACTCTCTCTTGATTTATGCAAAGCATGCTGGGAACTAAAAAGCCCCGCCCAGTTTCAGTTAATGCAACACAAATCATCCACAAGTGGATTGAACACAATCAAATTAAGTTAGGACAAAATGTATAGCAATTGTGTTGCTTTAGCTCAATGTATCTAAGCAATTTAAACAAGTAGTAAAATATATTTTTTCTTTTTTCGTGTGCTGCAAACTTTTGAACAGTAGTAGCCATTTTTAAATAGTTTATTTTAAATTATCATAAGCTTTTAGCTTATGTAGCTACAGTTTTAAAGTAGCTTCCCCAACACTAAATACCCATATACTTATAACCTTGGAAGTCGTCCATAATGTTCTAACCTTATGTAGCCCACCTAAACATAGCTTTTGTCTTTATTTTTTGACTTTCTTCTTTTGTTTGCATGTTTAATTTATGTATACAATCTGTTCTTCAGAATGAGGATGTACCTGAATTGATAGACCAACCTGGTTCTTCAAAACAGCGTGTGCACGGTGTTGGACAGGTGAATATGCGCTGGTGTGAACATGTTTAAAGCGTGACAGCGTAATGTACGGCACTTAATAAAGGCCCGTCCTGTATAACGGAGATGGAATGTTGGGAACTGTGATCTCGGCTCATTAAGAGCGCGCCTTCATCTGTGAGCTGTGCGCTGTCATCATCCCTCACGCAAACACCTAACCTCAGCCTGTAATTAATCTTTACCTTTAAAGGGTCTTACGAGCCCCTCCTCTGCCAGTCTAAGGTGCATTAACACCTCTGCAACAGCACCGCAGTTCTAAAGAACATGTCAGTTCGTGCCAAACTGTTTTAAGAGGTAAATAACGGCTTGATGAAGATTCCTCTTCACAAAAATCAATAAGCGTTATACAAGATTGCCACTTCGAAAGGGGTCCGAGTCTGTATCTCGTCTATCTGTGTTGGCGTGTGCTCTTAGTGAAAGGAAAATGAGATTTGTTCCTGAAACTACAGGGATGCAGTTTGTGATTCTCACTAATGCAATTCGGTCGACTCTCCCTGTACGTGCAACTGGGTAATGTTGCGTCAAGTTCAAACAGCATAGAGTAATTTTAAATAAACGAAGTTCAATTTCCCGAACCACATCATTGTTCTGCTCTCTCCGCGGCGAAAAAACGCTCCTTTCATCTCCTTTTGAAGAATCACTCCTTTTTTCGTCAGAAAACTGACTTGGGACCGTGCCAGGCGGTAACACAGAAGTTGATACCCATTTATACGTCTATCTTGTTTTAAACTGATTCCAATAAAACAGCTTGCAAATTTAATGACAGTTGAAATGCAACTCAGGCTCCTGGAGTCTTTGTATTCCGGTTCAACTAGAGCATTGGTTTCCACTTCTGCCTGTACCCGGATCCCTCACCTGAATCAGTATCACTGTGTTGAGGAATGGTACTTTTTAAAAGTAACACTTTACAATGTTGTGTAACTCATTATACAGAGTATGTAATTGCATTACACTTTTCATTTTAATGGCACAGTTAAGTAACAGTCTGAGAATGTGTACTTCCTAGCATTTTTCACACAGAAACCACAATCGCAGGGAATAGTGCATTTTGCATCTGAATGTTACATTTCAATACATTTATTTTCTAGGTAAACTATCTAAAAAGCCTTGAAACAAGGTAAATTTACTTGAGAACGACACTGCATAAAATATTTAAGTGCCCCTATTATGCTATTTTAAAGGTTCCTGATTTTGTTTTGGAGGTCATCAGCACTTGAGACACAGTGATACGAACAATGACAATGGTGTTGGTTTTTCCGTATCATTTCCGAGTCCTCATCCTTTTTAAGTGCATGCAAAGTGGATTCGCGGCGCTGAAAATAGCCTCTCTTAGACATGTCGACAACAGGAACCAAATTCGTCTAGACCTCAGGTACAACTACAGTTTGAGGGCAGGTCAAAGTAGATGTTGTTCACAGACAGCCAATCAAGATGATAGACTGGCATTATGGAAATGTATGCATTGTTACATTGGTATGTTCTCGATTCAGAATTGATTCAATAACTTTATTTGTTGTGCAATTTCATCTATACATTTTTGCTGATCTATATTACCCACCACAAGAAAGAAAATATTCAAAAAAGCATATCAGAGGCACTTTAATACTTGTTAACCTAAATTAAATTATGCACTGGCAAATTTTCACTTATTTACCGTCTTTATATGGCTTTTTTTATATTTATACTGGACAACAAGTTAAAAAGATTGATCAAAAACATGTTAAGGTAGTTCAAAAGTCAGTATTTTTCTTTCTAAGCAATTCATATTTTTATTCAGCAAGGGCAAATTCAATTTATCAACTGATCAAAAAATGTATCAAATAAATGCTGCTCCTTATAACTTTATATTTACAAAAGAATCCTGAAAAAGTATGTTGTGGCATGCACAAACATATTACCCAGCGCAACTGTTTTCAACATTGATATTAATAAGAATCAATTCAGCTTATTAGAAGGATTTCTGAAGGATTGTGTGATACTAAAGACTGGAGTAATGATGCCAAAAATTCAGCTTTGATATGACATGAATAAATTACATTTTAAAATATTATACAATACAAAACAGTTCTTTTAAATTGTCACAATATTAATGTGTCATTTTTGCTATATTTTTGATCAAATAAATGCAGCCTTGTTGAACATAAGAGACTTCTTTCAAAAACCTTTTGCATTACATTTGAGTACTATCTAACAATACAAACAGTGATGGCGTTAAATATGGCCCTGGACCACAAAACCAGTAATAAGACACACAGGTATATTTGTGGCAATAGCCAACAATACATTGTATGGGTCAAAATGATACATTTTTCTTTTATGCCAAAAATCATTAGGATATTATATAAAGATCATGTTCCATTAAGATATTACATTTCCCGCTGTAAATCTATTCAAAATGTATAATTAGTAGTAATATGCATAACTAAGGACTTAATTTAAGCAACTTTTTAGGTGATTTTCTTAATATTTACATTTTTTGGAATCCTCAGATTCCAGATTTTCATACAGTTGCATCTCGGCCAAATATTGTCCTTACAAACCATACATCAATATTAAGCTTATCATCTTATCAGCTTTCAGATAAAGTATAAATCTCAATTTCAAAAAATGTACCTTTATGACAGGTTTTGTGGTCCAGGGTCACATACCCCCAGCATGTTTTCAATCAGTAAAGTTATTTGAGAAAGTAACGCCTGTTAATGAGAATTTAGTTTTAAAGTGTAGCTCATTAAAGCTAGACGTGATCTGAAGACCTCTGAGTCGTTATGGTGGGTAATGTAATATTCTCTGAGTGCGTGGTTTGTGTCTGCCTCACATTTTGCGGACGCTGCTCATTGTCTGGGATAACGCACACTGCCGCGATAGCCACATGGCAGGAGACGTCCACCCCTGGCAGGGCAGAACTGCTGACGGGGCGGCTCTGATACAGACTAGACGAGATGAATCGGGACCAGCGACAACAAAAGGCGAATGACACGGGAAGAGTCAGACGCGTGGGACTTCCTGTTTCCTGTACAGGCACACGTCGGAGTTTGTTAACCGGTGGCCGTGCCGCCGGCTGTAATCAAAAGAAGGGTCGGGAAAACAGAAAAAAAACAAAGATTGACACCGACCATACAGCCCCTTGACAAGCCGCCTCGATGCGTTTGTTCAGCAAAATTAAACACTCCGGACTTTTTTCACCTGCTCTGGCAAGCAGCGGCGCATATGGCCCGCGAGTTAAAAATAAAGACAATGCGCATATATTATCATACATAATGCAGAACGACCCCCATTTAATATGCAAATTCCCTGAAATATTACTGAACACCTTCTGTTCAGAGCGAATACATTTGAATTTGCAATTAGAATTATCCTGTATAATTAATGAAAAGCGTCAATTTTTGGCTGCTTACTAATTTGATTAAACATGTTGATGAGGCATTTAGCAGCCCGACTGAATGGAGCCTGAAACTGGACTGGAGCAGAGCAGGAGAAAACCAGAATCGGTCCAGTTCCCCTGTGACCTTTCTGACCTGGCTGCCTGGCTCGACTGCATGCGCATTTGCAAGTGCGTTTGTTTGTGTGTGTGAGAGAGAGATGTGGCTTCGGAAAAGGGTGGGGGTTACAGGCAGAGCAATTAGTAGGGCTGCGTTTCGTCTGGCCATGTGTCGTAGATGGCAAAGAACAAATTGCTTCAGTTGCGCCATGGCTTTCCCTACAAATCAGGGCTGTGTAAAAGGCTGTACACACACACTCTCTCTCCTCCCTTCCCGTGTATCCTTTCTCTGCGAGAACACGGTGACATCATGAAGCGCTGCGATAAGGAGAAACAGGTGACTTGAACAACAGCAGCGCAGCTCTGAAAAAAAGTGACATTTACAATTGAATTATGGCTGCGAATAAAACTTCTGCTTTCTACTAAGCGCAAATCACAACTTTTCAAAGGATTCCATGAATTTCATGACTGAATAAAGGTCTGTTCACATCAAAACTACATTATCGTACACATATTAACATTCTGTTAATTGTAAGCACTGCCTCTTTAAACTCAAGCTCCGTAGAGTCGGTGGATTCTGATTAGCTGTCAGTGTTTTTATCGCTCATCATCTGGGAATAAACGTTCAGAAGTGATTCCAATTATATTTTTCCTCTGTTATTATTCTAGCTGTGGCGCGGACTTCCCTATTCTCATACAATTAGAATGATTATTAAAATGTTGTAGTTATCATTATTGTCCTTGGTGTGAACAGGCCTTTTTTTTTTTATTACAGGCCTTTTAGTTTTATTTATCTTTTGGGTACATGTTGCTGACAGTTCCCGATGAGTCACTTATTCCATTTGGAAATCTAAGAAATCTTAAGCACAAACGAAACGTTTTTATTCTGCAATGGCAGCCATTTACACTTTAAATGGCTCCAGAATTCTGAGATAGAGATGTATAATTTCTCATGCGCTCTGCTGCTTTTCAACCATCACATTCATCCTGTATCTAAAATTCAGCCAATCAGATAGGGCGATAAGCCCGTTCCCAGGGAATTCTGGCGTTGTGCGTGCGCATGTTTGTTTATGTTGACCATTTTGATCTCCATTCAGCCCCCTGTTGCTATTTGTTAGGGCTTTGTTTGTTTTGCACTGTATACAGTATCCATATTATACATACACAAACTCAGTTGCTAAGATGACACGGGGCTGGCTGAAGATCTCGAGAATGAGAGAATGCGAGCGAGCACGCCCAGCAGCTGATGCTGAGATAATTCCTTTGTCATGAGAGGTATTTGGCGAGATCAGTGCGGTGGAGTGTGTTGGTGTGTGACCTGCGTGATTGAGTGCGTATGCGCGAAACGGAGTGTGTGGAGCTGGGCCGCGTCCAAACTTCACACCTGCACCGCTCTCTTTGGGCCCCTTCTTCCTGTTCTTTTTCGCTCTCCATCCCTCTCTGTCCCTCGGCACGCTGCCACGCTGAAATATCGGCTGTTTTTATAGCAGTTCGGTTCCACTTATGCAGAACTTTTCCCTCTTTAGAGTTTCATTGACTACTTGAATATTGAAATGCAGGTCTTGTTTCACCTCACCTATTCTTTTAGGAAAGAAAAACCTCAAATGAGAGCTTAATAGATTTGCCTAGACAGCAATGAGATTAAATAGAGAGCAAAGGGAGACTGTAGTGGTTCTTGTGACCCAAAAGTTGGAGGTATTTCAGAAATGCTAGTATTTTTCGAGCCTTGCAATCCACAGGTGTATTTGAATTTGTGTTTGTAAATAAAGATATTTTTTTATATATTTTAAAATTAAATTTAATATTTTTACCTTTTAACTGTATACCTTTATTTTTACAAGAAAAATATAATATAATATGAATTATATTATATTATATTATATTATATTATATTATATTATATTATATTATATTATATTATATCATATGTGTGTGGGTGTGTGTGTGTGTGTGGGGAGGGGGGCATGTTTTTGTGACATATGAGGACACAACTGTGTATAATGACATGGGTATGACATAGGTATTACAAGAGAGGGTGAACTATGAGGACATTGGCCATGTCCCCACTTTTCAAAATGCGTATAAATCATACAGGATGATTTTTTTTTTTTAAATAAAAATGCAGAATGTTTCCTGTGATGTGTAGGTTTAGGGGTAGGGGCAGTGTAGGGGGATAGAAAATACAGTTTGTAGAGTATAAAAACCATTATGCCTATGGAATGTCCCCATATGTCACAAAAACAATTGTGTGTGTGTGTGTGTAATTAATTATTATTATTTACATAATAGAAATAGTCTTGTTTGATATATATATATCCAAACGACCATTTCTAACATAACACACTTATACAAACACATGTATATAATTACTATAATTATCTTTATTTTATTTATTATATAAGCTTTATTTGTGTCTCTTAATTTCTGTAAAACCAAAGTTTCAATGAACATTAGTGAGATCTCCAAGCAGTCTCCTGAGCTTTGGAAGAGCATCCACTGAGCAGTGCAAGTGTTCCTCTGGGTGATGAAGTCCTCCACAGGCATGTGGGCTCTTTGACTGCTGAGGAGGTGCTGTCACACCACAGGGCCTTGGGCCTCGGGCCTCCTCGTCATTTTCCTCAGCCCCTCACTCTCCGTTATTAGTGCCAGAGAGACCAGCTGCTCCCACAGCTGTAAGGGAGGAGGTGATTTATTAATTGAGTGGCAGCTTTTTTTAATCTCACACGTTCTGATGGGACGTGACAGGAGCTGTTCTCTCTGTTTGTCCTCCTCGGAAAGTGGCACCGTCCCCACGCTGCTTTTTTGTGATACGAGAACTTGTGTGGAGCAGTCTCAAAAAGGAGATCACAGCACTTGTCCTCTTAATAACACAATACATCCCGCCTGACGGGACGAAAGTCTAGACTATAGAATGCAGCTCTCTAAGGGACACCACTAACATCACTTATCAGATCTTCCAACTTATCAACACATCCACACAAATGAAATACACTACAACCCGAATCCAGTGCCGCACCAGGATCAATACTTCAACTCGTGACAATAGCAGTCTGATCAAATTCATTCTCCGAGGTCTTTTTTATTTTCTCTTTCCTCTAAATTACAATTGTATCACACCAAAAGAAAATAGTTTTAAGTTGTGCCAATGGCAATATATTCCCAAATAATTTCATTATAATATATATAATATATATATATATATATATATATATATATATATATATATATATATATATATATATATATATATATATATATATATATATACTTATTTATTTACTTAAAAATGTTATCTTTGTACTCAGGTGGCAATATAAGATACATAGCATTAAACCTTTGATACTATGTTTAATAATTATAATATTTATCAAATACAAATTAAACTATTAAATATAATCATTGTGCTTCTGATTAGTTTGAATCTGATGGTTAAGCCAGTTTAAAAGAAATCAATATCATTACACAATATTAATAAGATAAAAGATTCTGTTTTGTACATTGCAGAATTGCTATTAATTTAAAAGATTTTTGTCTTGAAAATATGCACTGTACATTATTAAGACCGGGAAAGCACAACATCCTAAAATGAGCGTCAAATTTAAAATGAAGCAGATTTTTCCTTTTATTTATTTTCAATCATATCTTACTGTACAGACAGTGGCATCATCTTCTGACAGCCTGTTTTGTTCTGTAACTACTAATAAACACACCACCTGTGTGCCGGCTCAGTCCAAACTGTCTACTTCAGTCATGCTGGATTTAATGGCGTACAAATCACATGACCCCGAACCCCATAGCGCGCTACAGTTTAAATCTACGATCCCAAGTGACCAGCCTCCGATAAATCAATACGCTATCTGAGCGTAACCGCCCGCCCGAGTACATAGAGTAAATCCATTCTGCTGTTTAACAAACAAGCACGTTTGTGTTCAGTGGGTGTAGGTTTGCAATCTGGGAGCAGCCGTGGCTAAACACTTGACCTCTCTCTTTCCCAGAATTGTCAGCTTTCTATCACTGTCATACTTTTACTGAGCTCACTCGGGGCCTTTCTGGTAACTTTGAGCCTCACCAGACGAGATGCTGATTTGAGAATGTGGGGAAAAAAGTGCGGCATTCATCAAATTTCTGTGGAATGTAAATCAAAACATAAAGTCTTCACCTGCAGGCCTGGATTCCATGCGGCACTGTTGAACAGATTCTCATTAAGTCAAACTCACCCCAGCTGTGTACACTCATAGCCTGCCTGAGCGAACAAGAGCCCGAACTCTCCTCACACACACGTGCTTTAGGACTTTGCGGTAAGGCTCGAGCCCTGTCCGGGAAGAAAAGGGGGAATATTAAACTTGAGAAGAGGTATTAAGACTGTCTTTATCCACAAAGCATGTCATCTGGGGAAGTTGAGACTAAATTGGACTGGCCAAATTTAAATGTGCATGTGACATGTGAATGGATGATTTCGTCCAAAGCATTTAAAGGGTACATAACACAGTTTCTGCCAATTCTCCCAATGTTAATCTTGAGTACCTATAGAGTAGCGTTGAATCCATATCTCCGAAGAGTTTTTAGTTTGATCATATTTATAAAAGACAGACACTGTACTGAGTCTTTCTGAAAACAGCCGATTGCGTGCAAGTGTGCAGTAGGCAGAGCTAAAGAGTCTCACACACACACACACACACACACACACACACACACTTGCAGATCTCTGTTGCTGCTCTGGAAAAACTGCATCCCCTGTTTCCTTAACACTTGGTTATATTTCCTTACAAGGTTATATTTCCCTCACAACCAAAAATATTAGTGACACTGTTAATTTGGTGGTCTAAAACCAAAATGACAGAGAGCGTCGTCAATGGCTTCCGTAACCTGAGCAAAGCTCGTCAATCGACGTGCTCTTGCTCTCGCTCTGGTTGATGTGCACACGCTCATACGGGAGTACTCATACAAGGAATTCTGCCCTTTGTGTCATACAGGGCCATACTCAGAAAAAAACGTTTCGAAACTTAAGTCCTAAAGGAGTCTATTTTGCACAGAAATACTCCGTCATACCTCGAACTCATTTTTTAAATTTTTTAAAATTTGTCCATGTTTAGCATGAGAATCCATGTCTTTAACTGTGTAAATAAGTCAGAATGCATGAAATAAATAGCATAAGACCCCCCCCCCTCCCACACACACACACACTTTAAGTTTCTACCAAAGTATTCGAGCTAATATTTGAATTTAATCTAATTTCATTATATTTATTTTATTATGATTTGATTAACGTTCCTCCAAACAAAGCCCCATCAGGAAGAAAAGAGAAAACGTTAAATAAACATTGAACGCGATCGATTGAAATGCAGCAATCTGCACTGGAAGATTCTGAGAAGATGTTGGCGACTGCGTGCATGTGTGTGTGTTTCTCTGGAGTGTGTAACTGTCCTCGGTTCTGTCCAGGCCAGCACACAGCCAGATGGTGATGCTGGGTTCACCTTGTCCATGACCGTCTCCTCAATGCAGCAGAGAATGAGGTGTGCCAAACAGATGGATAATATCTGCTCTGTGATTTTAAAACCTGCATCTGGATTTTTTTTTTTCACTCTTTATCTCTTTCTCACTTGTTCTCTTTTCACCCTGAATGAAGAGTGAACTTTCATCTTTTCTGGCAGCCCTGCCCCGTTTCTGGTAATTCGATTTTGTTTTCTGTGGCGTTCACGTTCAGAATAAGTTCTCTCCCTCCATTATTTGTGTTTCCGTCGTGTTTAATTATACCCAGTGTCTGATGCGCCCCAAAATGGCTGCTGCTCTCTAAACACTTCAAAGCTCCTGCAAATTACATTTACTATGTAAGCATTGCATCATGTGTGCTTTTCAAATCAACATACTGTATGTATCTAGGGCTGATATGTCGGTTCTTCTTCATCTTAGCTTCGAACTTCCCACTTCAAAAACAAAGCAAAACACACCCCACACAGGCAAAAACAGCCCGACTGACCTGGAGGTATTTGTGTTCCTTGTTGCAAATACACAGTTTTGTAAAGCTGTTTGAGAACGACTATGTGAGTGCTGATTTCTCTTGACTGACAAACAAACGACGGACGTGGTGCTTGAAAAGGTTAAAGTGGCATGAGTGATATTAAAATGAGGCGGATGAGAGGCAAGCCCTAGGCGTTATTCAAATGGAGGAGTTATTTTTAATTTTGGTTCAATAAAGCAAGACGTTCAGCCATCCCTACCCAGATACTTAATTAAATACTTCACACACTATATTAGTTTTGTGTTGCCTGCCGCCGGTTCGGAATGGTAATAGCCATAAAGAGAAACATTTGTCTGACAGATAAAGTGAGGTATAAATCACTTTTCCCCCGAAGAACGATTTTGGAATAATAAAATACTCCTGTTTGCTGGCGTGAGAGAAATTATATTAGTTTCTACTTAAAGAGGCAGAGGCTATTTCACAGACTGACTCTTTTATTCTACTGGTCTTAAAGGACTCTCATATGTATTGTGGTTCACTCACTTAGCTCCCTGATTTACCTCGTGTTCCGCTTTGGTTCAAACACTAGAACATTCAACTGTGTTACTGTATTTCAAGGCAGCTTATTTAAAGTGTTAAATCACTTTAAGATTTTGTGATCGTTTTAAAAAGGCTGCCATCATTTACTCATTGAAGTTGTTCTGAAACTGTGTTAATTTCTTTCTTAGAACACATAGGGATAATTGTGACAGTGAATTATCACAGTTTATTTTCAATGTATAGACAATTTGAGGGAATGTATGGATAAACAATTGTCTGGCTATCACCAGACCAAGCTCAATTTAAGACTGCTCTGTATGTTCTACTGCACAAGAGGTGTGATAAACAAGCACAATTCAAATGACTTTACATAACTGGATGGTCCTTCAACCAATCAGACCACGAGAGGCGTGATCAACGGGCAACGACCCATCACTTTTCTATCTGTCATCGTGTTAAACCCGGCAATAGTGCGCCAGGTGGATAAGCCAGACTGTGATTGCTTCCTGCAGACGTGTACGAAAAGCAGTAGAAATGAATGTACATGTTTCAGTCAAATCGCCGGCAGATCAGGCTGGGTTTACCCTTTTTTTTGGTCTACAAACCAGGGGGGTGTTCCATAAATCAAGGTTAACTTATGTCACATATACCTCGAACTCCCGGTTGATTAACCCAAACCTTGCTTACTCAAGGTATGCTGAGTAGTTCCAAAAAACACGTCCGGGAGTAAGTTCAGCAAAATCAGAGTATGTTCCCGGTTAACACACAAAATATTCTCAACAGAGCAACGGATCGATGATTGGAAAAAGACACGAAGAAAAAGCCTGCCATTCTACTTCCTTCTTCTTCTTTGGTTTAATGGCGATTTACATAACCTACTTAATGTACATAAGTATTTGGAAGTTATGCAATGATTTTTTTCAATGTTTTCTTTTAATAACAACAGAAACCTACCAGATTATAATGATGTACAACACTTGCCTGAATGATGAAAATTGAGTTATTTGGAACTGAAAGTTGAGGTTATCCGCTAACTTACCTGGGTATGTCACATAACCTGCTTTCTGGAATACACCCCTGGTGATCTGTGGAAGAAGGAAGTAAATTGGACTGGCCAGTTTTGAATTTGTATAATTTATACAACAGAATTTTAGACAAAAGAAAAAAAAAATTGTTTAACATGTGCAACTTTATTATAAAATATATAAATAGTTTTATTTTTATTTTATTAAAATCTAAGAAAATTCTGCAGAATATTCACTTTGATTTTTTTCTATTTCATAAAAGTAATTGAGTCATTTACAAACAATTTCTGTTGTAAACATTTGATCTTCCAGCTGACAGTGAAAGCGCTGACTGTCGCTGTAGTGTGCAGTGACCTCACAGATTCTTTCACTCCCTCCCCTGAGTAAGATATCTCCCCACGGACGGCTTCCACCAGCCGAGCGGTGTCGGACGCCCATATTTCTCACTCTTTCTCCCATTCTGAGGGTTTTAACTGGTGGCATCTGCTTCACTGTCTCTCCCTCTGTTCCCCAATATGCTCCCAATCTGTCCACAGGGCCTTCGCTCGCTCTAATCTACGACTTCATCTTCAGTGTATATATCTGTTCACTCGCTAGGCTTTGACAGGGCCGCTGCGCTGTCGAGGATTAGTGATGTCTAACAGCGTGGGATGTTCTGGATCCCCTGGACTTAAAAGGAATAGTTCAGCCCAAAGTATATATTCTGTCATTATTTACATATGACCTGTATGAATTTCTTTTTTATTTAAGGATATAAGAAGAAGAATCTTGTGACAAAAGCTTCAAAATGACTAAAAAGCACCATAAAAGTTTCATAAAATTGAAGCAGAACAGACCACAGTTTATCTTGGTGCAGCAATGTCTTTTTTTTTTTTCTTTTTTTTTTTCAGTGAATTGGTTAAGCCAGTTAACAAAACCTTTCTGAATGATTCATTCATGAATCCAGTACTCATATTCAACTTGCTGATTCAGTCACAGTGGTTAACAGCCCACTCGAGATAAAGGAAAGGCATGCGGTTGAGTAAATAATGGCAGAATTTTGGGTGAACTATTTCTTTAAAATAATCTTCTTACAATGTGCTGTTTATTTTCCGTCAGTCGTGATGATGCATGGGAAAGAACCCCTTTAAGAAGCCGCTCAGCACGCCGTATGCTGGTGTTTGGCAATGAGAAAGACTTACTGTAGGCTTTGACGGAATATCTGTTTCTGCCGTGCTTTAATGAGGGAATATTCCCGAAATTAATACTGCATGACAAAAACTCTTTTTTTAGTCTTTATGGCTCTTCCTGAGATTAAGTGGCTTGAGAAAACACCTACCATTTCTCCTCGTTTTTCCACCCACAAAAAAATCCTTCCACGCTCCCTCTCTCTCCTCATCCGTAGTGGTTCCCTCTCTCTGAATAGAAAAATCCAGCAGGCCTGTGGGTGAAAAATGGGGCCATTTGGGCTTGTTTGTAAGTTCTGTCAAGAAGCAGCACCCCTGGCCTGGCCCGGTTAACAAATTGGATGTTTAATCTGGTGACATTCCTATCTGGGCCAAGGGCTAATGTATGTGTCTAAGAATAACCGGCCAGCAGGCCTGATAGATGGGAAGCTATTATAGGCGGTATTTAAATCTGAGCGCACAATTCCTCTATTTCCATGGTGGAAGAGTGACAGCTTGATTTCAACACTGGGGGCTTGGATAGAGCTGTCAGCCTACACACATCAAGGAGGGATTTTCTTTGTTTTCCTTTCTTTTCCTCCATCTTCTCTTCCTCCTTTGGCTTGATTGACTGGACAGGCTGTTAACCGTGATGGTTGAGATGGAAGACAGTGTTGTAACGGGATTGAGGAAGTAGATATACTGCCTACAGATCCAGTAAAGGAGATTCTGTTTTTGGTGATCATATATCAGCACTATTATCATCACTATTATCATCACTCATACTTAGGGTTAGAGACAGGGACCACCTTGCATTGCTTTCGCAGCAGACATGAATGAAACCTCTAATCGCGTGGCTTGTTATGGGCGGTGTGCAATATATTTATTTATTAGGATTTGTATATATTCTATTTCAAACTGTTCTCCAAAAAAAAAAACACCGCATTTTTTAAACACTTTATTATGACATTTTTTTACGTTTTAAGGTCATGCGCCCTCTAGCTGGCGTAAAAATAGTAACAGTGCCGTGTTACGTGACGTCATGAAATGAAATGTCGTTAAAATCCGTGTTTATTTTAATGCACTTTGTGGACTTTTTACCACCATTTGTCATATTTACATTTAGCATTACACTATTTTATTTACATCTACACCCACCCCATCCCTAAACCTACCCGATCGCATGATCACATGCTGTTGTATAGTGCAATGCTTTACCAACTGAGCTATGCAAAACCTGAAACATTACGCAGATAAAAGGGAAAAATGCTTTAAAATGAAAGTGTCCTGTCAGAGTACAACTTTAGTAAACACTCCCATGGGTCATATTTCATTAATTAAAATATTGTCGATTGGGGCGCAACTTTAGTAAATGCTCCTATGGCTCGTATTTCAAGGAAGTGACAAACGACCTATATAGGCGTATTGGTTAGAGGACATGTTGTTCTATTTATGTTATTTATAATAATATATTGTTTCATTTGTAAATTAATAATGTATATATGAGGACTGGTGTGGTATTTTTGTTTTTCAAAACTTTTTTTGGGATGGTCCTCTTTATACATTCTGTTGACTATAAATAACTTTTTGAGCACATCGCCGCAGTTTCTTCATGCAATCCCAGATGAACGCAATGATTTTGAGATCAGATCTCCATGTGGAGCATACGATCAGGCATATTTTCAGATCTAAATGAAAAAATACAGCATCAGATAATTTGCAAATTAATATATATTGCTAAAATGAGGCTATGTATGGCCTAGTAGTTAACGCTGACACTTCAAGTGCTTTCTTGGGGAAGACAGGTGTGACTCTGACTTGTCTTGTGACCTGATACCTTTCTTTCTCCTCTTTATCCAATAATTTCCATTTTCCTCTTTACTTGTTATTTACAAAAAAGTGGCATTTAGCCCAAATACATAATTATAATTAAATGTATTTTTTTTTTTTTTAATGTTTACAAATCTCACTAACCTCACTAACTTGATTTCTCAATGTGAATCGGTGAACTCACCTGATCTTAGACTCTCACATATCGGCACAATGTTCACAGATCACAGCAGGGTTCTTCAGTTTCTGATACAGTTGGATCTCCATGTAGTGATGTTCCATCTCATAAGAATCAGCGGGGCTTTAGTTGGTGTCCAAATCATCTATAAAATCTAATTCTCTTTTCCTGCAGTCTGTGCAGTCACTTTTGACATTTGACAGTTCATTAAGGAGTGTTATTTCATAAAATATAGTATTTATTGTGTTGAGCGTAATGATTCAGACTTCATGAGGAAATGTGCAGTTTCTGTTCACATAATGGGCCGTGTGAAAGTGTGGCAGGTTTCTGGGGTTTCGTTTATGGGTGTAATAAGTGACTGTGCTCTGCTCAGGAAGTGCAGCTTGCAGTAATTTCTGATCCATTCCTCCATTGTGAGGTCAGCCACGTTCATGTGTTTTACTCACTCTCTCTTTACTGCATTATGTCATGGATTGATTTCGATTGGAGGTACAAGTGTGTACTTCACCATGGCAACAGGGGCCAACATAATATTTAGGAGGGTCTTGAGGAAATCTGATCACAAGGGAGGAGCGATTCCGTGAGTGTGATTTGAGTTAAGTACAAACAGACACAAGGACACTGTTCACTGATCCAAACAAACATCCCACCATCAGGATTTTTGCAGGATCGTCTCATTTCTTATCTGTCTGTCTGCACCTCCTTCTTTCCCATTTTTCCCAAGGTGAAGTCATAGATTTATTTTCCCAGCCTTGTCTGTAGCAATTCAGCATATTTAGTATGGGATTAAACTCATATAACACAGGAGGAAGCAAAAAGATGATAGTTAGTGTACATCTCTGTCACATTACCTAATGTTTATTGTAATCCAGTAATTCTATTAGTATTAGGGGAGAGCGGAGCACAATACTCTTTTTGACTCAGTTTGTGTAAATCCACTTGGGGTTCAGAGTGTTTGTTTTTCCCCACATTCATTTCACACATCTAGTACAATTATGTGGTTTTGTTTCATGAATACAGTGTATACTTTTTTTCTTGATTTACCCCGAAAGAATGGAAGTGAAATGTGACAACATGCCCCATAGGTGGTACGTTAGGGTTACATTGTATCGACCAAATGACAGCTTAAAATGTTACCTGATATAATCAAAAAAATATACAGAAAAAAAATATCCAAGACAAACTAAAATATGTTGTTAATAAAATACAATTATTAACTTTAAAATAATATAATGCCATTTTTTAATCATTGGAAAATTAAAAATTAATAACAAACACATGGCTATACAGCTATACAGCATAGTTCAAAACGTAATATTAATTAATAATTTCTGAACATCGACTTAGTCTTTATTCAACCTTTTCTCATGGTTTCTTAAAATAATTAATAAAAGTATAGAATGTAATAGTGTAGTTCTTTGCGATTCCATCTTTCAAACTTTAGTTAGTGTGGAATGTTGCTGTTAGAGCATAAATAATACCTGTAAAATTATAAAGCTCAAAGTTCAACGCCAAGCAAGATTTTATTTAACAGAAGTTTCCTTTCAAAGCCTACAGCGAACGGCCGGTTTGGACTACAGCAGGAAGTGCAGGGATGTAATGATGTCACTAGAACCGTTTGTTGACAAAGTGCGCTAAGCTGCTGTCCAATCACAACACGGGAAGCGCTGGCCCAATCAGACTCGTTACGTGTTTCTGAAGGCGGGACTTCATAGATCATCAGGCCGTTTTTAGGAAAGAGGAAACAGCGCTGTACAGATAAGTAAATTGTCTGGAAAAATACTGTGGTTTTTTACACGTGAAACATGAACTCATGTTATATTGCACACTGTAAACATAATCAAAGCTTCAAAAACACGCGAAGAACGGGACCTTTAAACTGCAAAATATATGTAATGAAAGTGACCAATCAGGTTGTGAACATATCCCTTTGCCTTTAGGTTTGGTATCTTTAGGTTCAGTGTTAAAGTGTAAAAACACCCTTATGCTCACCAAGACTGCATTAAAAAACAACTTTAATAATACAGTATAAATAATAATACAGTAAAACCAAGATAACATCAATGCTGAAACTGGCTGGTCTGTTTAATATTTTTTTGGAAGCCATTTCTTTGGTCTATTTTCTTTGATGAATAGAAAGTTCAAAAGAACAGCATTTAATTGAAATTGCCTTTTGCCTCAATAAACTCCTAATTTACTGCTTATTAATAGTTAGTAATATAGTTGTTGGGTTTAGGAATTGGGTAGGATTAAGGGATGCAAAATAAGGTCGTTCAAAATAAGGCATTAATATGTGCTTTATAAGTATTAATAAACAGCCAATAACCTAGTAATATGGATGCTAATAAGCAACTAGTTAATAGCAAGATTTGAACCCTAAAATAAAGTGTTACCACAATTATATAATTTTGTTTGTTTCGTTTTGTTTTTTTAAGTCAATGAGGTTTAAATGTAATGGGTTGATCCCATTAACCTTCATTAAACAGACAAAAACTGTTCTTCAGAAAATCATCCTTTGTGTTCTGCAGAATAAAATGGAAGGGCATAAGGGTGAGTAAATGATGACAATATTTCTCTAGCTTTTAACAGGTAGGTCATTTCCTTATTCCTGAAAAATTATTACAAATTGTTTTACAAACTCCCCAGATGCATACAATGTATTTAATATGCATTCAAACGAAATGCATAGCCAGTGCTCATCTCTGATACGTGCTGGAGTCTGTGAGCTGTAACTGTTTTTGTACTCATAACAAAGGTAAGAGGCCAGAGGAGCGGACGTTAGATGCAGTGTAAATGATGAGACTGAGGAGAGAGGGAGAGACAAAGATCCGTTCTAGAGACTGTTTGAGTGCCTTATTAAATATTTAGTCTGATTGTACACGGTGCTGTAATTGCCATCTTGGCTAGTGAATAATTGATGACGTGTAGGAGAGCAAAGGAGGGTATCTCTCTCTCTCTCTCTCTCTCTCTCTCTCTCTCTCTCTCTCTCTCTCTCTCTCTCTCTCTCTCTCTCTCTCTCTCTCTCTCTCTCTCTCTCTCTCTCATACACACACACACACACATATCCACACCTTGCCTTTTTTGTACACCTTTATTGGTAATATAATCTTGTCCTCATTAACTAAAATGATTCGGAAGTCTGGACAAAGTCAGTGAAAATATATTATAACCTCTGGTTCATTTCCGTAATGTTCTCTTTGCTTTCATACACAATAAATTATAGGGCTATGCTAAATTATTGCCAGAAACTGGCATATGGCTTTAAAATATCATCACACAGTTCTCTACAACAAGTTTATTCAGAAGACCAGAAAGAGCAAGCGCAGTCAAATGTTTGAGTTTTGATTCTGCCTTTTCCGATACAGTGGGGTAATTGGATATCAGTCAGCATGTTGAGAGCCGAACACTGTGAATGGGGCAAAAAGCCGACTGTTAATCTGATGCAGAGCATATGAGAGCGATCGCTGACCGTCTCAAGCATCCCAAAGAAAAAGCATCTTTTCATAGAAAGCAACGAGCACTCGCAGCAAACGGTGGCCGAGAATTGGAGCCATGGCAGCTTTTAAAAATACCTCTGCTGAAATATTGATTTTTTTCTTCTTCTTCTTGCCTAACGTAATAAGTGAGAGACTCCAGGGATGTGTGTGTATGTGTGTGAGACGATGGGTGAGCAGACAGAGATGCTCTTTTCACACATCATGTGAGGACATTTGTGTGTCTATGTGCATGTAAGAATGTTTGTGAATCTGTACGTCTGTCTTTGTGCAGATACAAGAAGCTGTAAACTATAACGATACACTCTTAAAAAACATGTTTCCATGAAGAGCCTTCATTGCACTAAAGGATCTTTATGGTGAAAAGTTTTATTTTTAAGATATTCTACTAAGACCTGTTCGCTGAAAGGTTCTATTGTAATGTGCTTTCTAGGGATACTTCACCTAGAAACCTTTACTCACCCCATATATATTTTTTTGTTCATATTGTATTACAACATTATCCAATGTTATTATGGACCCCACTCACAAGTATTTTCAGTTTTGAATGAACTATCCCATTAAAATAAAAAATGTTCTCATTGATACCAGGAAGACTGTATATAGATTCTCCAGTTTATCAGATTTTTCTTTAGGATTACTCGTAATCACTCACACGTTTCTGTAGAAATCTCAAAAAAGTCTCAAACTGCTCAGATTTGAAGTTTTCAATCAAAAGTTTTCTAAATATTCATAAACTTATCTAACTATTCAGAGACCAACTTTTCCAAGCTGTGCCCATAGTAAGGTTTTGTACTTACTGTCTCATTTCTTTGTTTTTATTTTCCCTATGGAAGTTTAGGAGAGAAAAAGTTGAAACTTCAATGAAACGTAACAGCAGGTGTCCTGAACTATGAAAGGGTAACCTAGGGGGAAATAATTTATTAATTAATTTCATAAATTCATATGTCTAGTTTCATAATAATTTTCCCCAGATTTACACATTGCTCTTTTTTTTGTCCTCAAACTCTGAGATTTCTTTGTCACAGTGGCGCATCATTTTTTTTGCATATACTGAAGAGTTGTAAATGGTCTCACAGGGCTAAAGTCAGGCTTAGATGAGGGCCTGCCAAACAGCTTTTCTTAGAGCTAAAAGCGAGAGACCCTGGCCTTCACAGCCTGAAAACCCACCCACCCAGCCCTTCCGGTCTCTCTCTGGCCACAGAACCCCTACTATGACAGTCCCTTGAGTTGGAGACCGAGCGATGGAGTGAAAGAAGTGGAAAGGGTGCTGCAGACCAGCAGTAATTCCTGACTCGGAGTTGGAGGCACATTAGGGACTGACAGGGCCACACATCCCCCTGTAATTGATTGCAGGCCAGCGTAATGAGGTGACGGCTTACAACAGAGACGCCAACTCCCTCATTATCTTTACCCACTTTTTTAAGAGCAGAAAGAGAGAGAGACAGCAAAAGACAGAGAGAAGGATGGAGAAAAAGAAACACTGAGACTAATAACCGAGCCCTGGCTCTAGAAGGTCATTAATTATTTATGTTGTTTTAATAAGTTTTAGATAGGGAGGGAGAGGTTCAGCGTTAGAGTTAGTCTTTCCCTTCTCCGTCTTTCTCTGTCCACACCTCAATTTCTCCTGCTCTGTCATTCTGTCTTTTCCTATAGCTGTCTGTCCATTTCACACTGGGGTCTTTGTATCACAGTCATTGCCAAGGCCTCGAGGGGACTTCAGGTTGACATATCCACACTTGGAAATTAAAATGCTCCGTATTGCTGAAAGTGACAATGATATATGATTATTGTATACTGTATTTGATTCTTTTTTCTGCTTTTATTCTATCATTGTGCTAATTAGCCAGGATAATGTTTTTCAATTATTTATTTTTGCCAAGTGATCAACACATATGGGGTTTTTGACTGTCCAATGGCCAGACTAAAAATAACACCAATATGAATTATGCGTATACTGTACAATACAGTACAAAGACATGAATGTTTTTACTCAGTTTAACCAACAATGTAAAAAAAAGACAAATACATTTATATGTATTATATATTTTAATATTATATTTGAGAATTTAAACATCTGAAGTGTAAACAGAGAAAAAATTCCTCATAAACGTCCATTTCTGCGAATGTTCTGTGTAAATATCTTCTGTGGTGATCAACGATTCTGTCGATAGAGCATAAGTTGCATTTAACCCAGAATATTCCTTTAAACTCTGCTGGTTTCACTGGACTCTTTCCGAATCTACCCTGCTCGTGTCTTTCCACTCGCCCCCGTTTTCCTGTCTGAGATCTCTATTCCACCCCGAGCCTTGTCATCTAAAAGCAGCTCTTCCCCCCTCATCCCGCACACTTCCAAACACTGGGCTAGTCCTGCCTCGATCCAAAGGGAGCCGGCCTGCTTTGAAGTGCTGCCGCTTTTCCAGGATGAGACCTGGAATCTCACATTCCCTGTCAACTCCTGCCCAGTGGCAGATGGAGAAGTCTAGACCTACGAGACTCTGTCACGTGCTCCTCTCTCCCCCTTCATGCCCTCATCTCTCTCTCTCTCTCTCTCTCTCTCTCTCTCTCTCTCTCTCTCTCTCTCTCTCTCTCTCTCTCTCTCTCTCTCTCTCTCTCTCTCTCTCTCTCTCTCTTCCCCGTGTTCCTTGACTCCGAGGGCTATGCCGTTCCAGAACCGCCAAAGCGGGACGGGTTTCAGTCCATGATCCAGGCAGGATTCTCTACTTTCAGATGGTGACTGGGGTGGTGTATCTACACAGTACTCCTCTAATATCTGAGAAGAGCTTCACTTACAGCCCTTGTCTCCTGCTGTGTTTTAATTCAATCCTTATTGATCCATATCTCTCCTTCCAAGGACTCCAATATCATATGAATGGAGCTCAGGGATGGGTTCCCCATATTATTGTATTCCATGGCCATAAAGGGCATTAGCAGCCAACAGAGCAACCCAGATCAAGTATCAGTCGATACTAGCTAAAGAGAGCAGGCTTTCTCCCTTTCTCTCCATCTTTCTCGCCGGATTTCTCTCTTTCCTATCTCTCTCTGGGCATTCGCTGTAAAAGTGCTGATGGGGTTAAAGTATATATAGTGATTATGTCATGCGGTAAAGTGAGGTTCTGAAAAATCGTGTTAGTTAGTAGCGTGTGTTTTTAAAGATATTGTTACTGTCTTATTAGGGAGAAATCAATGGTGTCTGCAGATGGCGGCCATTTATATAGCAGCCGGGGCTTCTCTCGCCACTTTTTCTCCCAGCATCCTTCTCTCCGCGCGCTCCGTGGGGCGGCAGCAGCGGAGGTTATCCTGTGGTTAATGTGACATGGCTGTCTGCGACCTTGCAGGTTGTTAACTGCCCGGATTATTATTGTGATAATGTGGCAATTAAAAGGAAAGCACTCCATCAAAATAGTGGGGCTTATGGTCCTGGAGATGAATGCATAGAGATTACCAGCCAGGGGAAATGCATTAAGACTGCAATCCATTTCGTACTGTAGCCCACCTCCAGCAGCGGAGGCTATTACGGCTCATCTTCATTGATATCCATTCCCGATCAATAGCACCAGGCTGAGGTAAAAATACGAGTAAATCAACAAAGCGGGAGTTGTTCTTCAATATAAAGGCAGAAAAATCAAACATCATCTCTAATTGCATATCATACATCCACATCTTCTCTGAGCCGGCTTTGAGACTGGGCTAAATCACTCAGTGGCGTCTGTTTATACGTAGCTGCTATCGTCCTTGAGTGTTTTCATTGTGTTTGAGTCACTCAAAAAGAAATTATGTCTTTCTTTTCCAGATTTTTCCTGAAATTCTTCCTCAAGTGTAATCAGAACTGTTTGAAAAATGCAGGGAACCCCAGAGACATGAGGCGATTTCAGGTGAGAATACAAACGTATGGATAAAAACAATGTGGATATGTGCACACTACCAGAGGCCTATTGCATGAAGCTAGCTGAACAAACTCTGAGTTTCAGAGTAGGTTTAGAGTTGACAAATCCAGATAAATCCAACCTAGTTTAGATCAAGTTCAGCCGTTTCTCAAAGCTCAGTATAAGCTTTCTGTCAACTCAGGTTTAATCCAGAGTTAGCAATCAACTCTGACGCGCGTGCCCCTGAAAGTGTGATATGTGCGGCCAACAGCCAATCACACTGTCCGTTTGATTCACTTCTCTTCTGAAGATTGAGAGATCGTTTAAAAAAATTATTATGAAATTAAATGTGTTTACAAGGCAGGAATAAAAACTGCTGCAGCTAAAGTTTGAGAAGGGAGCTGAAAGAAGATCTGACTATATCAATGCATGATGTGAATCAAAGAAATATGGATAATAATTATAAGTTCACAAAGAGCTCAAATAAATACACATTGTTTAAAAGAATTATGAATGCATGTATTATATTTTACACTACTATTTGGCTACTCGTCAATTAAATTAATATGTATATTTTATATATAATATAATAAAAAATATATAATTAAATATAATGTATAATATGTATAGTATAATAATGATTATAATTCATATAATATAAATATAATAAATAATTAGCACCAAAAGATGCACAATTTTATTTCTAAAGTTCTCTCATTATAAACTGCTCTAATTCTTAACGAGAGATACAGGGGGTGTGGCTTTATTTCATCTTTACTTGCAGCGGATTGGTAGTGTAAGTTACCATGGTGATGAACACAAATTAAAACCAATCCACCTTCTTGAGCCCAACAAACAGAGTTTGCTCAAACTAATCTTAAACTTACCTGGGTAACAACTGAAACCAGCTTTGTGCAACAGGCCACAGGGAGTAATCACGCTTTGGTGTCTCTGTAGGTGGTGGTGTCCACCACAGTGAATGTGGACGGCCATGTCCTGGCCGTGTCAGATAACATGTTTGTCCACAACAACTCCAAACATGGGCGGAGGGCGCGACGCCTGGACCCTTCTGAAGGTAAGACGCAACCTTCACCAAAAAATTTACACTTTTTATCCTAGTTAAAGTTTCCACAAAAATATTAAGCAGCAAACCAACGGTTTTCAACACTGATAATAATTGAAGATTGGAGTAAAAACTGATTCAAATTTAAACAATTATTTTGAATGTTAAACATTTTTAAGAATGTTGCTGCTTTCTGAAAAAAATGCAGCCTTGGTGAGCATAAGAATCTTAAAATTATTTCAAAAATCAAAAACCTTTCTCACCCCAAATTTCTGAATGGTAATGTAAGTTTGAGTCCCTATTCTTTATAATGGCACGGAAAGCCAAACTTGTTAGTGCTACTTTCTACTTCCTCACCTAGTTCTCGGCGTACAGGTAGTCTCACATCTGTCTATCTGAAGGGGCTGCACTGGGTAATGTCACATTGATATGAAGTGATAAAAGTTTGCACAGAACATCACCTCCCAGCTGACCTCAGAACAGTTCCTGTATGTGGGAAAATGTGTGATTAGCTCTGCGACTGTTTTGTGTGAAAACCGTCGCTGTGGAATCACCGGCGCTCCTGTGTCCCAATCGTGGAAAAGGAAAGTCACTGCTCTACTTTTAGTAAGACTCTTCAGTAATTCTCCAAAGACCAGAACATGAAGAGGAAGACACTGATGGCGATGCATTGTGGGAGATGTGCAGGCTTTCATCTTTAACACAATAGAATACCTATGCAGATATTGTAAAAGGGAACAGCTGGTGAATGCAAAGTACGCCCAAAGGTTGTTTACTTTCATCTATTCATTTTCACAGGTATCAAATTCCCTCTTTCCAGAGATTTTTACTTATGCAACAAAGAGAACAATCAAAAGCAATCAGAAGTGATTCAGAGCCTAAAGTTTGGGAACTTTGCATTCCCATGATGCTGTTCGGGTAATGCAGTAATGTGGTCTGAAGTTGCACCAAGAGCCCCTTGGTTTGCCTGTTAGCTCACCAAGCTGCGACCAATCAATTCCCGTCCACAGCCGGTGGAGACTGGGCCAGTCGTTCAGTCAGCCTGTCTGTCTCCATACCGCCTGCTCAAAGACGGATTTACGATAAAAGACCCCCCAAAAAACCTTAATGGTTTTATTGAGCTGAGTGATGCACAGACACAAAAGAAAAAACAAAAAACAAAACAAAAATCAAATGGCTTTTACAGTCATCGGATTTCCTGTTTATCAGGGTTTTTTTCTTTGCATTGAGAGTATGTGGAGAGAAGAGTAAAACACTGATGAATGCTAATTAGTTTAATGATAACGTTTTCAAATGTTGAATGAACGTCGACACCGACCCGCTCTAACCTAGTGCTTGTGCTGTGATCTTGTTTTCCGAAGCAGCCACTCCATGCATTAAGGCCATCAGCCCGAGTGAAGGATGGACGACTGGGGGGGCGACCGTCATCATCATTGGGGACAACTTCTTTGACGGATTACAAGTGGTCTTCGGCACGATGCTGGTTTGGAGTGAAGTAAGTTATGAAACAAGAAATGCTTTATAGGATCATTTTATTTAAAGAGCCAAACCATTTTACTATTAAACATTTAATCATTCTTGAAATAATTACTTATAACCTTTCTTTATTATCTTTTTATTTTTTCAACAGAATACATTGCTTTTTGACTTGAAAATTAGTTTAAATTAATCAAATTTGTCTCAATAATGTGAACGCCCTTTCATTTAAAGGGTTAGTTCACCTAAAAATGAAAATTATGTCATTAATGACTCACCCTAATGTCGTTCCACACCCGTAAGACCTCCGTTCATCTTCAGAACACAGTTTAAGATATTTTATATTTGGTCCGAGAGCTTTCTGTTTCTCCGTTGTATGTATGTATACTATACTGTCCCTTTTCAGAAAGGGAATAAAACCATCATCAAAGTAATCCATATGTGACATCAGTTAGTTAATTGGAATCTCTTGAAGCATCAAAAATACATTTTGGTCCAAAAATAACAAAAACTACAACTTTTTTTAACATTGTCTTTTCTTATGGGTTTGTTTTCAATCTGCAAACAAAGATTAAAACGGTTATGAATCAAACTGCGTGTCAAACTGCTGAAATCACGTGACATTGGCGATCCAATTTCTGGATCAGTTCACTGATTCATAACCGTTTGAATCTTTGTTTGTGGATTGAAAACAAACATGGAAGATATTTTTGGACCAAAATGTATTTTCGATGCTTCAAGAGTTTCTAATTAACCAAGTGATGTCACATATGGACTACTTTGATGATGTTTTTATTATCTTTGGAAAGGGACAGCATACCGTAAATACATTCAGTGGAGGAACAGAAAGCTCTTGGACTAAATTTAAAACATCTAAACCTGTGTTTTGAAAATGAACGGAGGTCTTACGGGTGTTGAACAACATTAGGGTGAGTCATTAATGACGTCATTTTCATTTTTGGGTGAACTAACCCTTTAGTTTTTAATATTACTTAAAACTTTAGATTTCAAGTTTGAGAGTTAAAAACCGCAGATCCCTCTATATGGTTAAAATCTATAACCGGATCCTTTGAGTAATGAATCACTCTTAAGCTTGAGCATTAACTGTGTTTACATTGGAGACAATGCATGTGTATTGAGTGTTGACCACTGAACGTGTGCTTCGATGGGTTCTAGCTCATCACACCTCACGCAATCCGGGTGCAGACGCCCCCTAGACACATCCCTGGGGTTGTGGAAGTCACACTCTCTTACAAGTCCAAGCAATTCTGCAAAGGAGCTCCGGGACGCTTCGTCTACACAGGTATACAGCACTTTGCAACTGCCTGGAGCCACTGCAACCATCTCCAGCATCAGAATACGTTTCTGTCATCTTTCTCAGAGGTCGATTTTTGCATGTGCTCTTTGTCCATCGAGTTCCTGCCTTTGTTAGCTCAAAATATTAGGGCTTGTATGCTTAGCGGCCCGTAAAGACGCTTTCCCATGATGGTATACTTTTAGCAGGTCATTCTTGACTCCACACGAGCGATCGTGTCTTTACTTTTGGCTGAAGTCTGTTCTCTTGTGTCCAACAGGCAGGACGTGTATCATTTAGTCAAATCAATGCTTTTCATACACTGACTGGCATCTGGATTATTCTGATGGAATAATCAAAGTAGGCGAAAGGTCAGATCTAGGACTGTTTGGTGTGATAAGAAAATGTCACAGCGACGGTCATAAAAGAGAAAGAAAGAGAGGCCTGTGTTAAGGCTTTCTGTTATACATCAGCTTTATCTCAGTGTATTTTGCGCTTTGAACAAAGAACGCGGCTCTCATTCAGATGCATTTGCCATGTAAGCAGCAAAAAGAGACAACTTTACAATAGAGAGGATGGCCCTGTCTTACCTTCAACCGTTCCTTTGCAATGCTAATGTCTGCCGGACCGACGAGATGAGTTGACTGACAGCTGTATGCCGCGTCTGCATTGTGAATAGCTTGAATTTTTCTTAAAGTTCAAAAGAATATTCTCTGTGCAATGAAAGCCTGTTGCAAATTGTAAAGATGAATGAAAAAGGACCTGTAGAATATCATATCAACTTTGAATCAGGAAGCAGAGACAAAAGTACATGTAAGGTCATACAAGATAGAGGTCAATAAGAATATACACTCACACAAATGATATATTTCTTTATGATAAATAAAAAATAAATATAATATATATACAAAACAAACACTACATTATATATGTATATATACATTGTGTGTATATTGTATATTTAATACTATCTTTAATATTAATATCATATCTTTATTATTACATATATCATTTATGCATACATACAATATATATATATATATATATATATATATATATATATATATATATATATATATATATATATTTAAATATAGCAGTTCCTATGAGAATATGGTTTGAAAACTGAGTGCCTAATCTTTCCGTTTCTCAAAATCCTTTTCATTGTACACAGCAAATTAGATTCACGCATACATATTTTAGTTTGTGGATGCACTGACATACATCCAGCAACTTATTTACTGTGCCAGAGATGTGTGATATTCATGAATGTGAAATGAAGCGGGCTTTTAAATACTAAATAGGCAGACTGTGTATAATTGAAGAGGAATGAGAGTGCATCTAACCTCAGTGATGTCTTTCCCACCAGAGACTTCCCATAAGCCCAAGTGAGCTCAACTTTACACAGCATTCCAGCTCTAAAAAAAAAATTGTAATACTCACTCCTTATCATCAGACACTTCCAAATGAACACAAGCCAGTTTGAATATTTTGAAAGGGATACATTTAGGTCATCAGAAATTAAGCGTTCAGGCCTTTGGGACTGGGAGGGGGGATACGTACATTGGCGAAGGAAACTGGCATCTCTGTGCAGACACACATTTTTTTTTTAATCATATTCCTTTTATCTGCTTTTCATTAGCAGTAAAAGACCCCAGAAATGCTTCAAAGACGGTCAATGTGCCCATTCCACTGATTATAGGTTGACTGTCTTATCTTTGCTGGAGTGGAAAACCAGAGCAGCAGTGTTCAGAGCATGTCTTCTCTGATACCACTGCCGTTAACACATCACAGGAAGTGATCTCATGTCTTCAAACCGAAGCATCTGTGGCTGTAAAAGAGATATTCTCTTCACCTCTCTTCGCCAGGGCTTCAAGGGTTAGTTCACCCAAAAATGAAAATTTTGTCATTTATTACTCGCCCTCATGTCGTTCCAAGCCCGTAAGTCCTTCGTTCATCTTCGGAACACAAATGAAGATAGTTTTAATGAAATCTGAGCGCTTTCTGTCTCTCCATAGACAATTATTTAATTAACACTTTTGAGGTTCAGAAAAGTAGTAAAAACACTGTTAAAATAGTCAATGCGACTCCAGTGGTTCAACCTTATTTTTATGAAGTGATGAGAGATTTTTTGTGTGCAAAAACAAACAAAAATAACAACTTTATTCAACAATTTTATTCTAGCCTATCAGTCTCCAACGCAGTTATTTGTAGTTTATTTATTGTCAATTTTCGTTCGTATTAAATGTATTTTCTTAAATTAAATTTGCGATTCTGTAACCTGTTTGCTACCACAGTTTAATTTGAAATTATGCTATTTACTTGCTATTAAAGGCTTTCTCAGTTAAATTTTGAATATCACACAACTCTACTCCGCACCTGCTGTATGTTGCTTTACCATGTCTAGCACTACAGGGAAATGTCAAAGATTGGCTTTGTCCAAATTCCCTGAAAGCATTTCACGTGTGGCATGGGCTAGTTAGGACATCTTGTTAGATTAGCAGAACATTAAGTCCATTCTCACTTTCGGTGTTGCAGCTGGTACCTGATAACTATTACGGCTCTGTTGCCTTCTCACATTTACTCTGTTCTCTCTCGCTCTCCCTTCGGAGAGATCTTCACTCTTATTCTGTTAGTTCTGCTTTCTGCCTGCATGCATCATTAAGTCCTTCAGTCCACCAGCTCATGTCTCTCTCTCTCTCTCTCTCTCTCGCTCTCTCTCAGTCTGTCTCTCAGGGGGTTAAGACTCCCCAGGTGTTGGGTTAGAGGAAGGAGGGCGAGATGAGTGTGAAGAGCCTGAGGGTATTGACTTTCCTGGGAAAACACAGCTCTCTAAAATCAGTAGCCAAATACTGCAATAACTCAACAGCCATTGATCCTCTTTCCCCTACGGCCACATTGATCTATACATTACAAGCTCTGAGACTGGCGGCATGAATCCAGCCTACACTAACACCATCCTCCCAATAGCCAGTAACTTACTGCCTCTGCCATTATAATCATAATAATAATAATACATGTGACCAGAAATTATGTACAGTTAAACGACAGCCCATCGTGCCTCTGTTTGCAAGCGTTCAAACTCTATTTGGGTCATCAAAAAGTCAGCATTTGACTTGGCCTTTGGGTATACCATTTTATTTGATTGCCTCAGTCAAGGAGATCCACCAGAAATAAAACTTGTATCTGAAACATCCTCTCAACTTCCTGAAAGGGGAGGGCATATATTCCCTTAGCGATGCTGCATGCATTCCAAGCAATTGCACAATATCCTAGAAACAGAGGCTGAGAGGATACTGGAGGTGCGGGACTGTTAATATGAAGAGCACTGTTCTCTTGGGTGCCAATGTGCCTGTCAGAACTTGCCTGATGCTTTGCAGGCTGACAGCCTTTGGCATTGCAAACAAGAGCTGTAGCTTCTTTTCTGGGTGAGACCTTTTGTTTAAAAGATTTGTGGGACACTTAAATATGGTGCTGGGTTACAGAATGGGCAGGGACAGGGTGAACTACCTCCCCAACCACCTGCTCAACCCACTCCCAGCACCTTATTTCAGCTTTTTCGAGCATCAGTTGTAGAAAAGGGTTGTTTTGTGAAGTTAATGGCTGTCATGGGGTTGTAGGGTAGGCTGGCACAGTCCCAAAGGGTTAGGACGGTTGTATATGTTTTTTGGTGGCTCTAAGTGCACAGACTTCATGCATTGCCAGAAGAGAATGTAAAACTAATGCTTACTTTAGGTCCAAATTGTGTTACATTGACTTGCAACTCTCACCTCTCTCAACTTCATGTTGTCCTAAACCTGTATGACTATCTGTGGAACAAGTAGATATTTTGAAAAATATTTTTGTCCGTAAAGTATGTCAGTGGGGGATCCAATTACCTTTCATTATACTGACAAAAAGTCATTCTTCAGAATATCTTCAGGTTTGAAACAACATGGGGAGGAAGAGACTAGGGGAATCGTTGTTAAGAGTGGGATTGGCTGTCAAAGCTACACAACAAAGATTTTCTCAATCTAGCTATGTAATTGCCACAGCCTGGGGCCTGAAGAGTTGATTGGAAAACCATGGAGCACCCAGCTGGTATCCAACTTAAAATCATGGACTGGTGTTGGAACCAGCTCGCCGTGTTCTCACATCAGCCAGAGGTTCTGGCGCCATCCACTACATAAGCTTTTTAAAACTGGCACTAAAGCTTAATGGCACAGACTCTGTGGACACAGTGGCTGATGTTTCTCAAAGACCGTTCCCATAGCCGGAGCTCAGAGAGGGACCAGGAGCGGTTCACTTGTTGCACAAGCCAAGGAACAATGGGCCACTTTGTTACCTTTTCATCCTCGGAGCGGGCAGATGGAACACATTAGCGGAACGTTCCACTGGATGAGCTCTGCAGGGCTGCCGAGCACGTAGAACAGGACCCGGCATGATGTCATCATTTCGTTCAGTTGTTTCACAGCTTGGACGCCGATGTGTTTGTGAGTCTCACACTAGGAGGTGGTCTGTCAGCAGTATCCTGACTGTGGCGTATATTAGTGAGATACTTTGACAGTAGCTGAGGACAGCCTTTTAGTGGAATCCATATCCAGACTATTGGCATGTGGTAACTTATTTAATGTCCAATTTTACACTTTGAAAAAGCAGAAACATAATTTTTCTTTCTTGCTAGCCATGCAACATAAAAAGTTTCTCAAGAGTATTTACTTATTCATATTTTTGTATTTGCATAAATGCTAAGACTGTGTTGATACAGCCATACAGTATATTGATATTTACCACAATGCCTTTTCTCACAATATTGTACTGAGATTTTATTTTGTTGGTGATGCACCAAAATAAATGTTTTTTTTTAAGTATAAACATCGGAAAAAAAACTGAAATGATTATTTTAAATTAAAATCTTTTTTGAATAAAAAAATAATTTAATTGTATAATATATATTTTTTAATTAATAATATTGGATAATTTTTTTTTAAATATTGCTTTATAACTATAGACATAAAAACTGAATTTTTTTGTAATACATTTAGAGTAATGACATTTAGAATAAGAATTACTTATAAAATGTTCCACTTTTTCCCTTTTCTATGAAGACTAAACATTTTCTTTTATAGTATTCATAATTGTATTAATTTTTGTTGGCCAACATTTTACCTTTCTACAGTTCCTAACATGAAGGAAAAATTCTAAATCTAAATATGCATAAACTGAGACGATGTTTGTCAGTGCAGTTAAAGCCACTCTATGAGGATCTAGAGAGATTGAAACTATAGTGATTATATGGATGTATTCATTCAGGACGTATGTGTTGTGATGCATGCTGTACCATGACGCAGTCGATTGACGTAGTCATAGGTGATTCCCAGTCCTATTATACACAGCACCAACTCTCAGATATGTGGAAATGTGTGTGCTTTGCAGTGACTTAAATGTAGTGAACATTTCCAGTGTGGAAACACTGAAGCAGAAGTGACATTAACACGCCAAGCTCTTCTTTTACCCCTACTCTCTCTCTTTCTCCATGGAGACCGAACGGTGATGCAACCGTGCTGATTATCGCTTGCATCCGTTTGCCTTGCCGGCTAGATATGTTAATCATCTGTTAGGTAATTGCCTCTGTAGAGCCTTGATTAAGTTGAGTGACACGTCAAGGAAGTGTGCCTCAAAGCCATACTTCCCCCACCTGAGGAGCGTGTTATTATTTTGGAGTTGCAGCCTAAAGTGTCCCCCCATGAAATGACTAATTATCCAACATTGGTTCCACAGGTCTACTCTTTAAGATAAAAGGGACTCCTTTGATAGTGATAGGAATCTCGGCTCTGTAGAGGAATGACGCCTTCCCCTGGTGGAGAAAAGCCCTCCTCAGCTCATCAAATGTTCAACCTCCTTCTATTTTATTCCACTGATCTTATTTCCCATCTCGTACATGCGTACAAAATGATTGACACCCTTGAAGTGATACAGCACTGGTTCTTTCCGGACATCTTGTTGCTCCCTTAAATAATTTGTTGATAATTATCTGCCCCCTAAAAATCCAGACAGTGTTTCAAAGTGTGGTGTCACACAGGGGTAAACCGAGGTTAGCTCGGCTTTCGTAATTGCTGCCATAACAGCGAAGCGTGTTTAAGTCGTAATTAAAAGCGTGTGGTTTTTAGTGCGAGCGAGTCTGTGTTGTCTGCGTGTTTGAAGAGGCTGGGGTGGGTTTTTCTTCATCTTCCCTGGTGGCTTTCCACTTTAAAGCAGCCTGCGCCCTGCCTTCACTGTCAATCACAGTTTAAAGTTCATGAAATTTCTATGAGGATCGATCCAGGGAGGAGGAGGTGGTAGGAGTGTTTGGGGGTTGCAGGGGTTAGGGATGGGGGGAGCGGGCCGTGATGATTGATCAGAATCTCACTTCTTGTTTTATTCCTTCAGAATGGTGCGAAGAAGCGCATTCTGATTTCTCCGTCAGTTGAGAAGCAATGCGTTCCCACACCTTTCTGACGTGAAGAGATGGTTGGGTTGAAATCGATGACACGCGACAGGGGGTCTTCAGCCGTTTGTCAACAAGCCAGATCTGCGACCTCGCAGCGACAAACTGGAATGTGAAAACAAATCGTTTCCTCTCACGCTGCCCCGTTGCGCACCTGTAAATGTCTTCCCCCTAAAGAGTAGCGGGGCAATCTATGTGTGAGATACCCATATGCAGGTGAAAGAGCCGCTCGGTGCCGTTCTCTCCCATATCAATCATGTAGCACATGAAAATGAGAAATTGAGGCGTGTTGCGTCGGAATCCGAACCTGCATCAAATTCCCCATTCTATCAATGCGCCTCCCACGGACAGAGCAGGGCTTGATCAAGTGTTTTAGATGGGCAGAGGGCTCCATCTAAAATCATTCAGTCTGCGTTAGAGGGAGATCGCTGAAATAGCCTCTCTCTGAATGGTGCAGACACACGGTTGCAATTGTGGCCTAAGGGGGCATGACTACGCTTACAATCACCGCATCACGGGGGCTAAGGAGGAGAGAACGGGAATGGATATGGCATCTAAAAAGCCCCATGTTGTAAAGACAGATGCCATCAGGGAGAGGGGAAACATGATCAGCCAGGGGGCCTGTTGGAAAGTGAGAACAAGAGAATGTAAATAGAAAAACAGTGGAGGTAAATAGATGTAAGCCCATCGGAAAGCATGGATGTAAACAAGCGCAAACTAAACGTACATTCAGTCGGCGGAAGACAAGTTATTGGGGCCGGGCTGGGGAATTAAGTGCTGTGATAGCTTGTGTTCCATTCACGCAGGGTTTCTTTCTTTCTTTGGTTGTATATCTGTAGCTCTCTTAGTAAGCATTGCCCTCATTAGGTCTGGCCATCATGAGTTGGTGCATGTTGAGTGGTTTCCCATTCAGCCCTGTTTGACCTCTGACTTCTGCAGAGCGTGTAATAAGAACAGAGAGGCATGCTGGGATTGATTTTGGAGTTGCAAGCACCACCTCTAATTTGCTAGATAGATAGAGCCTCAACAAGCTCATATGCGAGGACAAACGTAGGTGTGCCGCGCAGGTTAACTGCATGTCAGAGGTCAAAGGCTCGACGGTTTTGCTGAGAGGATTGTGATGCGTGTCACTGATGATGGGAGACACGATTCAGACTTGACCCTGTCGTGCTGAAGATCAACATTTCAACAGTAATAGAGTTATGCAAGCACATGAGGAAATGCTTTTTTTGTCTTTTATGGCAGCTCATTGTGTTGTCCCGTCCCACTGGACATCTGGAGGAGGAAATCATATTAATCTTTCACTGTTACCTCACACTCCAAAGCAACCTTCTATTTAGCATCAGTAGATCTCAGTGGAGAGTGTGATAACCTTCAAATGAGAACGAGAGAGAGGGAAAAGAAATGCGCAACCCCACAGCGCCTGCAATAAGGAGATGATTAAATTAATAATAAATATACAACCCTCTATTCGTCTCCCCCAACACACACGCACACACATACGCTCGCCACCTCTTCAGCGAACTGCATTATCTTTCCCTTTTCGCAATCGCACGTCAGGCACAGCAAAGACGCGTGGATGGCTGAGAGGAAGGGAGAAAAAATCAATACAAATTACGACGGAGAAAGTGGCACTGATGGCTAGAATTGCAGCATATGTTTACACTAAATCAGGCAATCTATCTTCATATGGGCTGTGTAATGCAGGCGGGGTCAGGGTTCGGCCCGTGCGCACACACTCTCCAATTACTCCCACTTCTCGGCGGGAGGCAGCCGTATCGATTGGCTGAGAGGACAGAGGCCCTGCAGGCAGCCAATGGGGCGCTGGGGTCAAAGTTCAGGGGGATTTTAATAAGAGAAGTAATGGGCTTAATTTCTTGAGGGTGTGATAGAGAGACAAAGCCCTCCCTCTCATGTCCCCTGTCCGACGGTTCATTAAAGTGCAAGTTTTATGGGATTGCTTTGTGAAATTGTTCTCATGGACGCTTTTCCTCTGTTGTTCCTGTGTCTCTTTCCTTTTCTTTCCTTATCTGCTTTTTCTCGCTATCGTTATTTTTTCTTGTTTATTAGTTCAAAGTCTTTAGTCCATTCCTTTCCTTTCTTCTTTTTTGTTTGCCCATACCTTCCTTCCTTCCTTTGTTCACTCTTTCCTTCCTTCCTTCGTTCACTGGGTGCTTCTCAATATCCCTCCTCGTTTCCTCGCTCCTCCGTCCTCCATCCTATGACCCGGAAACCGATGGAGCTCAGCCATCTTGTAGGAGATCTCAATTCTCTAATTGCACAGCGAGGATGGAGGAGTGAGGAGGCTTCCTGAGGAGTCATGAGCGAGGATACACAGGAGTATCCTTTGCGGAAGTGTTTTATCGACTAAACGTGACGCAAGCATTAATTCTCCTCCCCCTTCATATCGTGCCACAGTTTATTAATCATCATTATTATTATTATGTTTACATGTACAAGACACAAATGTTTGTCAAATAACAACACCTGACAGTGGCAGAATTATATCAAAGCACAAGAAAATGAAAGATCCAAACAGAAACTAATATTATACATCGAAAAAGCAGTTAATAACTGGAATTCGTCGAATATTCAATGAAAAAGTCATACCTTCTATCACAAAAACACAAACCGTTCTTGTGAACAACTCGATAGTACACGAGCAAGACAGTCCAACTAACAAACATATTACAATTATGACCAGATTAGAGTTATAGCGATCACAAAACACAAACCGTTCTCATGAACAACTCTATAGCACGAGCCGACAGTCCAACTAACAACATATTACAATTATGACTGGATAAGGGTTAAATAGATCATGAAAAGAGTAAACAAATGTATATTAGGAGTATAGTATCTTACTTGTCTGAGAAATTTTGTGAGCTGATGCTTGAAGCACACAGGGAGGAGATTTAGATGCTCCATACGGCGTGGAAATGAACGGGTCTTTATCATCGCTGAAGTGAGCCGCAATACGATCGCAAATGGACAAGCGAACATGACACACGAGCATAGTCAAGCAGCATATATTAGGCTAGTTCTCGGCTAATGTCCGTCATGTGTGACTCGTGTGTTTTGAATAATGACGTGCACAGAGCGAGAGCGAGAGCGAGCGCTCTTCTCGCCGTCATTAGTAGACACACCTCTTACCTGCTGATTGGCTACAAGTTTGTTATTCCACTCGGCCCGAGTCCTTTTTCTAAAACGGTTTTGAAATAAGACTTATCCCACCTTTAATTCAAATATGGACAAATGTGGTATTTTGTGGAGGCTGAAGCTCACAATATAAATAGTTATCTCTAATGTTCAAGAATCCCGACTAAATCCAGCGGTGTCATCATTAACTGGCGACACTTTGTAGTGAAGTTAAAGGGAGCGAGGATATATCATTTCAATTGATTCAATTCCTCCGTCCTCGTGTCTTTTCCTCACGTCCTTCCCTCGCATCCTGAAGGGGCGGAGCTAAGGCGAGAGGAAAAGAAGCTAGGAAAGGAAACGAGGATGCACAAATAAGAACTGGGAAGCACCTACTCCTTCCTTCCTTCCTTCCTTCCTTCCTTCCTTCCTTCCTTCCTTCCTTCCTTCCTTCCTTCCTTCCCCCCTCCCATCCTCCCTCCCTTCCTTCCTTCCTTCCTTCCTCCCTTCCTTCCCCCCTCCCATCCTCCCTCCCTTCCTTCCTCCCTTCCTTCCTTCCTTCCTTCCTTCCTTCCTTCCTTCCTTCCTTCCTTCCTTCCTTCCTTCCTTCCTTCCTTCCTTCCTTCCTTCCTTCCTTCCTTCCTTCCTTCCTTCCTTCCTTCCTTCCTTCCTTCCTTTCTTCCTTCCTTCCTTCCTTCCTTCCTTCCGCATTTGTTCACTCTTTCTTTCCTTCTTTTCTTCCTCCCATATCCAGATGGCAGCGGTTTTTACATATGCAGACTGTCCAAAAATGACACAACAAAACAATGGCACATGTATCGCTTACTGAGTCTAATCACACTGCCGCTTGATCAAAGCACAGTTCTCCTGACCTGGAGAAGAAACGCGATCGTTTCCACAGCGCCTTTCTTAGAGCGTCCTGAGAGACTGTTCCTTCACTTTCACAGGGCCATTGAGTCACAAAGATCCCCGCACACCCCCTCCTCCGCAACCGCTGTCACTCCACAAGCTCTTTTCTCCTCCTCGCCGTGAAACCAGCTCAAACAAATTTGATTTAGCAGCTCGCTGAGACCCATTCCTGAGGAAAGAAAACAAATATTGTTATAATGGTAATAACATCTATTTGCCACGCACGACAAACGGCACCGGGCCCTTTGAAAAGAGGCCCCTGCTCCTGCGCAGCCACCTTATTCTTATTCATGAAAGCACCGCTTATGCATATTAGTGCAAACTAGGTATTCTACTCGCTAGCATTTGGACTGTCAATCATCCTTACGGAATACAAGAGGCAACGGTGACAAAAGCGGACCGGGCAAGAAGGCTGACAAATTGTCCCCAAAGTCAAATTTGACAGCCTTTTATGATTAATGGGCTTGATTATGGAGAAATATCTCCCTAACTGCTTTCCGGGTGTTTCTTTCTGCCATCGTATTGCGACAGAGAGATGGAAAAGAGGGGCTAAGATGAGGTGCTGTTTGCAGTGAGAGAATGAAATAAACATGAACAGGGTTGAGTGAGAAGAGAAGAATTGAATTAGGCAGGAAAGGTTAGAGTTTGGGAATAAAGAAGTGTAAAAGGGGACAGGAAGGCTATAGGGCCTCACTAAACACTTCATAAAACAAATTCACACAGGGGGAAGCCTGGATTGATGCCACAGGGACGAATGTAAACAAATATACTGGAACAAATGTATATACACACACACACTGATATTTAATCCTTCTGAACTCTTGGGCGTCATGGCAGAGAACTCTGGGAAATGGACGAGATGACATAATGGCTTGTATCTGAGAGAATTGCGGTCAATTAAATCAAATAAACATCTTATTTTTGGTTTCTCCTGCAGCTCTGAATGAACCCACCATAGACTACGGTTTCCAGAGGCTACAAAAGGTCATCCCTCGTCACCCTGGAGACCCAGAGAGGTTACCTAAGGTAAGTGTAGTCTGAAGTTATTGCTTTTGCTGCATATTTTTTCTGTTCCATCAAAATCACACGTTTAGCTTTTCCTGGCTGTGTTTTAGAGCCTGTTTACACCTGGTATGAAGATGCATTATGGTCAGTCGGATCACACGTGGACGACACTAAATACAGGTGTAGATAAGATCTAAAACATTTGAGCTTGTCCACTTTGACTAGGACTGAATGATTAATTGCATCTGCGATTAATATTGTTATATGATAAAACATGTTTTTTTTTACCACAAAAGCTGTGATTACACTCTGGTCACATGAACACATAGGCCTGGCCTACAGGAAAGAAAAGTTTATGTTTAATCAATCTAATATTGTGTTGGTCATACTATACAATAGGGGCAGGAGAAAATATCATATCTCCAATGATTCTGGATCAATTCTGAGCTTAGATTTGAACTGCAGTTGCACAAAGGCGCTGTTTTAGAAACGCCCATATTCTGCTTGCTTCCATTTTCTCTCTCACGCACACACGCACACGCACACACAAACACACACACACACACACACACACACACACACACACACACACACACACACACACACACACACACACACACACACACACACACACACACAAACCATAAAATGATCTTACATAAAATTCGTAAAGGTTGTAGCGAATGACATTCGCGGGCTTATGCGCAGGAAATGCGCTGTGCATTTTGCTTGATGTTGCGCTTAGCGTATTCTTGCCCGCCAGTATTTTCCTTAAAAATTTTCTACAAAGGCGTCATTTATGTTGTTTGGAATGCAGTGTGCTTATATTTTAAAAACAGGAAACTCACTGACAGAAAGCTTTCAGTTTCTAATGCTCGCGCCACGCTTTGTGAAGAGTGCTCGCGCATACGGCTGTGCACGTCTCCGTGTAAAGCCCAAAGTATACTTCGGTCCGCGCGGACTGTCTGCGTACAACAGCGCGTGCGCAAGAAAGCCATCCCAATTTTTGAGACCGTGCGGCCGGTGCACGTACAACAACGCATGCGCCAGAAAGTCAGTAGTTGCAACAATTTTACTGTGCATCTGTCGAACTCTGCCATTCATGCTCATCCATGGTTTTACACAACTAGACAAAACGTGCTGCCGGACGTGAAAATTTATGTATACCGAGGGCTTAAGTGGTCAAATAGAGGCTACCTGCATCTCTTTGTTCATTGCTTGTAATATGTTTTTTATTTCTCTTTATTATTTAGCTTTTATGTTTTGAAGTTATATTAGTGTATATATTTAAAATTCTTAACATTTGTTTTAATTAAAAAATTGAATGTGTAAATATTTAAAAATGTACTTACAATGAGATATTTCATTAAATAAATAAACATATTTTAAGTTTTATTAATACGATTAATTAATAAGAAAAAAAAGTTTTGGGGATCAGATCTTGAGCTGCCTAAAGATTCCATTTCCCACCATTACTATACAATTATTTTTTGCTTGCCTTTATTGCTGAATAATACAGAAAATAAAGAGCTTAAAAAGAATCGCAATCACATTATTGGTAATAAAAAAATAAAAAATAAAAATCAGATTAATTTCCAAAATCGTTTGAAGATGAAAGACGTACCAAGCACGTTTGGTCTGGCATCTATTAAGGCAGAAACAAAAGCTGCTGCTTTCCTAATGTGTTTTCTCCATATCCAGGCGTGTTCATATATAAATTGTGCAAGCTTATTTTGTTCATTAAATTGAAAGATCGGGAAAAAAAAACATTTACTTCGCCCATAGACCCTCCCCTGGAAGAATTCAGGACAGAAGAGGTTGAGAATGGACAAAAGAGGCAGATTAAAACACCAGGTGTAAAATGGAATGTGTCTCCCTCGTCTACGTGTGATCCAGTCAACCAAAATGAATCTTAATACCAAGTTAAAAAAACAAATGATTAACACAACCTCTTCTGAAAAAACAAACAAAAAAAAAACAACGCTTGACATCAATTTTAAAATAGTTTTAAAGCTTTCGCAACATGGGCACTGAATATTTCAGCCTCTGATTTGGCTTTGCATCTCCATTCTTGCTGTTGTACGGGTGTTTTTATGTCTGTGAAGCAAACCTTGATTCTAAAAGCCTGAGGGTCTTCTGTTTGATAACGTAGAAGAGCAGCTCGTACCAGCTTGTGAATGAAAAAACAACTGTTTGTGTGATGCTGGCTTTGAGAGGGTGAGATGGAGGTTAGATCTGTGCTGTTATCCATGCTTGTGGCATATTTCAGCTTTGGGGCAGCAACAAGCAACAAATCAAAGAACAAAGCTGATATGCAACGGGTGCAGACTGTGCGTATATATACAAAACACACATGTATACGTACGCACACACATCGAGTCGAGTGCAAAAACTCGATGTGCCGTCAGGTGCCCAGGGCGGTTTGCCGCCTGGTTAGTATGAAAAGATTATTTTCCCCTAAAAAGGCAGGAAGCTAAGTGAGAGAGATTCTTTCGGGCAGGGCTCTGGTGTAGGAGGGGATCAGATCTGATGCGGACTGACACTTTAAAACAGCTGCCAAATTGAAACCATTTATCAAAATCTGACATCTGAGATCCAGTCACCAAAAAAGCAGTTTATTTGTAAATTGATACTAATAGTGAGCATACATTGTCTGGCCGCTTTGATGCTGTGATACGTGGCAAGAGGAGACCGCCAGCTATCACCTCTTATATACTTATACATTCAAGAGGAAAACTCAATAAGAATGTAGACAGTTTTTTTTTCCAGCTTGTTCCTGGTGCCTCGTTTTTTGACACAGTCCTATAAATAAATAACCAAGTAAATACATAAGGCAGTAAAGGAGGTACATAAATAACTAAGTGAATAAATAAGTAATCCAGCATGCAAATAAGTAAATAAATAGACAAATAAATAATAAATGATATATATAAACTGATATTTATATATAAAATTAATATATATATAAACTGCAGATATATACATAGACACATACTCCTGGGGAAAAAAGCACCAAGCCAAAAATGGCAAACTATTTAGTGGTCTTTGAATGGTCTTAACCATTGTAAATCACAAATCACTGATCAGGAAATGCACAAATACTGTAGATAAAGTAACTTAGGACCAAATTGCCCCAACAGTGTGCTCTTTACTGACAGTAAGTGTTGTTCCCTCCAACGTTAATGGCTTCAAAGAGTTCATGTTCAAACTTCAAACGGTTGAAAAATGTTCGTTTGAGTTTAATGTGAGACCAAATATTCACTATAGATCTGGACTCTGATCAGGCCAAAACATGAAAACATGATGGACTTGTTCTCAAGCCACTTCTTGGTTGTCTTAACAATTTGGGCAGGAGCATTGTGTTATTGAAAAATAACTGAGTAATCTGATCATCTGATTTATTGATTTATTTTTGCATTACAGATTAGTTTGACAGCACAACAGAGTTTGACTGTGTTTTTGCATTTACTCGACTCTTTCCAAACCCCTGATCAGATCTGCAGTGTGTGTGCCAGTGATAGCCCCAGCATTTCGAAACCCAGCTGTGTTTGTCTGACGACCTTTGCTGGGGCCAGGCATGTATCAGGTTTATCTATAATTTCATTTCCAGTCCCAGGTTTGGCCGTGAGCACGCACCTCTCCGTCCAGATAGATCATGAATATGGACGTGATTCAGGATGCTCCTCTGTCCCGCAGGCAGCTGCGTTTCTCTCTGGCATTTGGGACTCAAGTCCCAGTTTACCGTGAGGTTAACGACCTGTGAGATCCACTCTAACGGACACCTGGATTATGCCGTGTCTTGTGAACTCAGAATGGTGGTCTCTCTTAGCAACCGAGTTTGCCTCCAACATAAGACAGTCAGATGCACATTAAATTAACCAAAAAAGTCATGCTGTTTGCATGCTGCAATATTTATAAATGGGCTTTCTGCTCAGTCATATGCATGTGGCAGCTCTCAGAAGCCCTAGACAAAAGTAGATAGTGGAGACTAGGGCTAGTTGTCGCACTTTTTTCTTGAGTAAAGTAAATTTCCCTATGGATGCGAATCTTGAACATAAAAAGCTGTTTAATATTGCAACCATGATTGCCCAGGAAAAACAATATAGTTTGTTGTTCACACCCTGACTTTTGTGAAAACATGCCCCAATGTTTTACATTATGCATTATTGTTACACTATTTGCATTAAGGGTTAAATCCATAAAGTACAACCAGCTTGTAACTTGCTAATCTGAATTTGCACAAAAAAATTCTAATTAGATGTTTAAAACCAACAAAAAAAAGCTAGTTTTACAAAATACATTTATGGACTTTTGACTCAATATTAGCTATTACTAGATATTACCTGCGTGAAAAATAGCCCCGCTCTCCATTTTAAGCCCTGTTTATACTTCTGTGCAGCTTCTTTAAAGAGGAAGTCTATTATTGACTACCTTTGCCTTGTCATGTTGGCACATTTTACTTTATCAGTTGCTCTTTATTAGCACCATAAGCTTGTGTGTGCGCAAGTTGTAATGTTGTACATGCGTATGTGTGTGTGTGGTGGACCTCTGCTCGCCAGGCTCAGTGTGTATGTGATTTATCATTGTTAGGGGACCTGTCGGATGGCTTGCTCTCCCGGGTCAGCTGATCTGCTCTCGCCGGGCGCTTGAGAACCATCCTCCCATAATTGAGCCCCTGGAAAGAAAGCAAGGGGAAAACAGGAGGAAGAAAAGATAGGGGGAAGATAGAAACAGGCTTGTCGGGAGACAGCCTTCAGGGCTAGAGAGCCGAGAGCCAGGCCAATCTAAAGTCAAACAGACTCACCTTGTTACCTGTGCTGAATGAACTGTAGAGCGTCTGAGCAACTCCTCGTGACCCATTCACCCACATACACTTCACACACACACACACACACACACACACACACACACACACACACACACACACACACACACACACACACACACGCATACACACACGCACACACACAAAGACAGCAGGGGGCCGGGAGTGTTGAGATGGTTTCATGCTGTGGTACTGGGCTAGTGAGGTCTGTGAAAAAGAAAAGGAGAGGAACACAGCATCTTGATGCACCGTAACACGTGCTCTCTGCCTTTTGGCAGGTAGAGTGAAGAGATTAACATGCAGACATGAATCCAGCTCATCCAGAACACCTCTCAAGGGAAGGAGCCGCTCGCATGCCTCCCCGAGCGATTCTCTCGTAGAGTCCGAACCCTTCCCGACCTGTCTCTTAAAAATAAAGGTTCCAATTAGAACTGAAAAAGGTTTTACAGACATAAGTATAACTTTTTTCTTGTGATGTTCTCGGACAGTCTAATGCTAATGCTAAAAACAATGCTAAATGCAAATAATAGAATGCAGCTGAGGATATAAATTGCACATAGTTTGGATAACTAAATAATAGGCTTTTAAAAGGAAGGATGATAAATGGATGATGTTGCTACAAACTGTAGCAGTCTTGTCCATGTACATACTTATTACAGTAATTACATTAACTGGGTAATAAAGGACTAACTCTGGTACTAACTCAACTTAAACCTAACCTTAACCCCTGTGGTTACCTTATATTACCCAGTATTTTCTTAGGTAAGTACATGTACTGTAAAATAAAGTGCAACCAAACACTTGGTAATATGACTAATACTAATATAATATTTGGTCCAGTGTTTTTATTTAGTGTAATTTGAGTATAATGTATATATTATCATTATTAATATTTAGCTTTTATTTTTGTTTTTACTTTATTTATTTATTTATTTATTTATTTATTTATTCCATTTCATTTCATTTAGTTCAGTTTATGTATTCCCAGGTAGTAATTTTATTTCTTTAACTTACAATTATTTAGTTGCCAAGGCAACATTTCTTGCAGTTTTTCATACAATATTTATATTTTTAAAAGCTTTATTTAATAGCTTTATTTCAATTAACAAAAATGTTTTTAATAGTTCTATTTTTAGGTAATAATAACAAATATTGTTCCATGCAGGTAAATCACACTTCTGTTGTTGTTTATGCATATAGAAACATATAACAATTTTTAGAAGACTTTTGTTATGTTGACATTTGTGCTATGGGTGCCCAGAGGCTATTTGGGTTGCAAGACAAAACTCAGACAATTATGTTGAAATGAAAATTACTAATAGCGTAAAGTCATATAATGTGCATCCTGATCTGAAAAAACATATAATTTAATTAAATAATAATAATTAAATATTAATACTATAAGTACTTTTAGTGTCTCAAGAACTATATAGCCACCTCAAGAACCATATCAAGAGGGTCCTGAAAAGCTGTAAACAATTTTGCAAAAGTTATTATGGAGGAAATGGGGGAACCAGGGGTGATGGAGTGGGCCGATTCCTCTGACCCTGCAGAGGATCACTCACAGTCCTCTTGGTAGCACAAAAGAGACTCCTGCCTCGTCCTTAACCCATGACGCGAGGGACCCTCCGTAAGGTCCAATCACCTGATCCCCAGCATTACCTGGGGCTCCCGGGTAAGGAAGAGAGTGTGTCGAATTGGGGCTCTGCTAAGAAAGACCACCACCCTAGAGTAATAAAGATCACAGGATGACTAATTGTATGCCTGGCAGGCGGCAGATCTTTACACCTCGACAGTCAGCTAATAAGACAAAAGGCGCTGGGCCTGTCTCTCCCAGGGCCGGGTGGCACACCTCTGGAGCCCAGAGCAGGGTCAGGTGCTCAGGCCGACCGGCTGTAATCATCAGCGGGTCTACTAGAGGGCAACTGCCACCTTATCAATCATTGATTGCATTTCATTAGGGGTTCAACAGAGTGAGTATTGAGCCTCCAAGTGATATTGGGGTTATAGAGCAGCTTGACTACAGGGAACGCAGTGCTGAGTTCTGCTGGCAGACTTAATTTGATAGGGAATGTGCCGGACTTTTTGTTTTGGCAGAGAAAGTGTGATGTGAAATAGTTTGTAGAGATGTGTGAGGGGAACGTGTGTAAAGTAGCCGCAGGTCGTTCTGTAGACGCCACATAAATAATGAAGTATAAAGCTAAGTCCACAGAGCAGAACTGTACAGTTTATTCACCTCGTGGCTGTTTGAAGTTATTTTATATCTCTCTCCATCGTTCTGTTTCTTTTCTCAAATAAGTATTTTCTTGTTATATTTTACAGGCTAACCAAATTTACTAGCAATTTCTGAGAGAAAATTGTTTTAAAGTAAACCCTTATTTTTTTATTATTTTTTTTCAGTGTACTTAGGGTTAGGCGTTTAATAAACTCTCTAAACCTAAGTAAGAGATACATTTCCCTCTAAACCAATGAGCCCTACTTGATTTTTAAAAATAATTTCTTTAGCTAAATAGTACAAGTTCATATTAGATTATTAGTACTTTATGTAAACACAGAACTTGTGTACTACTAAATCTGTGTGTGATTTGTTTTGTTTCATGCAAGTATTTGTCAATGCGTTTGTGAAGATGTGAATAGTTAAGCGTGTGTGTGTGTGTGTGTGTGTGTGTGCGCGTGCGCATGTGTTCATGTTGTGCCAAAGGGCCCGTGGCAGGGTGTCGTAGCCAGCGAGCATCAGAGACATTAACTAACTTCTGTTTTATAATGGAGATTAATGAACTGAGCCGGGGCCAGAGGGAAGACAGGACAGGAGAGGAGAGCAAAGGAGAAAGAGGGTATGAAAAAGAAAGAGAGAGAGTGCGCGAGATGAGGGGTGTGCTGCCAGTGCCAAGGCTGTGTTGGTGACAGATTGCCCACTGGGTGTGGATGGCAGAGCGCTGTTGAACCAGGGACAGGTTGGGCGTCTGGGGCCGGACACAGGGAACTGCAGCGGGGAGGCAGCCTAGAACAAGAGCCCCATACCTGGACGGCATCAGGCACGAGAGCAGGGGAGAACCAAACCAGAGACACGTACAGATGGGCAGATAAAGGGAGGGAGGCCTGCCGCGTATAATAAAGAAACACCGTAAAATCGAGACGACCATACAGTAAAAAAAGAAATACTTTATGTACAAGGTGCACACACACACACACACACACACACACACACACACACTTAAAACAGCACTCATAAACACACACTATACGCTAATAGTTGCATGAAACTGGGTGCTATAAACAATCTTTCCAATGCATGCATATAAATAAAAAGACACATATAAAACGCAATTAAATAATTACAATATGAAACAAATATAAAGACACAGTTAGCCAGAATAGACATATTTACAGATTATGAAACGTATTTACATGTATGGATAATATGAATAAATAGGAGTGAATTTACAAAATATTGCACTAAATTGATACATAATACAAAGAACTTTTTTTTCTTATACTGTATAATCAGGTTGATTTTGTCATATTAATTAAAATGAATGGTTTTAATTTTTGTTTATGTAGTAAAATGTTTTTACAGTGTAATATATATATATATATATATATATATATATATATATATATATATATATATATAAAATATTCAGACAACAGTTATTTTTATAATGATAGGACATTTTTGTGTGTACTTATTTTAAAATGTAAGGTAATGATGACAGGTCTTGTTTTGGGCATGTTCTCAAGGTGCCCTCTTGTCCGATTCTACTCACATTCCTTTTTTATTTAGTTTTGGAGTTTGCAAAACAAGTTCATACTCATCACACTATATAACTAATGTAAAGGTTAAATAAACATGTTACATTAAATAATGCAGAAACAACAGAGCACTATGTATCATCTCTCTCTCTCTCTCTCTCTCTCTCTCTCTCTCGTGTTTGTCATTGACTTGAGCCATCTGTGAGGATCGTTACTGCTCGTTGTTGATTGGCTGAGGAAGGACTGTTAGTTCTAAGGTCATATTTTGTCGTGGGAAATGGAAGTAAATGAGGATGAGGAGGAGGAGGAAGCCTAGTGCCCTCATCTCCATATGCCCCCCGATCCTCTCTTGCGTGCGTGTGTATGTATGTGCACTACCACACCCAGATGAGCTCTTAAAGTGAAACTCCAAAGGAATATCACAGTTGTTGGTGGTTTCCTGAGCCTGTTTCTGCCTCTCTGACTGATCTGAAGGCCACTGTTGTTCTTCCTCGTAAATGTAACAGTTTCCACACAGTGTGTTCAGAAACTCAGCCAGAAAGTCTTCAGTTTCAGGGCCTCGTGGCCTGGCATAAAACAGTCACTAAGAGCTGCACTTCACAGATGCAGGCCCTGCTAATGTTTGCATGACATAGATGTGAGAAACCTGAGAGCTAATGTTCCAGCCTGAGCTCTGCTTTTCTGCATGTATTATGGCATATTTGTTTATTTTAGCTTCATAAGTGTGTGTATTTCTGGCCCAGATACACTTTTCGGGGACAAGGAGCAAAAAAATTCCCTAGAAATAAGAAAAGTCTGAAAACGCTTTTATTTTGAGATATTCAGAAGATGAAATGGTTGTCATTATTTATTTATAAAGGTTATGGATAATTTGATTTATGAACAATACATTGAAAAGTACATTACTTTTTATTTACATTTATTTACTCACTTTATTTATTTGAAAACTAATGTTTCAGCATGAGTCCTGCATTTTTATCATGAATTATTAAGCGGTATTTGTGTATATAGCTTAATTTGTTTGTGTGTAGCTTAGATTCACTTTTTGGGGACATAAGATGTATGGTGTATGCTGGGAACACTTATACCATTAAGTTAAGTGTATTTGATTTGATATATTTTTAAATATACTCAGATTTGTGAATAGAGTTTTCTGATTTGGGGTCTATACTTGTTTGTAAATATGAGCAATATTTCCTTTAATTTCAACATGCTTGATTTGTGTACAGTTGTAGAATTAGTGTAATATTTCCAGTGTGTGTGAGTGTGTATAGACACAGGCTGTTGTTCTCACGTACAGTAATGATAGGTTTGCCAGGAACCCCAGCTGCCTCTTACCTGGCAACTCTTGAGGGAGAAAAACAGCTAGAACTTCCCCTCTTCATCTCTCTCTCTCTCTCTCTCTCTCTCTCTCTCTCTCTCTCTCTCTCTCTCTCTCTCTCTCTCTCTCTCTCTCTCTCTCTCTCTCTCTCTCTCTCTCTCTCTCTCTCTACATATCACTCACTCACTCGTTTCCACTTTATTTGTGCATATTTCCCTCACTTTGTCTTCTTCTGTCTTCTCTCCGTCCCTCGAGTCTTTTTTTCCTTTGTTTTCTTCCAACCCTTTCCCCCTTTGCTCATCTTTCAGCGCTGTTTTCTGTCTGCATCTCTCTCTTTCACCTCTCGTCATGAGATTTACAATTACTCTGCCGTTTCCTCTCTTTGTCCTGCTCTCTGTAGCCAACCTGTTTTTTGTTTTTTTCTTTTCTCTCTTTGTCTGTGTTTACTCTATACTTTCATCTGTCTCTCTCTCTGTGTGTGTGTGTGTGTGTGTGTGTGTGTGTGTGTGTGTGTGTGTGTGTGTGTGTGTGTGTGTGTGTGTGTGGGATAGGTTTCAATGCAATACCCCGGGGAGCTCCAGTAGAGGTTGCCATAATACCAGCTCTGGCTTCCTCTGTATCACCTCCACACCTCTCTGTGTATCTCTGAATGCTGTGTGTGAGAGAGAGCATGATCCTCCTCTTTAGCGTGAACATACTGGCCCAAATCTATACTATTAAAAATAAAGGTTCTTTATTGGCTTATATGGTTCAGTGAAGAACATTTAATATCCACAGAACCTTTCCATTCCACAAAAGGCTCATTATAGTAGAAAATGGTTCTTTATTTTTTCATTCAAATGTTCTTCACACTAAGAAAAAAAAATATTATTTTAAGAACTGTTCACTAAAAGGTTCTTTTGGAAACTAAAAATGGTTCTTATATGGCTATTTTAAGAGTGTACATTTGAGAGAGAGCGAGAGAGAGAGAGAGAGAGAGAGAGAGAGAGAGAGAGAGAGAGAGAGAGAGAGAGAGAGAGAGAAAGAGAGGAGAGAGAGACACTATAGAGCACCATACACCGCAGCACCGTAACATATTTCCTACATTGAAAATTGTTATTAAATTAAAATTAAGTCAACCATGCCTTAAAAGGTGTCACTTAGTCACTTGTTATTGAATTTAGGATTTGGGGTCATATGCCTAGCATTCAAAGTTGTTGTTTTTTTGTTTTTGTTTTTTTTATTAATACTTTTGCATACTTTTTAATGTGATTATCTCATATAGAGATATTATCTCACAACTATTCATATTTCTAATAAATGCTGTTCTTTGAAACTTTTTATTTAAAATAAACAGTTTCCACAAGAATACTTAGCAGCTGTAAAGCAACCGTTTTCAACATTGATAATAATAAATGTTTCTTGAATATCAAATCAGCATATTAGAATGATTTCTGAAGGATCATGTGACACTAAAGACTGGAGTAATGATGCTGAAAGTTCAGCTTTGATCACAGGAATAAATATATTATAAAATAGAAAACAGTTCTTTTAAATTGTAATAATATTTTACAATATTACTTGGTGAGCATTAGAAACCTATTTTGAATAAGTAATAAAAAAAAATGTTACAGACATCATCGGGGACTATATATATATAATGTTATACATGCTTCATGTCGGGTGGTTCTTCGACTCATGCATCGTGGATTCAAATCTTTGAACGCATGGCTAGCCGTGGATTAACTATATGTTTATTATTTTATTTCTTTACAATAAAATATACTGATGAGCTCATAAAAACTAAAATAAATTAGAAATGAGAGAAATGATTGTTTTCTTCTTCTTCTTCTTTCGGCTGTTCCCTTCAAGGGTTGCCACAGTGAATGATCTGCCTCCATCTAGTCCTGTCCTCTGTATTCTCTTATCTTTATTTATTGACAATAAATTGTGGTCAATAAATAAACCAATGTGTTGGACAAAAGTGATTTTTGAAGACAAAATGTAGGAGATAAAATTTAGAAAGATTATTAGTAATAAGTTAATTTATAAGTTAATTTAGTACAGATGGAGCAGATGGAAAATGATTATGCATAAGAAGCCGTTGTAAAGTGCTCATGTCCTCCCTTGGATTCGGTTTGGTGTATTGAGACCAGAATGGAGTCTGTGGGCCAGTGGAAACGTGTGACTTACACAGGAACACTACAGGATAACACGCACAAACACACACAGTCACACACGCCGTGTGAAGAATGACAGTGGAGCATATGTGTAGTCTGAAAGGATCGCAGCCCTGGATCCCTGTTTGTGTGATTTGGCACAGGTTGATTGTGTATTTGTGTGTGTGCGCGTGTGTGTGTGTGTGTGTGTGTGTGTGTGTGTGTGTGTGTGTGTGTGTGTGTGTGTGTGACAGGTTGGTGTAAATGAGATTCCAACAGCTTCTTTTTCTGTCCGCCTCATCACATGTTTGGTTTCCTCTTTTTTGGCTTTATATATATATATATATATATATATATATATATATATATATATATATATATATATATTACATTTTTGTAAATTACTTTAGGCAAAGATGATCTATTTATTTTATTTAATTATACTTTGTTATGGTGTTTCTTTTTGCTGAGCAATATTATTTAGGACTAAAAAAGTGTTTGTGTGTATGTTATTAGGAGGTACTGCTGAAGAGAGCTGCAGACCTGGTGGAGGCGCTGTATGGGATGCCACATAACAATCAGGTATGAAAATCACAAGAAATGTCATGATTTTATATACATAGCTGAAAAAAAAAGATATATATGAACATTTTATAACAATTCTATATAATTTGTATATTAAAAATATGTATGTATATGTATGTATATATGTATATATATATATATATATATATATATATATATATATATATATATATATATATATATATATATATATATGCAGACAGATTTTTAAAAATATTTTAAGATATTTATATATATATATATATATATATATATATAATTTATATAATGTCTAATTATATAGAAATATTTAGAATAGCATTGATGTGAAATACAGTATAAAATAATGTTACCAATATATTAATATGCTACTACTACTAATAATAATAATTTCATAAAAAAAAATATTCAAGAGCATTTTTGTTTTCTTTTATAATTTTTGCTATGGTTGGAGCCACCATTTAATTGAATATCTTGAAACCCATTGAGAACACCACTGATTATCATTTCAACTCTTTCTTTCTCTCTCTTTGTGTGTGTGTTCTCTGTATTGATTAGGAGATAATTTTAAAGCGTGCTGCAGACCTGACGGAGGCGCTGTACAGCGTGCCACGGAGCCATAACCAGTTGCCCTCGCTCACAGGCTCCAGCGCTCACTCGGGCATGATGGGAGTTAACTCTTTCAGCAGCCAGCTCGCAGTCAACATCTCTGAAGCCACACAGGGAGACCAAGGTCAGTGTGTGTGTGTGTTTGTGTGTGTGTGTGTGTGTGTGACATATTAAGCCCTGAATTGCACATTCAATTCAAACACCTTGTGCACAGCTGTCAATCTAATCAAATTTACTGTATACCTTAATATTTAAAAAAACATGAAGCCAATCAGTGGCTACAACCCACCACAAATGACAATCAAGACTTGATTTAAGGATGGGTCAGGCTTAATTGTGTTATCATTTTACCACACTATTTTCTTTTGAATTAATTTGTCTAATGTGCTGCATTGACAGCCCTAAAAAGTGTTTGACTGGTTCTGATTGAGACACGATTTCACGAAAACTCGAAACTACTCAACAAACACTTACATTCAGTCCCACAGTCTGTCAGTCCGTGTCTGGATCTGTTCATCTGTCTTTTGGTGAGCTTCACACCCAAGTACAGCCCCAGACCAGCAGCACTGTACATGACGATCACATGGCTGTGTTTTGGCAGGCCTGTCACCCACAGCACTCAAAACTGTCACTCACACTCACCTGCTCATAGAAACGACACATTCATGAGAGTGAGGCTGTGTGTGTACACACTCCCTGTCACTCCTGAGAGAAGTGTGAGCGGCACAGGCTGTGAACGAGCTGAGAGACTCAGGATGACAGCGCTACAAGAATCAAACACGTTATTTGCAAATGCAAACGCAGTTTATGAGCACAGCACGTGTGCATTTGGGTTTGTCTGTGTATTAAAACCGAGATAATAATTAGCAATTACTCGTTTATAATTCTAAGAGTAAAGCAATGTCATAAACCATGATATTATTTTAAGCATTAAATCAGCATATTAGAATGATTTCTGAAGGATCATGTGACACTGAAGACTGGAGTAATGATGCTGAAAATTCAGCTTTGACATCACATGAATAAATTACATTTTAAAATAAATTCACATAGGAAATGGTTATTTTAAATGTGTAATTATGTAATATTAGCTGACTGCTAAAGTGTCCCCATCAAGGTCATGAGTTTAATTCCACATAAATGGATACAATTAATACCAAGATTGGTTGCTTAAAATGCCACTAAAATCTGCAAGAAGTTGCTTAAAACATCTGAATTATGTCATTTCTGCGTCAGAATTGCAATTTCCTTTGACCTCGCATATGTGCATCTCATGCCCTGTGTGTGAGCATTTCCATGCACAAGTGTTTTCAATATCGAGCCATGTTTCTCTTCACCCACAAGCTCTGACACTCACAGACAGGAAGTGGGAATGGATGTGAGATGAACAGATCACTCTCCTTATATCAGAGAGAGAGAGAGAGAGAGAGAGAGAGAGAGAGAGAGAGAGAGACGAGAAGACAGAGGAACTCTCTCTCCCTTGACACTCTCTGCTTTCCCTCCTGCTAGCACTCATCCCGTTCTCCTCTCGTCTGTTTTCCTCATTCACGCAGGAAAGGAACACCTACAGGAATCCATGAGGTCATGGGAAAGGGCCGTTAGCCATTATAAAAATATTGCATTTCATACTTCATGCTTGTATGCAGTGAAACTTCAGCAGGATTTAATTCGGTTAGCTTGCTGCTTTGCTCATTCATCCATCAAACTAATTATTTTTTCAAGTTCTAATTAAGTTGCAAACTGATTTACAGAGTACACCACCACTTTCATGCAGCTTATCAACCCACGTAGGTAACAGTTTATTTAGGGAAGTTCTTAGATTAACGAACATCAGCTCTCTGCTAACGAATGATATTTGCAGCTTATGATGCAGTTATGTTGCCGCTCATGTGACTCCGACTCCAAATGTATGATTGCAAAAATCCACATTACTTGTTTTCCTGAAAACGATATATTTCTTTTCTTGCTAAATTGAATTGAAATAAATGTAAAAGATTGGGGTCAGTAAAACAATTATTGAATTGATCAAAAGTGACAGTAAAGACTTCATAATTCAGTATCAAATCAGCATATTAGAATGATTTCTGAAGGGTTATGTGACTGAAGACTGAGTAATGATGCTGAAAATTTAGCTTTGCCATGACAGGAATAAATATAATACAATATAATCTTATAATTCAAATATATTCAAATCAGTTATTTTACATTTAAATAATATTTCACAATTGTACATGTTACAATATACAGCACAGTATAAACTTGTATTTAAAGAATATAACCTTTAGAAAGTTTGAAAGCTGAAAGAATAGAACATTGTTTAAAATAGAGAGAGAGAAGCTTGCTGGGGATTTTTTTTTTAAATATTAATTTTATTTATTTATTCATTTAGTTTTTACTCTTCTGCGTCCTCATCGTAGGTGGTTACTAAGGTTTGTACTTGCTGTCAAAAAGAGCTCTCTCTCAAGTCTCTGTGATATCTATGGCTCTGGTCCTGTCTATCTTTCAATCCGCCAGGCGAAAAGAGTCTAAAACACCCAGACACTGCTGCTTATGGGAACATTGTCAAAGTTTTGTTTGACTTTACGGAGTCTTAACAGCAGTCAGATATCTTGTTGGTAAATGTTCTCACACTTACCAAGGGATTCCACCCACTAGAAACACAAACCCAGCATGTCACAGACACACATTAGTCCAACTTCAACATCTACAAATCGCATCAAGCGTCTTATATTTGAACTTCAAGCTTCTTAACCTGTCGCGGTATCTTACATTCCAGGTTACTCTCGTAACTCGAACAGCGTGTCTCCTCGCGGGTATGTGCCGAGCTCCACACCTCAGCAGTCCAACTACAACACCATCACCTCCACCATGAACGGATACGGAGCCGGAATGACCAACCTGGGCGTCCCTGGATCCCCAAGTTTCCTCAACGGATCCGCCGCCAACTCTCCTTACGCAAGTGAGTGTCCTGTCGGTCAACAAACAGATCCTGAAACTTGTGCTGAAAAGACCAGTGTATTGGGCTTCTTAACTAGTTTATCCAGCAAGACTTTCACTTTCAGTTAGCCGCACTAGCTACACTCTTAAAAATAAAGGCTCCAAAAGGGGAGTTTCACACATATTTTGTGTTCCGAACCTTTTTGGCATCTTTGAGTAGACCGTTTTTTTTTTTCTTAAGGCCCGTTTATACCTAGAACAATGGCTATTTTTATCAACATGCTGTTGATTAGCATGCAATGCAGTTATGTCATCAAGTCAGGTGGATTCCAAATTGCTGTTTTTACTGTATTATTCATCAACTGAAAATTATTCCAATAATGTTGTTCCTCTTTGTCATTACCATTATAGTTGTGATGTGAACGTCCCTATTATATATGACAATGAATATTCAAATTTTATTTGGGGTTTGCACACGGTTTTGATGTGCTTGAATTTAGTTTTTAGAAATGGTCTAAAAACGGAAAAAAGGCCTGCAATGCCTGGAAATTTGGCTTGTTTTGTTAAAACGTGCTTGTCATTTGAAAGGACTATATGTATGAGGTTTGCACACCTGTGAATATGAATTTTGGAAATAGCATTACATTTAATTCAGTGATATACACTATATACTCCATGTGCAGTTTTCAAACCGCCCTAATTCAACAATATATGCACTTTAGTGCTGGAATGGTTTAAAGGGATGGTTCACCCCAAAATTAAAATTCTGTCTTTAATTACTCTTTTTGATTGAATCAGAGTATTCTGTCCCTCTATTGGTTGATACGCAACTAATCTTCATTTGTGTTTTATAGAATGATAGAATTTTCATTTTTGAGTGAACTATCACTTTAACTCCTGTTTAATTAAAATTATGTTTTTTGAAAGTATTAGCAATGAGAGAAAATACATTTAGGCAGTTTATTTTTAGCTGTCAGTAGACCTCTTTTCTACTATAAACAGCCTTTTGTGCACTGATAAGATTTCATGGATGTTAAAGGTTCCACATGGAACCGTTAATGCCAATACAGAATCTTTATTTTTTAAGAGTGTAGACTGATTCACCAGCTACAAACCAGCCAGGATATGTTAGATGATATTAGTTGTTTCAGCAGGGTTGTTAACTCATCAGTGTATGTTTAGGATTCTCATTGGTTGGATTCAACCAGCTAAAATCAATCCTTGTGAGTCTAAAATGTGGATCACAACAGGCATATTTGGTCACAACTCAGCCGGCATCTTAATGCTAATCTGAAATGCTAAGGTTGTTTGTTTGTCTGGGTGTTCTGTGAGGGAAAGGTTATTGTCTGTCTGCTGTCCCATGCACTGTGAAAGTCTCCATCCGAACTAACTCCACAAACACTCATGTTTTTTCATCTCCTTTCATGTCTAACACATTAACGACTCCTCCATGCCTCTCACTCACTCCGTCACATGCTCTCTTTCTCGCTGCGGTCAGGATAGTGAGCTTTCTGTCTGCACTTTCATGCAAATACGTCTGCTGCTACTGTACTTTTTTTAGGGGGGGAATCACAATGCTGGAGGCCTGACGATTACAAATGAAGTTTATATACTGAAGACTGTTCATATATTTGAAATATAGCAGCTGTATATTGTGTGATTGGCATTTGTTTGGCAGGCCGAGCTTTGCGCAAAGCGGTTTCGTGGCTTTCCATTCATTATAAAAATGGGAAACAAGTTGGCAAGGGTTTTCAATTGGAATTTCATTGAAAAAACTTCATTGTGGGTTTTAATCCAGTTTGGTGAGCATGCTCAAGCTTTCTGCTCACGATTCAGCGCCAAGACCGTTGGCTTTTATTACCTGTCTTTCTCTCAAAGCATGCAGATGACCGCTTATTAGATGTCCCGGTAATATCGTCTGGAATGCTTTACGTATACGTGTGTCAATAAAAGAAAGCAGATCTCATGTTGATGCTTCTGCAAAAGTGTGGTTTGCCAGTCAAATGTGGACTACATTGACATGAACACTCTTTAAGAGTTCTAAGTTATGGATCAACTTTGCAATGCAGGTAGTACACGGTTTCATTCCCATAATGCCTCACTCTGCCATAGCCCCTCCCCTTCAATTAACCCTCTAACAATCGGCATGACCCACCTCATAACTCTCATCTTTGTGTGTGCGGGTGTGTGTGCGTGTGTGTGTGTGTGTGTCTCTGTGTGTGTGTCTGTTTCAGTCACCCCCTCCAGCCCTCTATTGGAGCACCATGCCTCCTCTTCTTCCTCCTCTTCATGCATCCCTACTTCCATCTCTCTGTCTGCGGGCCCTTTCTCATTCTCTCCTGTCCATATGATCTCTGCAGTCAAACAGAAGAGCGCCTTCGCGCCTGTCGTCCGGCCACAGACCTCCCCGCCCCCCACCTGCACCAGCACCAATGGGAGCAGCCTACAGGGTGAGCACCCCACCCCTCTCCTGACTCTGAGCCAATCAGGAAACAACACCCTCCTCTAGAATCTCACAAAAAATGGCACTACAATTTTGAGGACAAAGTTGATCCATAACTTTTTACTAAGATTGGTTGTATTTACAGAAAAATAAATAAATACAAATATATTTTTTCATGCAGGTGGTGATGTCTGTTGGGGCAAATAGTATAAAAAAGTATCAAAATTACAGTTACATGGAGTTTTAACTTATTCAAGATCATTTCTCATTTTACGAGCCCAAAATCATTCTTATATTCTCAAAGATGTTACAACATGACTGCAGATCAGTTTGTTCTATGGACTCTTCACTTTAAACTGTATAAATATTAGCTTAGCTAAAAAATATTCCACAGTCCAGATTCAATGTGGAATGAGCTGCAATATTGACCTGTAATAACCATCATTTTATGGTTCAAAAAGGTCACGACATTATATTTTCTGTCCCATTACAAATATCTAAACATTCTTGTAAATCAAGATACTTTTACTTGGGAAGGAAAGTGACTTGTGATATTTAGTCTTGCTTTCTTAAAATGAAAATAAGAAAACATCTGCCAATGGGGTCAGAAAAATAAACTTAATTTAAAGGGAAAACAAGATTATTTGTCTGACTCCATAGACAGATATTTGTTCTTCTTTTAAACACACTCCTCACCTCATTTTGATACATTTTTCAGAAAACAAGACTTAATGTCCCAAGTCTTGCTTTGGATGTTTGTACTAGAGTAAGAGAATCATTTTTGCAGTGTATATCCGAGTCAAATAGATGCTATCTGTTATTTGAACCGTCTCTATTATTGTCTACTAACCTCTTGTTGTTTTTCTCTTCCAGCTATGGCGGGTCTGATTGTCCCTCCCATGTGAAGAGGAACCTGATCTTCCTCTAAGGCTTCATTGAGCCCACAACAAACTCACTGGCTCACCAAATCTGTCTGACACTCCCTTATCGAACATCACCAGTCCTACGAGGAGCTGCCCGAAAAGAACATCTACACCTGGATCGCTAAAAAATATATATATGTGGAAATGTCCCATGTCCTGAAATGTCAATAGATGTGTTTGTTTTGCCCTCTACGACTTCATCCTTGGAGACTCTGAGAACGCCGTACCGGGTGGCATTTCGAGCAGGAAGCAGAAAAGCTGGATAATATCGCAATGTGAACTAGAAGCCGAGGTTTTGATACGTCCGCGGCCGTAAGGGCTTCTTTGCATGGCTGATGTTGTCTATAGACTGGTTCCTCTCCGTTCGTTTCATATTGTATGTCTGTCCTGTTTCACTGTGAGAAGAGAGACGCCACTCATCCAGACAGGACTGCCACAGCTCAAAACGCCAGTCGAAAATCATTCATTCCCATTTACAAAATGCGATGTCTTTGGTTTTTTAGCATCAAGCTGATTTTATTTCCTTCTGCTTTTGTTTTAAACCATCAGACGAAGTGATCCCAGACTGAAGAGCGTGATATTTAGCAATCATCAGGATGATGGATGTCAGCCATTTTCCCTCATACTGTTTCCGTAGTTCCAGTGTAGTTCCAGGTGTGTGGATAGGTAGACTTAAGCCAGGAATGCTTTCTGCAGTTTTAATCACATTTAGGTACCAGACTTATTGTTGAACTTCTTATTGTGCTTTTTTGTATGTATTTATAAAGTTCGTTTCGGGATTTCTTTGGTGAGTTAGGCCTGAATAATAGTATCAAATATCTATGTCAACACGTTTGATGTCTTAATACCTTTTAGATATTGTAAAAAGAGTGAAAAATAAAAGGGATTACACTTTTTTTTGTAAAAACAAAAACAACGACAAAAAAAAGAAAAGGTCTTGACATGACCAGGACACCTGTTTTTTGAAAGCAGGGTGCAAAGCTCCACCACTTTTGTAAAAAAAAAAAAAAAAAAAAAACATTGACAAAACATTTTTTTCAATCGTATATTTAATGTTTTCTTTTTGCAAAAAGCATTTGTGTTCTTGTTCCTCCTCTTGTCTTGTGTGTTCTTGTGAAACGTGTATGATCATAGTTATTTCCTAATGCACTATTTTTGTTGGGGCACTTACAAGAGCTATGTATCTTAGCAAGCAAAAGAAAATAATAATGATGATAATAAAAAAAAGAACAAAAAAAAAAAAGAGAACTTATATGCACCAGTATGTTTTCAGATGATTTTTTGGGATTGATTACTCTTTGCTTTGGTCATTATAACTGAAATCGTTCATCATGTGATTTTGTTGATGTTTTTAAAATGTTTCCATAATACTTCTCTGTCCTTGTTGAGGTTTATTTTACATTAGATATTCGTTGTTTCGCCACATAGCGTCGACTGGTAAAATGTCAAAATTTCTATGCTGTCATATCTAATGTGCCACACGATTATTGTATCACATGTCCAGAAATGGATTGTATCAGAGAAGTCCAAACCTGTTGAATTGGAGCACATTTTGACATGGAACCATTCAGCTGCCCAGACAGCAACATAGTGTCGGCCCAGATCCGGGCCACATCTGGAACATGTGGATTCAACGCATACCAGATGTGAGCCTGTTCTGAGCCGACACTGTATTGCTGTCTGGGTGGTGAAATTGATACTGTTGTTGCACACACATGCACAAGTTATGCAATCTGTATTTAAATGCAACTTGCTATCCACATTTCAGTGGATTAGCTGTGAAATTAAATTATAGGAGAAATAATGATGCCTTAAAATAGGATATGCTCCAACAGTGTGTATCTCAGATCACAAATCAAGAAAAAAAGTAGAAGTCTGATATGATACATTAAAAATGTTGTTGTTGTTTTTTTCAGTAGATCATGGCAAAAGTCTCAGTAGAGAAAAGGTGAAAACATGACATAGGTGATCATCACATTGCAGGTTTCTTTATCTTCATGAAGGTGGTAGTTTCTTTGGTTGGACATGACCAATATCACAGGCCGTGAGCACTTGGAAGCAACGTAACATTTTAATATTCCAGTCATGGTTTTCCCCTATTTTCTTGAAGTATGTGAAGGTGTGTGTTTGCAAAGATGATATGTGAAAGTGGTTTCTGAAGACCTCTTTTAATTTCACAGGTGACCTAATTACTTCATATTCATCCTTTTGGGGTTTAGACATAAATGGGGTAAAGAAAATACAATTTGACAGTGCCCTATTATACTACAACAGCTGAATTCAATCTCAAAGTTCACTTGAAAACATCTCAGAGATCGAGCTTGGCTGGAAACGGTCGCACACACACACACACACACACGTCCATCCATTTCACCCATGCATTGAGTTTCCTAATAGCTTGTGAAAGGTTTTTTGTCATAGATGTAGAGAGCTGGCTTCTGCTTTCTTTTACAAAACCTGTTTTCTTTGGAAATGTTGAACTCAAAGTGAAATGGAGAAAGGTACTGCATCTTTGTGAAATATGAAATATTATATCAAAATATATCAAAGCACAATGTTTAATTAATGTCTTTAGAATTCAGATAGGGAGATGTATTCTACGTTTCCCTTTTTTCTCTCTGACCATGCTGTAAATAAATGCATGTTTTTTCCTTCGTTTTTATTTCAGATTTTTTTTTCTTGTGATCCCGTGCTTTTTGTACAGAAACAGAAAAATAAAGATTACATTTGGCTTGAAAACATTGTGTCAAGCGTCTTTATAACGTGAAGCACAGCCTCTTTTTCACTTTCACAATGTTTTAAACCATCAACAGTCCATCGAGTTATAAAAGTCACTTTTTATGCTGTGCTTCTCAGCATGGGGTGGACCATCTCATGCCAGAAATCTCCAGCTCTGCTCCAAACTTCACAGCGAGGCTCATCCTTCCAAGGTTTCGACCTTTTGGTTTGCTCCGCCTGCCAGCAATGCTTAGTTGATGGGATATATTTTTGAAACCTTATCCAAAGACCACATTCGATTTTTTCAAGAGTTTTGGCCCTCAAACTCAACGCGCTGAACCTGCGTAAAGACACAGTGACCCTTGCAGATCAGAATCAATCATTCCTGAAATCACTCCAGCGCAGTAATTTTCCTGAGCTCTCTGCTTGGATGAGACAGAATGAGGGAGATATTCAGAACGTGATTTGTGCTCATGTCAAGGAAATATCTGAGACATGAAGCTGGTGGCCTTTTGATTACCTCTAGAGTTTGACAGTCTCACAAATTGCACAGTCGACACTGGCTAGTTTACAACATGTCTGTCTACACTTGCACTCACTCTTACTAGCTATCCGCTAAAGCTCAGAACAGAAGTTTAATGGAAAAGTTAGAAGAGAGAGCACAGACAAAATTCAAAAAAAGATTAGTTTGGCACACTGTTTTTAAACATAAATCCAACAAAATGTAAAGATTTGTGCTTAAAATTAAATAATTGTACACATTTACATGTATTGGTGGCTTTAATGCCAATATGTACTTCAATGTGTACAAGTGAGAACCGTCATGTTTATGCGAGCATGCGTGCGTTTTTGCACATCTGTAGAGAAGCGTGATCATTTGAAGTCTTGTGTCTTTATCTTCCGAGTCCTCACAGCCTTTGATGCCATTGGGCAGCAGAGCTTGTATCAAAGCTTTAGCTCATGAACAGGAAATCTGCCTGCTATCTCCAAATGTGTGGGAGTATCAGAGCTCCGTCTATCTCTCCGTCCGTGCTGCAGAGACCAGACTCCTCAACCCTGAACGAGCACGTCTCCAGCACTATCATGACCCTCCTATTGTTGCTCAATGAATATCCACTTGTCTGTTTGAGTGGGAGAGTGGCTTTCCTCAAAGATGCAAGGCTGCTATCAGTGTCTGAGTTTTCCCATGGAGAGTTTTGTGTTACACTGCCATCCATACGTCAGCCTTACGATAACGCTTCGACGCTTCCAATACCGCCACACAGAAATGACTGGTGCAGCCAAATGACGGACATCTTGAGTAAAGGGGGACATTAACAGCTGGTTTGTCAAAGCTTGAAACCTCCAGCCACACCTCACATTTTCAGAGTAACACTTATGTTTCATATTCATGTGATGTTTCAGAAGAAAAATGGGGCCTTTAAATATGAATACACAAGTAAAGAGTTCATGGAAAGTAAGTGAGAGACACTAGTTTTGCTGTTTCTCATCATCTTAAAGGAATAGCTTGCTCAAAAAAAGTCATTGTTCAACAAAATCACTTATTCAGTTAAAAAAATAGTAATTGAAATGAATAGGTGTCCAAACATTTGACTGATAATATACCTTTTTCATTTTTATATGACTTTTTCCCGAATGTGCCCTTAAAGGGATTCACCCAGAAATGAAAATTCTGTCATTAATTTTTCACCCTCATGCCATTCCAAACCCATAAGACCCTTTGCATCTTTGTAACACAAGTTAAGATCTTTTTTGATGAAATCTGAGAGATTTCTGTCCCTCCATAGACAGCTACACAACTCAGAGTCCTGCACGGGTCCGATTTTGTAAATCCGCACCCGCCCATACTCGCGGTGCGTTAACGCATCCGACCCTTTTTCCGACATGGACTCTGACCACAACTACCACTTTGACACTTCAAAAAGTTCATAAAACATCTGGTTGGGGCACACTAAATTACTGAAGACACTGAATTATTTACAGCTGCAATAGTGTAAAGGCAAGACACATGGCAGAAACTTTACGAATCCACTCTAATTCCTTTTTCCAATCACAAATCAGATCGAAAAGACATTTATTTTCAAAAGAAAAGTGAAAAAAAAGTGTCTAATGAGTGTTTAATAATAAAGTGTTTATCAGTTAGCGATAGGTGAACAGACATGCGCTGAACTAGAGACAGTAAAAGTGAGTTGTCCAATATCATTGCACTGTAAAAAATTATTTAGAAAAGAAGTTACCTGGTTGCCTAAAAATTTTGAGTTCATTGAAATTAAAATTTTGAGTTAATACAATGAACATTTTTTGAGATTCGACAACCTTTATTAAAATATTATTAAAAGATTTTGTAAGCATATTGGGTAATTGTGTGTGTTTTATTTCTGATGACGCAGTGAAACATGCCAAATAGTGCTATTTTCATGATTTATCAAATATTTTATGTGGTTCAGATACAAAAATATTTTGAGTTTCTATTTATTAAACTAATTTCTTTCATTGTATCAAATCAAATTTTTAATTTCAATAAACTCAAAATTTTAAGGCAACCAGGTTACTTACTTTTTTAAGTTAAACCAACAAAAAACAACAATAATTTTTTACAGTGTGGTCAAAAAGTGGAGACAATGGTTCCGACGGACGATGAACAGATTGAATTTAGGCTTTATTCACATATAACCATTCATCAACTCACATCTGTTCTGGTAAACGGAAGCTCAAGCATGTTCACTTGAAGTGCAAAAACCAATGAGATTGAGTCTTGTGATGTGCAGAACATTTGAGCTTCATCAAGAACCAATGAGGTTCATTCCCATGATACGCATCATGTTTGAGCTTCAGCAAGAACCAATGAGGTTCATTCTCACGCCTCAGCAAGAACCAATGAGGTTCATTCTCATGTGTTACACATCACATTTGAGCTTCCACAAGAACCAATGAGGTTCATTCTCATGTGTTACACATCACATTTGAGCTTCCACAAGAACCAATGAGGTTCATTCTCATGTTACACATCACGTTTGCGCCTCAGCAAGAACCAATGAGGTTCATTCTCATGTGTTACACATCACGTTTGAGCTTCAGCAAGAACCAATGAGGTTCATTCTCATGTGTTACACATCCAACCCATTCTCACTCCCAAGGCGTCAAAAACCGAAGCATGGTCAAGTGCCTTCCGCGTCACAATAAAGACGCTAAAGGTACCCCAAGGCGTCATGTTTCGACGCGCTGGGTGTTCCATTCATTTCAGTGAGAACCCTTTGGCGTCATACACAGACGCGCTGGGTATTAGTAATGTTATCGCCATGGTGAAATTGTATTAGTTTATAATTTTGCCATTATGACATGTTGGAGTGTGTTTTTCAATTTAATCAGCAAGCATAATTTTATTTACATTTATTTTATTTACGCTATTTAGACATGCTTAACATGTAACCCAACCCCATCCCATCCCTAAACCTACCCATTTGTCTGAACATGATATAAAACACAGGATATAGCCTGACATATACGACTGCATACACAAGTTATTCAAAAAAGTTAAATAATCCAAGTTTTCCGAGGCCAAACGATTGATTTGTATGAAGAAAATCCCCAAAAGTGATCAGCATCTCCATCCGCAGAAGATCATCAACAAACACAATCAAATTTCAAATATTGGCGCCGGTTACGTGAGATTTCATAGTGAAATTGCATTGGCTCTCGTATGTCTTGTGACCAATTGCGTCATTACGTCAGCATTGATTGTAAAATGTCATTGGCTCTCGTGTGTCTTGTGACCGATTGCATCATGTTTAAGAGTCTTTTGAATTATTTGAATGAGAAATGAATGAGTTCGTTCACGGGGCAGCGGGATCATCATTTCAGCGATTAAAACATCAAGATCAACTCTGTTCTTCACATGAAGATATCGTATGACTTCAGAAGACTTGGAATGCAACATGAGTTAATACTTTTATACTGCTTTGGTCAGTTTTTGCAATAAATACCTGTGACTGTACATTTATTTGCCTGGTATGTGTTTTATATTGTTTAGATATGGGTAGGTTTAGGGTAGGAGTGGAGTTAGTTGCTCCAAAATATAAAAGTAGCCTTTAAATATTAATAAAATCATGTCTGCTTTTATAAACGCAAATAATTAAATGCGTCTGTTTATGACGCCAAAGGTTTATCATTGTAATGAATGGAGCACCCAGCGCGTCGCAAAATGACGCCCAGGGGCACCTTTAGCGTCTTAATTGTGACGCGGAAGGCACTTGACCATGCTTCGGATTTTGACGCCTTGGGAGTGAGAACGGGTTGACACATCACGTTTGAGCTTCAGCAAGAACCAATGAGGTTCATTCCCATGATACGCATCATGTTTGAGCTTTAGCAATAACCAATGAGGTTAATTCTCATGCCTCAGCAAGAACCAATGAGGTTCATTCTCATGTTACACATCACATTGGAACCTCAGAAAGAACCAATGAGGTTCATTCTCATGTTACACATCACATTGGAACCTCAGAAAGAACCAATGAGGTTCATTCTCATGTTACGCATCTTGTTTGAGCTTCAGCAAGAACCAATGAGGTTCATTCTCATGCCTCAGGAAGAACCAATAAGGTTCATTCTCATGTTACGCATCATGTTTGAGCTTTTGTTTATGTTCACAGTTTTTTTTTTTTTTTGGTTTAACGTAAAAAGTAAGTAACCTGGTTGCCTTAAAATTTTGAGTTTATTGAAATTAAAAATATTAGTTGTTACAATGAAGGAAATTTGTTTAATAAAAAGAAACTCAAAATATTATTGTATCTGAACCACATAAAAATGTTGATAAATCATGAAAATAGCACTATTTGGCATGTTTCACTGCGTCATCAGAAATAAAACAGGCAATTTTAAACAGGCAAAAATTAAGGCAACCAGGTAACTTTTTTTCTAAATAATTTTTTACAGTGTGTGAATAAAAGTCTAAATTCAATCTGTTGATCATATAACGCAACTGTGTCTTCAGAAAATTCCTATGGATTAGTTTTGTGATCTGTTTATGATCTTTCGTCAGTTGCGTAGCTGTCAAGGGAGGGACAGAAAGCTCTCAAATTTCATCAAAAAAATCTTTATTTGTGTCCTGAAGATAAACAAAAGTTCTACAGGTTTGGAATGACATGATGGTGAGTAATTAATGACAGATTTTTCGGTTTTGGGTGAACTAACCCTTTAATATCTACAAATAATATTTAAAAAAAACTTCTCAAAGATGTTCTTCCAGGTGTGTGAGTGAATCAGAGAACTCTGTGTCATGATGTCAATCCTCAAGTATGGCCCATATGTGTGTCAGCCACCCTGAAAAGTAAGGAATGACCACGCTTCCTGTATCCTGATGATGTCATAGTGACAGTGCAGGCCTGCCGTTGCATCTGCGAGGGGCTGGGCGGCAATAAAACAGGCCCAAAGGACTGACAGGGAACTGTAAGTCTTCTTAAACAGGAAGTGCCTGAGGCCTCAGGCTTCGATGACATAGGAGCCCTCCACCAACTCTTCACAGTTCACAAGGTGCATAAATCATCCGTGCAAAAGTTCACCTCCAGCCAGGGAAGCCACGATCGCTGAAGGAGCTCTGGAAATATCACACCGGCCCATCGAAACCATGTGTTGCGCTATGGTCGGCTCACGTCTGAAGGAGAACATATTGAGGAGCATCTCCCGCTTGGTTGCGGTTCCCTCACGGATTTGACGATTGTGTTACAGTGTGGCACAGGCAAATGGCCTCTGCAGGTGTGAGTTATTGAGAAGTGATCCATCATTCTTGTCAAATCCAATCTTGTTTTTGATCGTGAGATCTTTTTAAATGTCTGTTAGGGCTACTAGCAAAGAGAATTCCACACGGAGCTGGAATGGGAAAGATCTCACGGTGACATCGATGGGTCATACGGTGATCTAACGTAAGAGGAATTGACGTCGTTTGATGTGCGTTTGGTTATGAAGTGAGACGTGCATTGCTGAACACTTGTTACTTGCTTTTCCTCCACCTGTCATTGAGTATGACAAGTGTTACCGGATGGCTCTCGATGAATTCTGCTTTAAACATGCATGTCTTTCACAGCCTAGATGGAGGTAAAATCACCTGTCAGAATAACTGTTCAAACCAAATCAGTTTGTACTGCTGTACGTGCCGTTAAAGAGGAGAAAATCTCACTTTAATCACAAGGCTTAAAACTGCGTGTGACCACAGCAGCGTTTCTTCCCAGTTAGTCCCTCCTTCCTGTCATCACCTCCACCTAAAACCACACCTCACTCTCTCACCACGTTCTCTCCGTCTTGAAACCGCTTGCGGTATCAGCTGAAGAAATATTATCATTTCCGTTGCCAATCGGACCTTGTGTGGCCCTGAAGCGAGAGGGCCGTGTGGAGAGTGTGACCGGGTCACCGAGACGAAGTGTCGCTGGAGGTGGTTGCAAACTCTGCTGGGGGAGAAGTGCTGTCACGTCCCCCCCTCGGCGGGAAACTCGACCCAAGCAGCTAAGAGGCGAGCTGGAGAAAGCCCCATCACTCCTGCAACATCCCAGAGAGCTCACGTCCCGGGAACCCTGCTTGTGCCGAAAGAAGAATAACATCCCTTGTTTTGTTTTGGTACACGTTTTTTTTTTTTTTTAGACAGCCTCGCTTCATTCAAAGACAACCTCGGCGTAAAACGCCTCCTTGAGAAAACAAAGAAAAAAGTACACTTTACACCTGTTTCCTTTTTTCATCTGTCTTCATTATTCTGTAGGAGGCAGGATGTTTGGTTTGGCTGCGACCTGCCTCATGACTTAATCCCTGGGTGCTATTGTTAAATTTTCGAGAAAAAGAATGAAAACCAAATGTGGTGTGGGACCGAGGATTGAGTTTCAAGCCTGCGCTTTAACAATGTTATATTTCCAGCCGTGCAGGCCAAATAATTCACTTATGTTTCCCTTGTAATATTATGCCAAACATGAGATCTTTACTTTGTCAAATCTGGTAAATATCAAACCCACGATATCAATAGGAAAACAGTTTTAATAAGCATTCCCAGAAGAGGTCGGAGGAACACCTCTCACCTGGAAGCGATTAAACGGGACAGGAAATGGAAGCAGAGAGTGAGTGCTTCCCAATAACGCAAAAATATGCAGAATCATCATAAGCCATTATCTGAGAGCAGATAAAATCCTTCCAGATATCTGAGGCACACACAAATCATGTATACAGTAAATATATTTGTAATATAAGTCTTTATAAAAGTTGTAAACATGCACTGCTTTTTTTTTTGTTTTTGTTTTTGCAAATGCCCCATGAAATTTGTGACATCCTCATTCTCAGATTACAATACTTTACATAGAATAATTATATAAAAATTAACATTGAGATATTATAAAAATATGTTTTTATGGTTTACAACACACAAAACTATACATATTCTGTAATTAAAATAACTAAAATAAAATAAAATGTAAATATTATATGAAAAAGCAACTATGAAATTAATTCAACTAATTCAACTTAATACATTTAAAGTACTAAAATTGCTTAGCTGAAATAAAAATAAAACAATACAATTTCTAAATGAAATAAATGACAAAAAGAATATTCAAAATATTATTAAATACTATAATAGTAATGCTACTAAAATAACTTTGTTTTGTATATAAAATGGTCAACTAATAATTTATTAATTCCCAGTTAAACAATACCTTAACCCTTGTACGGTGTTCGGGTCTGTTGGACCCGTTTTCCTAATTATATAATTCATTATTTTTTCAAACCAAGACTCATTGGCCTTGGCTCATTTTCAGGCTTACCTTTACTCTGTCCTCCTCCTGTCAGGGCCTGCTGTTAGTGTGTGTGTGTTCATATATGTGGTTTATGAGGACACAAATGTGTATAATGACATGGGTATTACAACGTAAACATGGTTTATGACGACATCTGTATCCTCATACTAAAACATACTAAATGGTGATTTTTGAAATTCAAAAAATGCCAAAAGTTTTCTGTGATGGGTAGGTTTAGGGGTAGGGTTGGTGTAGGGGGATATATTATACAGTTTGTACATTAGAAAAACCAGTATGCCTATGGAAAGGAACCATACACCACATATCCAAGTGTGCGTCTGTGTGTGTGTGTGTGGGGGGGGGGGGGGGGGGGGGGTTGCATGCTTGTTTGTGTGTTATGGGTGTGTTTGTGCATGAGTGTGTGTGTGTGTGTGTGTGTGTGTGTGTGTGTGTGTGTGTGTGTGTGTGTGTGTGTGTGCGAGAGAGATTGTGTGTAAGTGTGAGAGTAGTAAAAGAGTGAGTTTTGTTTCTACCCCTGCTGTTCCCACATGAGGTTGCAATTCTTAAATGTGATCTAACAAAGGTAAAGAGAAAATATTAACCATATATTATATTGCTTGTATTTGGGATGAAGTAAACATCTGTTGAGTATTTTAACATAACATTTTGGATTTTGTTGAATTAAAAACCCAAAAATGCAGCGGGTCCACCAGACCCACGAACACTGGCTGAGTAACACAAATATGAACACCACACAAGGGTTAAATGTTATTTTTGTACATTTAAAGGGCTAGTTCACCCAATAATGAAATTTGTCATTAATGACTCACCCGAATGTCAGCGTACTGATTCATGATTTGGATCGCGTGTCAAACTGCTGAAATCACGTGGCATTGGCGATCCAAATCATTGATCGATTCACTGATTCATAACCGTTTTAATCTTTATTTGAGGATTGAACACAAACGCGGAAGAGAAGACAATGCTGAATAAAGTCGTAGTTTTTGTTATTTTTGGACCAAAATGTATTTTCAATGCTTCAAGAGATTCTAATTAACTAACTGATGTCACATATGGACTACTTTGATGATGTTTTTATTCCCTTTCTGGACATGGACATGGTGCATACACTTAGATATGCTGTCGGACTAAATATAAAATATCTTAAACTGTGTTCTGAAGATGATCGGAGGTCTTATGGCTGTGGAATAACATTAGGGTGAGTCATTAATGACATCAATTTCATTTTGGGTGAACTAACCCTTTAAGTATATTTCATGTTAAATTGGTTTCATTATGTTTGTCTTTGAGTGTGATTGTAAAGTACAACACTTTAAAAATATATATATATTTAAAAAATAGCCTTCCATTGTATACAGTAATGACTTTAAAAACATGTTGATCTGTTAAATATATGGGACCACGTTGCCGTCCAATATTTTACAGTAAATGCAACAGAAAATGTTTTAAAATCAGTTCAATTTTGTAATATTGGGTCACCACATGTCTGATGTAAAATCCGGGTCCTGAAACAAAACTAGGTGAGAACCACTACTTCAAGAAGGAAGTTTATCTTCAGATTGCCGGTGAGCAGGGAAGCCCTTCCCGATTGATATTCAAACAGCTGAGACAGTGTGATCATCTCCCAGGTACGAATCAGAGTTAATAAATCAATCTGCAGCCTGGGTGTGCTCACAGTCACTCCCTCCGCTGCCCGCTAAACAAATGGATTCTGCATGCTTAATGAGAACACAGGGTGGAGGTAAAGTAACTAATACCTCTGATGGAATCAGCAGACGTGAGCACCAGACACCTGCCAAAAAGCAAACAGCACCGGCCAAGGCAGGGATTTGGCCGGCGAGGCCGTGGCGGCATGCGTGTAGGAGAGCTTCTCGTTCCGTGGCAGATTTACAACGAACCATGAGGCTTTTCTTGGAGAGACAATGAGCTGTCGGAGCACCCAAAGGCACACAGAGGATAACTACAACAGCAGATCGTAAAGAAAGTCTGATGATGATTCTAATCCAGGCCTTTCTATGGATGTCAGACTTATTTAGTTAATACAAGGTGATGAAATGAACAGATGAGCAGCAATCAGCACTGCAGCTGCAAAACACATCCTCTCGCATTGCACATGTTCAAAACCTCCATTCACTCACTTCAGTCGCTGGCTGGATCATTGCTGCATGCCTACAGCAAGTTTGGGGTCTAGCGGATCACGCTGTTCAAAGCAAATAATTCAGGGAATTTTCTTTGGGAGATTTGAGATGTCTTCCTTGAACGTTTCTTGGATTTCACGATTTCACATATTGAACATGACACTTTTAATGTATCGTTACGGGCTTTCAGAGAGGTTAATGTAAGGAAATACAAAAAAAGAGTTTAAGAGTTGCTTGGATTCTGGAAGTTTCAACACTTAATTCCTCCGTAGGGACTTCAAACTATTTGTTTTAACCCTTAAAAACATACCTGGGTCTCCTCAATAATTTTTTACACATCATAGTATTCCTAAATCAATTCATTATAAACAATATAACAAGAAAAATATAATGTTATATAACATACTGATATTGCACTGCACTTTATTCTTGTTGTTACCATGTAACTACTTATTATAATGCTGTTTGCACATTACACTCCTGCACTTCTGTTATCCACATATTTATTTTTATAGTTTCCAGTTTACTTTATCTCACTTATTTTACCACATCTCTTATTTCTTTTATTTGATTTATTCATAATTCTACATATGTATATATAGCACCTTTATCCTATTCCTATTTTATAATTTATTGTGCTTTTTTTGTTAATTGTTATTTGCTGTCCATGGAGCGGACCTGTTTACATTTCACTGCTGGTTGTATTCTGTATAACTGTGTATGTGACAAATGAAACTCTTGAACTTGAACTTGATGTATGTTATATTTTCCCATTAAAAAATAAAAATTCAATGTACGTAAACAGTGTATAAGATTTTTTTTAATTAATATTAATTCAATCAATCAATCAATCAATCAATCAATCAATCAACTTTATTTATATAGCGCTTTTACAATGACAATTGTTTCAAAGCAGCATCAGTGTTAAACAGGACAATAATGCAACTAAATTTGATTTGGCTGTACAGTCGCTCCGGAGAAAAAGAGTGATATCAGCTCATTTTAATTTAACATACTGTGACAATGTTGGCAGATCAGTATTATAGTTTATAGAACTAAATAAGAAATAATTTTAGTGTCCCCAACTGAGCAAGCCAAGTTGCGACAGTGGCAAGGAACCAAAACTCCATCAGGGCATGATGGAGAAAAATAAACCTTGGGAGAAAACAGACTCAGAAACTGGCCTATTAACAAACAGTGTATGATTATTATTCTGGCCAACTTACAAATCAGAAATCATATTAGATTGAAATATTTATAAATCTAATCTTTGATGACTTAATTACACAAAGTGGCAAAGGCTAATACGCAATGATGAAGTGATGTTTCACTCATAGTCACCGCAGGCAGAAAACAAAAGAATAGGAAGTATCATCAGCAAAACTTGAAATGGTTAAGCGATTTACTGCACAGCAAGTACTAAAGGCAATCAAATATTAGCGTCGGGTGGATCTGGTGAAGAAGCTGTCAGCGATCAAAAACATGGATTTTGAAGCAGCTGAATATGTGTGAGATCGCAAATATGAGCCAGATGTTGAATGCACTGGGAAATTAGCTCATTGAGGATGGTATAAAACATCTGCTCAAACTGAACCCTTCCAAAAGGTAACAAAATATGCTTTTTTTATTCTTCTGTAATTGTTACTATAATATCAGGAGAGTTGATTAAAAATATACAAGTTTATTGATGTTTTCGGGGGGGAAAGCGCTGCAAGGATCCACCTTACTGGTGGATTGTCATGAAAGGTTGCTAGATTATTAAATACATACATTTCGTATCAATTTAAAGCTACACTGTGTAACTTTTTTAGTTTATTCTTAGTTAAAAACACTTAGTTCTTTCAAAAATATATGTGCTCATTAACGTATATTTACTTATTTCACGTAATAAAGTATTCTCGTAAGTTTATAATATGCCATTGAAAATACATATGGGTGAGGGGTTCGAATGCTGGTCGCCATGTTGCCCCTCCATCTTGAAAGTACATTAGCCAAAGAGGGACATACCCATAAATTCAAGCTTCGCCTTTCGCGTTTAAACACTCGATGGCACCGTGTCAAATGTGAAGAGGGGGATTGTCATGTTAATCTTGGACTAAATCGGCCACCGTAGGAGTTAAAACGAAATCGGAATTGAGAGGAAATGAAACTATTATTCACTGGATGGTCATATACCTTTTCACCACTAGATGGGGGAAAATATCACACAGGGTAGCTTTAAATATATACATTTCTCGGTAACGTTACAATAAAACCTCGTTTGTAAACATTAGTTAACGCATTAGCTAACATTAACTAACAATGAGCAATATAATTCTTACAGCATTCATTAACCTTTTTTTAAATGTTAGTTAATAAAAATGTTCATGCTGGTTCCAAATGCATTAATGAATGTTAAGTTTCGATCAAAGTTTTTTTGGGGGAAATTAAGATTTATTAATGCTGTAGGAGTATTTTTCATTGTTAGTTCATGTTAAATACTGAAATCTTATTGTAAATTGTTACCCATTTCTCTATGTAGAAAAAGACTGGGATTTCTACCTCTGTAACCTTCACCAAACACACACTTCTCTTGCTCAAAAACTTCCTAACAGAGTATATGTAAACCAACGTTTACCATGCATCATTTCTTTCTCCGTCCATGAATATTTATCTATTTGACACTGTTCCAGGTGCCTTCTGGGTAAAAGCATTTGTGAATGCTGGTGACAGAATAAATGAAAGTGTGTATGTGTCTAAGCAGAACTCCAAAGATTGAAATGGGACCATCTGCAAGAACATTAAAAGGATTCCCAGGGAATGCATGAACTGAAAAAAAATAATAATTGTAGAATGCAATACAAGTCGCTTTGGATTAAAGTGTCTGCCAAATGTGTAGGCTACATGTAAATATCTACAATCAGCAATTACTTTTATATAAGTATCCAATTATTTATTCATCGTCTGGTCGTATCATGGCTGTACGCACTAACAATTTGATAGACAGATATAAAATTATACAATATATATATGTGGAAAATGGCAACGATATCCATACATGTTGCAATGGAGTGGTGCATACATATGCATGAATATGTATGTTTCTGTGTGTGAAAATATTCCATATAGTGTGGCGTCCCGTGGGAGATTTAATGGGTCATTCCGCATGTTTACACAGCAGCCGAATTCTCAGCGAAGCGTCGTCGACGAAGTCAGTTCTCCGGTAACTCTGCGAGGTAGCTTGTGGCGAGCGCCGCTCTCATATATATTTCAGCTCAAGCAGATTGTTGAAGGACTTTTGAAACAGGAGATTTGAGATGACTCAACTTTCACTGCAGCCGTATAAACATTCACTGCCGCTCTGCCCGAGATCCATCAGTCTGCCCTTAGTGAAAGCGGCCATAAAAAAAATCCCCTCCGGGAACAGCCAGAACGTATGAGAGTTCCAGCCTGGCAAGGACTAATATTAAAACAACGAAGCCCCATAATTATCATAGAATTCCAAAGAAGGCCGGCCCTTAATTAGGCCACACAGGATCCTCTTTATAAAGTATGGAAGTAATAAATAAGCCATTAGCTGGGCACTAAAGGCGCAAGAAATAAAACCCAGTGCAGGAGAAGGCAGAGATTGGCCTGAAGTCAAAGACTGATGGTGAATGATATACGAAAGCCCCTGGGTCACAGATCTTCATCACTATTCTGAAACACAGCTCAAAGCTCGACTCGTTTCCTACTGCACTGTGATTTATGGGTCATGTGACCACCAGGGTGAGAAGCTCCGCCCACACCTGTTAGCTGATGTATGCAAGTCATCCTATCATTATGTACTGTGAGTCGTAATGCACGGTTGGTTTACTCAATGACTTCGTGAATATTTATCGCTAACAGTCGCACTCATATCCAATATGCGGTCAAGTGCGGCCTTGTCAGGGCTGCTTTGGAGGTTGAGAAAAATCTCATATCTATGAAATTATGAAACCTCTCCTTTAGGAACCGTACAGTTTTATTAGTTTTACAACCGCTGCCGTTAACAAATGGCCGCCTTCACATACCAAGTAAAAAACAGCAAAGTTAATGGCTAACAAAGGAAGTCAGGAGCAACGCTATGCTGATTATGGCAATAACTCTCACAGATACTAATTACAAATGGCTGTAAAATAAGTCAAACTGGTCATCCTAATGAGCACACCAGAGACCTATTGTTAAATTCCATTAAAAAGATCTATTCTTTCTCCTTTTTCTTTCCATTTTTTCCCGCAGCATCAGTGTCATGTTATCAGACGTAACACAACAAATACAGTATGTCTCTTAAAGGTCATTATGCAGTAAAAAAGTTTCTTTAGGTAAATTATTAATGTAATTATCCAACTTGAAATTAAAACCGATATGAAAGAGAGGGAGAAGGAACCACAGAGCGTCAACATATATAAAAGCATGTCCACATATTTTAAAATTAAGCTTTGGCTAATTAAATACATTCCAGAAGATGGATCCGCTATAGCTCTATAAAAGATTAATGTATATGCATACACTTAAACCCCAAAGTTTAAGGTCAGTAAGTTTGAAGGAATTAATACTTTTATTCAGTAAGGATGCATTGAATTGATCAAAATATTCTACTTCTATTTCTATGCTGTTCTTTCTATTCATCAAAGAATCATACAAAATAATTATATAATAATTAAATATACTGTTTTCAACGTGGATGATAAGACATGTTTCTTAAGCACCAAATTAACGTATTATAATGATTTTGGAAGGATCGTGTGAGACAGTAACTGTTGCTGAAAATCATGGGAATAAATGTTAAAATGGAAAACATTTAAGTTGTAATAATATTTAACACATTATAGCTTGTATTGTGTTTTTGATCAAATAAATGCAGCCTTGGGTGAAACTTAGATTCTCCTTTAAAAGACATAAAAAATATATTACATACTCAAAACTTTTAAGTTATACAGATCATTTCTTGTGTGCACAAGTTCAGAAAAGTCCCCTAAATGTATTTGGGCACACGTCTTGATAACACTTTATTTTAGCGTGGCATATTACATGTAATTACTATAGTAATAACAGTAAATTATGCATAATTACAAGTATCTAACCCGAAACCAAACCCTAACTCTATAGTAAGTACCTGTAGGCAACACTTTATTTTACAGTGTCCCATTTCATATGTTACATGTACTTACCAGTACATTATGCATAATTACATGCAACTAACCCTCAACCGAACCCTAATCCTACCCTAACCCTATAATAAGTACATGAAGTTATTTAACATTACTCAGTACTTAAATGTATAATGACACAGTAACAATGACACCTTAAAATAAAGGGTTACACTTTATTTTAAGGTGTCAGTGTTACGGTGTCATTATGTATTTAAGAACTGCGTAATATTAAAGGGATAGTTTACCCCAAAATGAAAATTGTCATCATTTATTCACCCTCAAGTTGTTCCAAACTTGTATAAATGTCATTGTTCTGCTGAAAACAAAGGAAGACATTCAGAAGCATGTTTGTAAGCAGACAGATATAAACAATATTGCAACAAACTCCGAATCTGTTTGAAAAGTATACGATTGTGCTTTCTTTCTATAAATTAAATATGGATTGGTTTGAAATTATGACATTTTTAATGTAGCTAATTAATGTCCAGAGGAGTTCAAATGCTTAATTTCCTGTGTCGACTCCAAATACAAGTCCATTGTCTACAGAGAACAGAGCAGCTCTCTTCACCACCTCCACTAATGTGGGTCACGCTGCAAATGAGCGATTGCCTTTGCCGTCAAAGCACGAAAACCACAAACGATCCTTTCTGTGAAGCTCTAAGAGGCTCCGAGCATTAAAATAAACCACTCTAGGGAGACGTGCTACAGGCCGGTAAGACCAGCCCACCTCCCCAGTATAGAATAGATTAAACTTATCTGAGGACCAGCCAAAAGGGCTGTTCTCCACCAGCTGAAACTCTGACGGAACCCTTTTGCCGTGCCATCCTCCGGCTGCCTGCAGTGGACTCCAGAGGACGCCGAGCTCCACAGGGTGGGCAGATTCTAATAAAAAGTAGTTGACATTTTAATTGCATTTTTCTCATCAAGGACTAATATGCAAGATGGGTCTGGCATCTCTTCGGAGAGCAATGTGGGTGATGTTATGATCAGTAATTTCTTTGATAAACACTCAGAACCCCCATTGATACGATCTCACAGTGAGCGGCTTTGTGTGGAAGCGCTTCTCAGCTGTATTTGTTGCCAAGCCCAGCTAATGGAGACGTTTGATTGGAGCGCAGCGCATGCAGAGCGCTTTGGCTTGTAGCTATTCGCCAATTGCGCTAACAAAGGCTGCACATTTGGACCACTACAGTATGTGGGTGCCTAAACTATTGTGGAAAAGAAGTTTCTGAATAGATATTGTTGTGCTAAATGATTATATTAATCAAGGCCAAGGAGAGGGAGGTCAAAGACTCAATTTCCTTGTTTAGTATTATGCGTTAAAGCCCGTCATGCTAAATGAAACCATGTCTAAATCATGTATCGTGGTAGAAAATGAAGTGCTCTTAGCGTATATAATACCTTTATTGGATTATTTTGTTACACTAATCTGTGAAGAATATAAAGTCAGATTAGGCAGCTGCCCCCTGCTGTGACAGTCACCAAAGACCTCGAAGATTGTCTGTATTAGCGTTTCCCAGAAGGCCAAGCGCTGCTGTTTAAAGACATAATGGCTTTCAATTAAGAGTTCAATAAACATTGTAAACTAAATATCTTTTTCAATCAATTTAGTTGGAGAGAAATGCCATTGCTGTGTTTCTGCTGAAAAGTCTGAGAAATGAGCAGCAAGCTTTTTCTCATGACAACTATCCAAAAAGCCACCTGGAAAAGCTCTGTTTTCCACTGGGCACTGACACGCGCATACACACAAACTTCAACATCACCAAGTTGAAATGAATTGAGTAATTTACCATCTGGTTGATGCCATCATACCCTGCAAGTAGGTTGATTGTTTCTCATTACACGCCTGCTTATATCCTCTCATATCCATTATAAAATATCATTGAAATTTTCAATTGATTATTTGCATTTTTTACGCCAGTATATCCTCTCAACAGCAGTCTGTTGTATAACAGAGCACAGCTCCTCTATGAGAGCGTGGAAAGTGATTTATCGTGGTTTCGGGGTTAAAGGTGTAAGCACTTTCCAAGGGGCTCCCAAACGGATTAAACGGCGGAAAAAAGAGAGGTAATTGGAACTAGTCGGCATAGCTACAAACAAGAACTTCTTCCCTCAGAAGCTTTAAATTTACTGTTTGAATGGCAGAAAACTCAAAGATTTTTCAATTACCAATTTTATTCGTACTCTTTTCTTTTTCTCTTATGCATTTAAATTGGATATGATCTCGGAGGAAATGGTTATCATTTTAATGACACTCTCCATTCATTAAAGGCTCCAGATCTCCAGCCTTCACACTCTCATGGGGAACCGCCAAATAAGAGGCAGACTTAGAAAGAGAGAGAGAGAGAGAGAGAGAGAGAGAGAGAGAGAGAGAGAGAGAGACGCTCTGTTCAATTACCTCTGTGTTGGCCCTTCCTCACGGGGCCCCGCTGTGTGGCCCTTAATCCTATCCTAAGGAGTCAGGCCCAGGTGTGAAGAGAACTAGACGGAAACAAAAGATCCAAAGTGCTTTTTGTGTTCACTTTTTCAATAGAACATACACTTTAGAAATAGATGAATGTACAAGAAAACCAAAAGGGCATAAATATATGCACATAAATCGTTTATCTTGAGTAAAAGATGTTTAGTTATATTTACTGGAAAGACAAAGACAAAAATATTGATTAAGAAAAGGTTGTTGTTTTTTAAATTGCTAAAAGAAAACTGGAATTGGAGCTATGATCATTTTGATAAAAATGACTGAGTACGGTTACCTCATTGAGAGAAATGAGAATCATTTGGCTGTAGTCTTTGTGGGCCTCATTAATTGGGTTTAATAAGAGGATTTCAAAGAGAATATAAGATCAAATATTAAACATGTTCAGCTGTCGTGATACACACAAAAAAACGTTCATTCGTTTGTTCCACTAAATTTCCTCCTAACACAAGTTGAATAACATCAATGCAAAAAACACATGGCCGATCCTTTGTAATTTGCATTTTAAGGCATGTCTTTAAGTCTGCAAATGTGTTCTTTTTGTAAATAAACCTACACTCCAGATTTCCACCTCACCTCAGGGGCAACAAAGCAACGTGTTTTAAGTGGGGAGAAGAAACAACATTTGATCAGGGACTAATCACAAATTTCACTCTACGATGCTTTTAATATTTCAAGTTCCTAAGCAATATGCAAATAAGAACCGCATTAATCGTCAGGCACATTAGTAAGTCAAGGCACACAACGCGGCTTCGGAGATCGGCTTTATTCATTGTGTAATTAGGACCCAAATGTTAATGAATTATGCTAATTCGGTACAATTAGCATATAATATTGAAGACAATCAACAATTAGCATATGCTATTGGAAACAATCAAACGGGCTGCATTCCCATATGGATCTCACACCCTATGTATGGGAGGCCATTGTGGGGGACACGGAGGGGGTATGTGAATTATAGCACTTTCTTCCTCTCATTTTCTCTCTCCTGCCCCCCGCGTGGCAGACATGACCTCTATAAAACAGTGTATAGTGGTGTGTGTGAGAGCTAGTGGCTATGTCTGTTTGTATGAGTGCGTGTTTGTATGCATACATTGGAGCCTAAAAGCTTCTACTTGGATTTACATTATCAACATCGAGTGAAAAGTTCTGAAAAACTGAAACATTAATATAGATTTTACAGTCTTTTTATTGTGTCAGCAGCACTCGAGTTGCATGAACTCCACAAGCTGTATAAAACCTGATGATCAATAGGATGATTTGTGAATGACCCAAAGAAAAAATCCTAAGAAACTCTGGAATCCATGCTAACTCTTTCCTCTGCTTTCCGTGTTGTCACTGTTACATGGTATGACACATATTCTGAAAGAGTACTAAATCTCCTGATCAAAACACAGGAAAAAGAAGCAGAAACAAGTGATATCATGTGTAAAATAAAGCAAAGTGGTTGGACTGTGCAAGCATTAGTGGTGTTCATGGACTAGATCTACTCCATCATTTGTTCATTGCTATGAAACCAATCCAAAGTAGTCTTTGACAAAAACATTTTTTTATTTTATTTTTTATTTTTAGCATTTGCTCAAAATGTTTATTTTTTTTCATGAAACTTACCCACATTCAAGTGTTGATTAAAAAAATGAATAGAATAACAACTAAAATAGATAGCTGTGATAGTAAACTGACATTGATGCTTAATAATGTCATATTTCTGCTTCATCCCTTGTCCATAACACAGTGAGCTGTCTAAAATAATAGATATGACTGCTGCATATTTACACTATGAGAGAGTTTATTTATAATGAACACTTTAAGAATCCGTCCAGCAGAACTGTGGAAGAACTTGAAGCGGTACTGTCAGAAAAAAAAGGTACATTGCTGTCACTGGGGCGGTACCCTAAGGTACAAAACCAAAAAGGTACTAATATGTACCTTTAAGGTACTAATATGCACTCTTAAAGTACTGATATGTACCTTTTAAGGTATTAATATGTACCATTTATGGGTTAGTAAGGTACAAAGATGTACCTTTTCACTTTTGTACCTTAGGGTACCGCACCAGTGACAGAACTGTACCTTTTTTTCTGAGAGTGGATGAGGGAATGGGCTTATCTTTGGTTGACCATTCAATGGAAAGGAGTGTTTCATACCCATGAAAATCGAATATTCAAACCATTTATCCATTTTCTATCCCTGAACATTATATATATATATATATATATATATATATATATATATATATATATATATATATATATATATATATATATATATATATATATATATTTTTTTTTTTTTTTTTTTTTTTTGCCTTTTTTGAAAGAGTGAAAAACAAATAAATGAGCCGTTTTCAAATTTTTCTGCTTTCAATATTAAATCAAAAACTAATGAACACGCAGAGGCTCTGTTCTTTCTTTTGATATATTGCATGTTCAGATATTCAGATATTCATTCAACAAAATATTCTGGGGGCCATGAACATTTTGAAAATGATAGCGGTGGCTGTCAACTTAAAAGAAAAAAAAGAAGAAAAAAAAGAAAGAAAAAATCGCTGGTGAGAAAAGAGTTAATATTTAAATTCTTCAAAACCTTTTACTCAATGCTGACAATTTTAACTACGGAAAAAAATGTGGAAAAAACAAACAAAGTAGTTCACATGATCAATGACACAAATGAGCTTATCTGGAAACTGGGCAAAATATTTCTTAATGTTTCTTTGTTTTAATATAGGCTATTTTTATATGAATTAAAATGTAAAGTTTTACTGTATGCTATAAGGAGCCGATTGTTTTATTTTTGTCTTTTTAAAAATGGCAAAATAAAAAAGCCAATTTAAGGCTTTTTTCCCTCACAGAATTTTCTGTTACTTTTTAGCAGATAATTCAAGCGTCAATGAATTTTCACCTACACTACTGTGTTTCACAGCTTGACCTGAGCCATAAAATTCACATAATATATCCATCAGACGCTGCTCCAGTATGTTGCAGTTTAAGCCATTACAGCAATCAAGACTCACTCCCATTAGAAAGCTCTGGTATTTCCTCTCTCACTGAGATTTCTCCAGTGACCTTGGGCAGGTTCCTCCAGGTGTGTCGGCAAGCCTGTAGTCAGTGGACCCTGCCGAGGCCCCACCGCTCTCGTGCTCTGGGTGTGAAGGCGGCGAGCAGCCTCCGAGATAGAGGTGGAGGGGCGGCGAGCCGATCAGAAACGCTGCAGCCAGGTCGCCCATTTGGAACTTATTAAAACAGCGAGGCGGGGCGAGGCCCAGGTTCGGCGGGCCCCAGAGGGGCCCCGCACTGTCTGAGCTCATTTGCAGAGTGTCCTTTCCCACTGACAGCCTTCTAATTCGCATTTGAATTTAGGTCACATTGATCTGGGCCTGCGTCCAAAGCCGGCGCTCCCAACGGAACCTCCTCACACAGGCAGGACTTTTCTGCCGAGAGAGAGAGAGAGAGAGAGAGCGAGAGAGAGAGAGAGAGAGAGAGAGAGAGAGAGAGAGAGAGAGAGAGAGAGAGAGAGAGAGAGAGAGAGAGAGAGAGAGAGAGAGAGAGAGAGAGAGAGAGAGAGAGAGAGAGAGAGAGAGAGAGAGAGAGAGAGAGAGAGGAGAGAGAGAGAGAGAGACTGCCTGCAGCGCTATGGGTGTGAGATCTGTCGGTGAACGTTCCTTTCTCTGGACACAAGCAGGGAGGAAGTGAGGGAAGAGGATAGAGATGGATGGATAGAGATGGAGGAAGGGTGTGTGTTAAACCAGAAACAAACTGTAGAGGGCCTACAGAAAAAGAAAGAGAGAGAAATGCTCAATGAATAAGTGCTCTTTGAACCGCTCCAGATGTTTAACAGGTCATTGGCTGTAAGAGTTATATATGGAGACATGTGTTATGATATAAAGCTGAATTCATACATAAAGAATATAGCGAGCAACTTGTCATCTTTAGCTGAAACATAAGGCAAGGTTACTTCAGATGCAGAATCGCATGTGTGTCTGTGCTTGTGAGGGCCACATTTATGACAACATTTTACGTAAACATCTATTACAAAAAAGATTAATAAAAGGGGAAAATAATCTAACACATTTACAACTATATGAGTCTTCTAAGCATGCACAATGCAACAACAAATCAAAACACAAGTTCTCAGCATAAAACATGTTGTATTTTCATGAATTCCATAATGCTTCTGCAAACTGCATTCTTTTTTTTATGATTAAGAGCCTTATGTTATCCAGAAAAGAAATGTTTCATGGTTTTCATCAGTTTTCAAGATTGATATAATAATAAAACATGTTTCTTGAGCAGCAAATCATCATATTAGAATGATTTCTAAGGGACCATGTGACACTGAAGTTATATTAAATTGCAATAATATTCAATTGAATTCACATAATTGCTGTTTTACTGTATTGTTTAATCGAATAAATGAAGCACAAGAAACAAAAACAAAAAAACAAACAAACAACTTTTACTTTTAAAACAGGTAAAACAACACGATCTCATGGTAATGCGTATCAATAGTACGAGTGTGAAATCTCGTGGAATGGATACAAAATTTAGTTTTGGCAAATGCTACGCAGTTTTTCACGTGCATATGATACGCACTTTATGGCGTGTATATGACATGGTCTTGGGTAGGATTAGGGTGGTGGGGTGGGGGGTTCACATTTATATACACATTTATACACAGACACACACACAATCAACTCAAACACATGTCAACAAACCCAAACAAATTAATTCAAAGGAAGAAAACAGCATTTCTGATCGGATAAAATACTCTTTTGTTCTGTTTACAGAGCCTTGGGCTGCCACAAAGACAGCTGTGATTTCTCATGACACCTATTTCAGTGATATCTGTCAGTTATTAGGAGCATGTTATGCAAAAATAAAAATAAAATAAAAAATGTGCTGACAGCACCTTTAATTTAAAACTCTAGAAGTCAACAGAAGCTTTAAACATCCAGGCTACAGGAAGACTTTCCACGGCAGAGCCAGAGTACTTAGTCACTTATGCAACCAGGCTATAACAAAAGGTTAAATGACCCTAAGCAATCTCCTAATAAGTTCTAACTGCCTCGTATGCTCATACAATCAATAAAATACAGTCTCTACATACAGTACAGGCTGACAAAGTCTGTTTGTGTTGTCTAAAGGATGAATGAAGGTGATAGTCGGATGTACGGCTGCAGTGAGCAAGATCCTCACAGACTCTCCCCTCCTTTCTCCTCCTGGATAATTCACTGCACAGACTGCACTGGGAGTTTGTTCCTTTGTATCCATTACCATTTTTTTTTTGTTTTTTTTTGCTTTTCTCATGAAATTCGCAGATACGGAGGAGGCTCTGACCTCAGCAGCACGGATGTCTCGCATTCCTCAAGAACTCAATTAATCACAGCATTTAAAATAAATAAATTAAGGGCATCGTGTAGCAGTGCAGAAGCAGCTGCATCTTACAAGTGCTCCTGAGAGACCAAATTAAGCCACAGAAATGTATATCTAATACACCGGCCCACTAATGATGCCCGTTAAAAGAGCGGGTATGTAGGCACAGCTTAAAAATTACACGGGTCATTACGGCAAATTGAAACCAAGATTTATCTGCTGCCAGAGCAGCGCATAATTTGTTTTACCTGGTAATCACAGAAGCCATATAATTAAACATGAAAACAAAAAGCACGAGAGCTGTGGAACAAGACAGTGTGGAGTGATACTGTAGGACCGGATGTCAAATGCAATGGATTCGAGGTGGCACCAAGAATGGAGAACTTGCTGTACTAAACAGTTTGGGATACATGGAAAGAAGAGGCATCTGAGGTTTAGAGGATGTTTGGGAATTTTCTGGTTCCAAATGTGGGATTGAAACCCTGAGACACCGGAGAAATAGATTCCGTATCAAATGATGAACGAAGCAAATGTTTCCGCTGTAAATCCGAAAGGAGCCTTATCGTGGAAAACAGGATAATACTTGCTATTCTGACCGAGTTAAACTCTTTCAAAACCTGAAGTCCTCGCAGTTCACCAAAATCTTTCTTGGAAACTAAACTACAAAAACGGGTTCTTCAGAAATCGTCATTACTGTGATGTTACAATCATGGACATATTAAATTACAGTACGAATGCTTACATGTGCATGCCTAGTGTTCAGAAACTTCATCCATCTAGTCCCCGCCAAGTAATATTCATAAAATATAAGATACTATCATGTACATGGCTGTGTCTGTGTTATTTCAGACAAACCTTTAAGGACAACCTTCAGTTAATCCAAAAAATGAAAATTCTGTCATCATTTACTTACCCATTCCAAACTTTCCAGAACTATTACCTTGATGTTCCATACTTGCTTTCTTCTGTGGAACACAAACTATACAAACATTTTTATAAAAAATGTATATGCATGTGTGGTTCAGGTAAATCCTACGTTATGGGGTATTATGGAATCCCCACAAAGATGGAAATATCCAAAATACTGGTCCTAATTGGGACATTTTTGGTTCCCATGAGGATCACATATTATAGAATCAGTTTTTTTGAAAATGTAAAAATGAAGAAAGTTCTCTGTGATGGGTGGGTTTAGGTGTAGGGTTAGGGTGTGTGTGTGTGGGGGGGCATGTTTTTGTGACATATGAGGACACAAATGTGTATAATGACATGGGTATGACATTGGTATTACAAGGAGAGGGTGTAATATGGGGAACATTGGCCATGTCCCCACTTTTCAAAATGCGTATAAATCATACAGGATGAGTTTTTTTAGAAAGTAAAAATGCAGAATGTTTCCTGTGATGGGTAGGTTTAGGGGCAGGGGCAGTGTATGGGGATAGAAAATACGGTTTGTACAGTACAAACACCATTATGCCTATGGAATGTCCCCATATGTCACAAAAACAAACGTGTGTGTGTGCGTGTTTTACAAATACATAAATGTAATATTTCATAAGTATATATTTCATAATTCATTTTAGAATGTTAATGCATGTACAGATACCGTAATTATAAAATTATGAAACAATTTTTATTAAACACGTTATGAAACAGTGTTTCAGATTCATGAATTGCAAAGGCCCATGAGCTGTCCAGGCCAGCTCACTCCAGATTGAGTATGTGAAGCATAAAAAGATAATTTATAAAAAGGACAGATAATATATTAATTCATTTTGTGAATGAAAACATGACAGGAACATACAATATTTCTATTATTTTCAACAAATAAATTACATTACACTTGGAATGCAACATCAGCTAAGACTTTTATACTGTCTTTGGTCAGTTTTTGCAATAAATACCCATGACTGTACCTTTATTTGCCTGTTATGTGTTTTATATTGTTTAGAAATGGGTAGGTTTAGGGTAGGAGTTTGGTTAGTTGCTCCAAATATAAAAGTATCCAATAAAAAATCATAAAATCATGTCTGCTAAATGCAAAGAATTAAATGCGTTTTGATCTGACGCATTGGGCAAACAACCGAAATCAATGGAGTACACTGCATGTCGATATGCAACACGTTCTCACTCCCAAAGAGTCGAAATCCGAAGCATAATCAAGTGCCTTCCGTGTCAAAACGAAGACGCTAAAGGTGCCCCAGTGAGAAACCTTTGCTGTCATACAGTATTGGATTATTTAGCAACCACTTGACCTAAGGTAAGGACGTCCATGACCTAAACATCCAAAAGACAATAAAAAAATAACCTGAGGAGTATCCTAGAGTATAAAGCCAGCTTTTCTCTGTTGCATTCGTGGGTCTCATGCAGTGTCACCCAATCCATGGGAAAAGAAGAAAACATCTGCATTTTAATAGATTTTTTTCACCCATGTCTTTCAACATCATTAACTTTATTACGCCGGACACTCCTGTTGCAAAAACAATTCAGCATAATCATTTGCGGTGCATCTCCCCAGCGAGGGCATATATCCTCCTCCTCCTCCTCTCTGCCTGGCAATTACCGCCGAGCCACAGATGCATATCTCAGGCAGCACAAACTAGATGCAGCAGATAATGTGATTACTAAGTCATTACATATTGGAGTGCATTCATTACGGGCAAAGACCAAAAATCTGGGCATTGTTGACAATGCCTGGGCAATGCCCAAGATGTACAAGGTTGCGGAAAACATAATGTCCATAATTTCATGTCGGCAGTTCAAGATGATCAGGCCGAATCGCAGAGGAGATTCAAACGCATACGATTAATTCATTATGCAAACCCAATTCTGATGGGATGTAAGGTTGTCGTTAAAAAAAAAAAAAAACACTGGAGAGAGAGATGTTTGTTTTTTAGATGAAATGGTAATGTGTGATTGCAGACAATGACAGGAGGTCCCATTGGAGGAGACGGGAGGATTGTGGGTAAACAGGTTACAAAGACGGTAAATGGTTTTAGCAGCCACCTGCAGAATGTTCATTAAAGCGACCGCGCTCCTCTGAATCGTTTTCGGCTTAACGTTAATATCGCAAAAGTTGTCAACAGAATCATGATAATAATCTAGGACATTATAATCCTATAATGGGGTTTACTAGTGAAGAACGCACTACAGCCAAATCACTCTACAGAGAATCCTAGCTCCCCAAGACTGTCATAAAAAAGCAGTTGATGAAATCCTGCCAAATTGTCTCATTTAAGCAAGATAAAAAAAGTTGGTCAATCCATGAATCATTAAAGCGGTGTTATTTATGCACAAACTTCAGGGCCTGAAATTATTTATCGTACAGTGCATTATTGAGCGTGCGGTGTCGTATTTGTGTGTGTTGAAACCGGGGCAGTGCTCTGCAGAGTAAAAGAGAGCAGATGTTGATTATTTAAGACCAACTGATACAATCTGCACATATTCAAATGGGAACACCCGACTGTAAGGAGCAATTTCATTCAGCAATTTACTGCAATATGTTAATGCGGAAAGAAAGGGGGATTAATCCCTAAATGTATTCAGTCAAATGAAATGAAATAACATATATTTGAAAGTGTAATTTTTAACACACCTTATTATTTCAATCCCGGTAATTGAAACCGCAATCCCGGCAACTTGTGTTAAATTAATGTGTGGCAAACGGCACCTTTCGTTTGCCAAGCCTGAGTGAGTTCCTGCATGAATTGAATTTAATTATTTCTGTGGCCCAATATATTATTAATCATCTATATTGATTTCTGAACTCCCTTGCTGCTTGTGTATATGCAAATCCGACCGTGGCAATATTGGGGTGGGATCATTTGCATGGAAGGCCATTATTATTTTATAAGTAAATTTTAATGTGGACTCAATTAAAACTCAGCGAGTGGAACAGTTAAATTGGCCCAAGGTATAGGCTTCCTGCGTACAGGCGCAGGACTAGGATGTATCAATTAGTGCAGATCAAACTTATACTCATCTGCAGAGAGATAGAGGGGGGAGCTGCAATCTAATCAGAGCGGCTCTCGATGAAGGAGATGTTTTACTGATTTTCTCTGCAGAGCAGGTTGCAATGAAATGAAATAGGATCAGTTGGTCATTTGGACTTACTCAAATACGTCTTTGAAGTAAACTATAATTGAGATGTGATTAAATGTTGTAGCACATTTAATTTATTGATCAGAAGGATCGTTAAGATGAAGGCCGGCGAGTTATTTGCAAACCTGTCCATGCCTCAAATTAAAAAAGGTTGTGATTATGATTACGTAAAGAATAGAAGAATATGATAAAACCAACAGCATTGGTTGAAAAGTGTTGAGCAAACCTTGCTATTACCATATCTATGATAATCTTGTAAAAACATTGTAGCAATCAAATTTTTTCCCCCGTGAAACTATGACATTAAAACGTATACGTTTCAGGGTTTCTTTTGTTAACGTCATTCTTCGTTTCTGGCTTGAGTCTGCAAACGAATCATAGCCAATATGCTATTCATCATAACAGGCCTATGCAAATCCCTTAGCCAAAAGATAACAGTGATATCCTTAAATGACACCTATATATATGATTCTGAGGGACCTGAGCATATCTGCACAAATCAAATGATTCTAATAGTGCAAGAGTGACCTTTGAAAAAGCACCCAGGGCATTAGACGAGCTCTTCACCTCTTAGCGTAGTTTCTTCACACACACAGCCCAGGCTGGGAATAGAGGCAGACGGCTTTCTGCTACAGCGCTAATTGTGCACAGAAGAGAAAATAGATTAAAACACTGTTCAGGCTGATCTTTATCTGAGAGGTCAATGTGTGCGCAAAGCTTTATTTTCTTTTTCCTGACCCCTCCACACAGGCTCATTTTGTTTTTTCCCCCCTCTGTCACGTTATGGTAAGTCTCTCTCTCTCGTCTTGCATGTTATTACCAAGCATTCAGGTCATCATATTATTTTCAATTTTAATTCAAGAATAATTCTGGACTAGAATAACAGAGATACTTTTAGCAGGGTTTCCCCCTTTTTTGAAACTGAGCCATTTTCTGGTCCCCAAGGGTTTGACGATCTTCATTATTAAATATTAATAGAGCAAAACAATGTGTGAAATTTTATTTTATTAAAAATCTGGTAATTATTAACCACTTCAGCTCTGCAGCACATTTGGCATTTTTTTTGAGAATTAGGAATATCTGAATTTAAAAGAGCACCCTACCTACATACATTGGAGTAAATTGATAAAAAAATTGTCCCATTTTACAGAAAAAACTCTACATTTTAACACAGTGGTGGAATATTGTATATATATTATATTGTATCTATTCACAACCTTATTATAAACATATATAAAAAATAAATATTTTGATTTATTTTTAATTAATTTGTTATTTAAAAATCTATTTTTTTAAATCATTTTGGTCTCCAAGCTTTTTGGAAGTTTCTATTGATTCTATAAATTGGCACTAAACAGGGAAAATATAATTTTCTTGATATCTCCTTGCAAATAAAAGTTATTGAGATTTATCTGACCAAAGTGTCAAATAACTCCTACTCATCTGCATTGATATAAACTGGCCACTTGGAAATCGAAAAGAAGGCTCCGCCTCTTCAACTTTGTAAAGGGAGATCTTGGGCTCTGATTGGTCTAGAATCATGATCCACATGTCTATAAAGAGCTATCCACACAAGATTCACGCATTTAAGAGCATCATAATATAAATGCAGAAGGTATTGGGTTATTAAGAAAGCTGAGGTTCTAATCTTTCAAATGATACCATATATGTCTAGTTTTGTGGTGCGCGAGTTATAGATTTTTTAAAAAGATTATGATGCAATTTTGGACCCATGGGGGGTGGGGGCGGGGAGAATTGCAAATAGTACTATTGCAAGTACTATCATATCACTCATGCAACATAATTGAACGTTTAATCATTATTAAAAAATTATAACTGAAAATAAACTTTGTTTTCAGATTCAGAATATGTGATAATTCCTGGTATTTCTCTTTATATGTGCAATAACACGGTAGACCAAATGACTTCAATATTAGCTCATGGATTAGGAACAATTCCTCAGAACTTGGATAAAAACATTTTTAAGGTAAGTGCCATATTGGTGTTTGTTGCTTTCATTGTTATGGAAGAAAATAAAAGAACCTACACCTTCTCAGGAGAACCACAGGGCCTCACACAGAGTCCAAGGGCAAGATCACTCATGAAAGAGGAAGTGATGTCACGGTTATCACTGACCACAGCTCCTGGCAGAGGAGAAAACAAAGATAAGGGCTGCTGTATCAGCCAGGCGACATTAACCCTACCCATAACCCTTAAATCAGAGGGAGATTACTGGGAATAACACTGATGTAGAAGCACCTAATCCAGGTTGAAAGCCTAAACTTAATGTTCTTCAAGACATGACGTGCTCATGAGTGATGATGCAATGCACATCAATTCATTGTGCAATTATACATTAATTATTCCTTTAATTGAAAGAATTGTGTGTGCTGTGTTAAAAAAAAAAAGACTGAAAAAACATTTTGAAATCTAGGCTATCAGAACACAAACTTACACACACTAATAGACTCACACACGCACTCAAACAAATATACACACAGACATATTAAAATAGCCATTGGCGTTCTCTAGCAAAAGCAAAGTATGTTATTCTATAAAAGTCAACTGCATAAGTTCGCCGGTGATATTGACAACATTAAGACCTAATTGCTGCGTTTACTCAAGTGGTTTATGGCCGATTACTGCCCTGAGTCATTTAACTTTCCTAATTTCATTTTCGTTCGCATCTCCTGCTGTGTGTTCTGTTACGAGTGAAAGGTGCATGAGTAAAATTACATCAGCTCCAAGCAGTCAAGTTCATCATTTCCCATAAATCAGCAGTGTAACATCAACCGGTCAGGTTTTATAGAGATGTTGCAAATGCCAAAACACTAAGCCAGAAATATCACAGAATAATAAATGGAAAACGCTTCAGTTATGGACTTAGTCTGGGATTTACTGAAATCTTTCATAGACAAAAGAATGTAATGGTGATTGCAGACACATTATTTATCTAAAAGGGGTCATGAATTGAGAAAATCAACTTTCCCTTTAGCTTTTGATTTATAAAAGGCCACCTTAATATAAGAATATCCTGTAAGTTTCAGAGCTGACATCTTCCTTGTTAGTCAGAGAAAAGCTTTTATTGACAGCTGGCTCAGCAACAATCGGTCTGCGAATGTTCTTACCTGTGACTTTAGAGTGTAGTGAAACGTCGCCTCAACAGAAGGCGACGAACGCCTGATTCTGTAGCCCCGACCACCAACTTGTGCCTGATATGTAGTAGATAAATAACATAGGCCTGCGTGGAACTAAACTGGATCGAACTTCCAAGCAATAAACATGCCATTAGCTTCATTCCGATTCTAATATTAGCAACGCATTGTTGAACTTTATTTTCAATGAAGATCCAGCTCACATAAAGAAAAACATTGTGCGTTTGTTCACTTCATTTCACAGGATTCATTTGTAAACAAGAGATTGGATTTGCAGACAGGATGAGATAAAAAAAAAACCAATGCTGTGACTTCTGGATTCTACAGGAATAGTGCAACACACTTATGCGAATAAAAATGCGTTACGTTTGATTATGTGCATATGTCTAACTAAAAATTCCACGCTGTCACAGGCTGGAGTATCCTTTGTATTTGAGGTGTTGTTGGTTTACTGTGCTACAATTCATGATCAGACTTGGACATGTGCAAGCCCTGGCCCATACTATCTTAAATAGTGATATTACATTCCTTTCTTGAAGTGCGTTGACTGGTAATTTGATGGAAAAATAAAATAGCAGAAGATTTGAACAGTGAAGTCTTGCTGATGCAAGTACTTGGCTTGTGGGTGTATGTGTTAGTTGCAGTATGTGCGATTTGTGGTTATATCCACCGATTGGGCCAGCCAAGTAATAAAAAATAACATTTCAGTTAATTGCAGCTGGATGAGAGATCAATCATTGTGTTTGTTTATAAAGACATTTTGTGAGTCCTGGGGGAGAATCATCCGGTTGCTGTACATTGGAAGTTTTAAAACAATTCCTCACGTTTAATGACGGGGGAGCCAAAACTCATTATAATATGCAAAACTGTTATCCAATCATAGAAGTGGGCGTTTACTAGCAAAGTCTAAAAACCAGGGTAGAAAAAAGCCTATTACTTATTTATTATGATGTTTTTGAATGTAAAAACCATGCAAACATCATAAGTTGACCTCAGACAACAGTATAATAAAAAGCCAGTTCATGACCTCTTTAAGGGTCATTCACAGTAGAGCTGATGGAATGTTCAGTGCTGAAATATAAAATGCATTCACATTGACACATGTATTTAATTATATATGCATGTTCTCATAAATGACTGTAACAGTATCTCAGCAAGTCATTTTTAAGTCAAAGGTCTAATGATTAAGTTTAAATAACTGAAAGGCATATTTTACAAATGTCACATGACATTTGTCAGATTTTTTAAACAATTTTATTGAGGAAAGTTGTCACATGAGTTTTAAAAAGTATTTAAAGTGTAAAATTACATTATAGCCGTTTCATTAATGGTTTGTGAGTCTTAATAGTTTTGTTTTTTAAATTTAGCTGAAAGGCTGTTTAATGGCAGATTCCACTGAGACGTGTGGGGTCAAATTCTGCAAATAAACAGCATTATTTCTGGGAAATAATGGTGGAACTATTATAATATACAAACATTTTAAAGATATGTTTCACTTCAGTGAGAAATATTAAAAAATAAATAAATACAGCTAGTCCTCATTTCCTCTGTTATAATAATTACCTATTGATTGTAACAACTTTAGAGACTATACAGCTTTAAAAAGACAGTGATCATCATGTCATGTGGTATATTGCAATGCACTGTGCTGTTCACCCTTGGTATAAGCATCAATAGTTAAGTATCTTAACTATAATTGTGGTCAGAACTGTTGCTCTTGTTCAACAGATTTACATTATTGTTGCATTACATGTTAACACTATTGTGGATAAGCAGAAAACCTCCCTTCCTTCTATCTAATGCAACCACACACAAAACAGTATGAACCATTTCCGACAGGCCGTAAAAAATCATGTGTGCATTTGTCAGCAGTACTGAACATATTGAAAATCCACATGGAGATGCAAGCTTGCTGATATGATAGTGAAGTAATATATGACCCTTCCACTCAAGCCTTGGGGACCGTCTGCCATTGCAAATCAAAATACAGGACCTGCTCTTGGCTTTCTGAATATCCCACAATGCCACTGGGCATTTCCCCCTCCTGCCCCTAAGGATTCAGGGAATTTCAGCCCGACCATCATTCCCACATCATTTGGATCCGTAACGCTCAGATGGAGCCAGAAGTGTGGAGAGTCTGTTACAATAAACCAGGAGCATCCATGATCCCGGATACTCTGACCATCCTGGTCCCGCAGCTCCAAGCCAGTGATTTAAAACTTATACATGAATGCCCTCTAGCTCACATAAGCCCAGCAGATCATTCATCCAGGACAGAGGTCAGTGAACCAGGACAAAAACAAATCCCTCACTCGGCCCAAGCTTTCCTGCTAAGGAGAGGTATAGTGCGGAGGGAAAGAGAGAAAAAAGGGGAGTACAGTAAAGTGCATGGGTGGGATTGTTCCTCGTGTAATGCTGGAATTCCGAGGCTCAATAAAGAAGTATATCCTAATGTGTTCCAGATGTGAGAAGCCCGTTCCCAGGTCTGGATGCTCACTGCTGTCCTTTCCCCTAGTATAGCTCTCGCTGCTGGAATATTGCAGGAATGGTTCTTGGCAGAGGGAGCAGGTTACATTACCCCTCTGGCTTTATTCTCTCATTTCTCAAACCCTGTCATAACACATCCAGTCAAATCAAATCTGCTCAGATCAGACAGCATTATCTTTTTATGGGCATGTAATATGTTTTTTTGTTAATTTGTGTAACTGAATTTACCATCCAAAATATTTTATGTTGAATATCTTGGAGGGAAATGGACAGGTCTTTGAATCTTTTTTGCTGTAGATTTCCAAAATAAATATATTTTTCATGTTGATTGATTGTGTACACAAAACTCTGGTTCCTAATTCATACAGAGCCCACCCTGCCTTTAACAAAGCAATGATGTTTTTGTTTTTTTACACTTACAGATTGGGATGTAGAAGTTTAGTGGGTGTGTACAGCTTTTCTTTGAAAATTGCATAATACTATTGCTGTAACCAGCTGATTGAAAACAGATATTCAATCTTGAGTATAAAAGATTTTCACAAAGAACGCTCTATATGCTGACAAGATCAAATTAATAATTTAAGTATATAAATTAGGTTTATAACTTGTACATTTAAAACACTACTGTAAAACAATCAGCCCTTTGAGCAAACACATCATATCTTGCCAATATTGTACAATATGTAAGAATGTAAATTACACAAGCAAGAGTGCTTTAGCACTCTGTAGACATTTGGAAAAATAGAACGCTTGTATGCAACAACTCAATTAAAAAGTTAATACTTAGCATCTTACATTGTATCACAACATTGCCAGATTCTTTTTTGGTTTTTGCTCTGCCATCAGAATAATCCCAATTTCCACAGTCGCCATTTCACATTTCAGGGCAACGAATAATGGTGTTTTGTTTCTGAATGATTCAATGATCCACTCATTTCAACAGTCACTTGGCCCTATCCCAAATGGCACGTTTCATATTCATTTTCGGTCTTGTGGTCTTGCTGTAACAGTTCCATTTAACTGTTACCTGTATTCTGTTTGTTGTAAGCTGTAATTTTACTCCTGGCAGGCACTAATGAGTCATTATCTGGGAGATTTCTCTAAGCCAGAGAGTAAAAGGAAGAAGGAAGTGAATTTTTTTGTTTGATGGTTTGTTTGGTGTAGTTAATCTCTGCCTAAGCTTCGGTCCACTCTCCAGTACAGTAGGTGGCGGTAATGCATCATTCAAGTTTGATGCCAACCGCTGTTAAACATCAAAGAAGAAGAAGAAAGAAGGAAGTGGGTAAGGTATAGAGCGAATGCATGTGACGTCACCGTCAGCTGGAGTGACTGCAATTACGCCCTACTGGGTGGCAAAAAGACTGAGAGGCAGCATTGGTTTACAGCATGAATGCAGCGAAAACACACAAAACCAGGCCCGGCGCCAGAGGGGGGGAGGCTTGTCCACAGACCCCATGGACGTCGCTGTTCCGAGCTTGAGATGGACTTGATAATAGCGTATAATTTTAGCCAACCTGCTGCTGCTTCTGCTTTTAGAGGGAAAAGCTGCCCATAACTGCTTGTCTAGGAGATGTAATCCTCTGTAAGAATTCGTAACAATAGCATATTATTAGCAAAAAGTAGCTCACAAATGATCCAGTGTATATCTGTATTTGCACTCGTCAAATGATTACATTTCCAACGTGTTTTTACGTGTTTACGTGTTTGTCCAGGCACTGAGTTCAGTTAACAAGCGTGTCTCTGTAAGTGCAGACATTGTGAAAATGAGAGATTCATTGTATACCAGCTTTGTGAGATTGCGTTTATTGAATGAGTGACAGCTTTTAGTGATTATAAAGGGAGCACTCTTTGCGTGCTGTCTGGGCAATATAATTATTATTTATTTTGTATTAATTGGTCTATCAGAATTTGAATAAAACTTTTGTTTTCCATTTGTGACACATACACATACATACATGCTTCAATACACTGACCCTTCCACATATACATGTGGGATTCACTCGAAAAATGTGATGACTGACGCCTGTTTCACACCGCAAGCGTGAGCAGCGCGTGAGCAGCACTTCAGCGTAACTACACCGTGACTGCAGCTGCAGACGCGCGAGAGTATTCACACTGGAAGCGTTGGTGCAGCGTGTCAGCAGCTCCCACAATGATAGAGCCTATAGCTGTCTGAGTATTAAATACTAAACTAAAATAAATTATATTTTCTGGGTAGTTTACTTTACTTTTTATAATACTTTCACCCAAACTGAACAATTAAAACAAGTTTAAATGGGTAAATCTTCTACAGATGATTTTTATTCTTCGTTTTATTTAATGACATACTCCAGTTATTGTTAAAACACACCACATGTGCTTCTTGTGTGCATTGAGCGCTTTTGTGATATTATATTTATTTTGTCCATCAAAAGTGTGCTTTCGCTTTACACCGTGACTGCAGCTGCAGACCGATAGCCTTCACCTGTCTGCAGTGGCGTAGCACCAAATTTTGGGCCCTGGGTACAAACCATCTTGCTGGGCCCCGTATGTGTATGTATAGAAAACGGACTTCCCTGCCTCGGGCCCTGGTTACTCAGTACCCTTTATCCCCCCAGTCCCACGCCCCTGCCTGTCTGGATATTAAATACTAAACCTAACTAAAGTTTGTTATATTTTCTGGCTAGTTTACTTTATTTTTTATAATCATAACCATACTTTCACCCAAACTGAATAATCAAAACAAATTTAAATTGCTAAAATCTTCACAGATATGTTTTATTCTTCGTTTTCTTCTCTGACATACTCCAGTTATTGTTCAAATACACTACACGTGCTTCCTGTGTGCATTTTAGGCACTTTTTGTGTAAAATCACATTTATTTTGTCCTTTAAAAGTGTGCTTTCACTTTAATTGAGCGTCAGGAGCGTCAGCAGCGCAGCAAAAATAGGCTCGCAGCCGAAACCCCCGCTTCACTGCTGCTCGCTTGACGCTCACGTGCTGCACCTGCTCCTGGTGTGAATGCACTCATTGATTAACATGGGCGCCGAAAAAAATACGCGCCGCTCACGCTTGCGGTGTGAAACGGCCGTGACAGTTATAAATAATCACGTTAAAATCAGGCTCATAAAAATGTAAGGAAAACACGATTCCTGGCTGTATGTCATTCTCCATGGATCACTGAATCTGTGGTAAGTTGTAAGGACCACCATATCGAACCCAAACTTTAGTTTAAACTGATAATCGTTTGCTCAACTCGCTGTTTCTTCTATTAATTCCAGTCACGCAGCAGCTCTTCTGCCACTCAGCCCCGGCTCAAGTTGTATTGTTTTTGTTTCGCACAGAGGGTTTTTGTATCTACTTGATTTTGAGGACATCTCAACTAATTAAAGTTTGTGATTTATTTTCTTCAACCTGAGATTATATCTGATCTCCTGTTTGAACTCAACACTGACATTTTTCATCTGGATTAATTTTGTTGGATGAATTTGAACTACATTCGTCTAACATCTACAATGGTTTGGTGAACTGAGGACATTGGTGGGAACTTTAGACATGTATATGGTCTTGTTTCTGAATGTGAAAAGATTGGAGTAATGTTGTCAAGATTTTGTGATGTTCTTATATTGTATACTCTTATGATATGAGAATTATAATCTGGTATTAAGCGGTGATTGAGCTCATTTATTTATGTGATTGTATTTAGTTGTTACATTACAATGCTGTCATGTGCATGTTTGTCAAGTCCATTTGTGTCCATGGGCGTCCCATTTTTCAATTTAGGTTTCGGGAGGTTTTAGGTTTCACCTTTGTGGTCGATATGTGCACTTTTGCAGAGCCTGTTCTAAAGCAAGCTCCGCAGCAGACTTCTTTTGGACAGTCAACAAGGCTCGTCGTCACAAAATTGTGGACTCGTAGGAAGACAGTAAGTGATTAGGGTGCCATTTAGGGCATTTGTTTTGTTCCTGAATGCATCGGTTAGGTGAAGGATTGAATAACATTTACTTCAAAGATGGGCAACTTTGGTCCTGTAGGGCCACTGTCCTGCCGTTTAGCTCCAACCCTAATCAAACACACCTGAACAAGCTATTCAAGGGCTTCCTGACTATAGGCTGTGTTTAAATCCATTTTTATGCCCTTCTCTCGCTTACTTCCCTCCATCTTATTCAGTTGGATGTACATCATTGCTCACGTTTCACAAGTGCCGACCACTGGTGGAAACCCTTGCAATGCGTTTAAATGGAATGCCATAAGCCCTTGAACACTTGGAATCTGCTATATAAAATTTTTTTATGTACCATTCTTTAGACCTATGTATACTTGGGCATCCCTCACCCAATGTTACTTGTCTATTTTGTGGCAGCTGTCCCCTTGTCTCGGCCCACATTACAAACGAATAGTTGCTCTGGCTTACACCACTGGCTAGTGCGGTGGACATAGATCTAATAAAGCACAAACTGGACATGGTCCATGAAGTTTCTTCTGATCCCTTAAGGACTAAAGCCAAGTCCTAAGATGCCTTCATTATACTCGAACAAAGCGAGTAAGCAAAGGGTGTTTCCCCAGTTGCACCCCGTCAATCAAGGCATCAAATAAAGCAGCCAAATAAACCCTGAGGGTGGCGGGGTATGTGCCTGCTGATAATTCTCTTGCAGGAACTCCAAAACTGAAGCAATCTGGCAGTTAACTGGATCTGCATTATGTGCACTTTCCAAAGACGCCCCATTTATTGGCATAACTTAGATGACAGCCCGGTGTCCCTCAGTTGGTACCTATCAGGAGCCAAACATTAAGGTTCCACAGCTTGGGCTGGGGATGAAATATTGTCCCCTGCACTATCAGTAATAGGCAAGCTCTCATTAGAACTCACAGGACCAGAGAAACCTCTGCTTCATAAAATCTTTCCCATATTTTCTTCCCTACTGCAGGGTGGAATTTATACTCCTACGTCTGTGTGCTGTCTGGACGGTAGATATGCTCCGACATTGAGATATCTAGGGGCAGGAGCTCGTCCTGAGCCCAAAGCAAAATGTGCTGCATTAGCCTGTTAGACGGGTCAAATGTAGACCACCCTGGCAATTTTTATTGGAGGTTACCGCAGTGATGTCCACCCACACTAGGAGATGGTAACCTTTAAATGGTGGAGGAAGTACATCAGGGCCATAAATACAGCCATCAATTTAAGGCTATTGATGTGCCAATCGAGATGACCTCACCGGATCCTCTGGGCTGGATGGCCACGCAAGACCACTACCCAGCCCATACGGGAAGCATCTGTCATTAGCAACAACATGCACCTAGAGTGGGACCCAAAGTGAGTAACCAAGGTCTGAGCCACATAGAAAGCGATAGAAGCCGCAATGAGGCATCCCCTTACCATAAACATGGATTTTTGAAAGTACACGAATCCCATGCCTTTGGGATTGCTTGTATGAAATTCCCTGGCTTTGAGCCACAACTGAAGCGGTCTCATGTGCAAAAGGCCCATAGGAATCACCGTGGACACAGCTACCCTGAGACCTAGGATTTTCTGAGCAGTAATGTCCTGACCTAGCCTGAAGTTGCTTAGGGTGTTTTATAATGGTCTCGACATGAAAGGGAGACTATTGTGCTCTCAATGGTTACCGAGTCCCATTTAACCACCAAGCACGTTGCCCTTTGGGCAGGAGAGCGAACACTTTTCTTAGGGCTGCCATCTTACACCCAGAGAGATAAGATAAGCAAAGGATCGATCTCAATGTCAATGTCGAAGCACAAACTCTTAAGACTGACTCTAAGAGTCAGTGCTGAGTGACATGTTACATGGAAGAACTCAATATTTTTAAGCTTTGCCCCCTAAGCAAACCTCAGGAACTTCTTGTGCTGTGACAATATTTCTATGAAAATATTCGTCTTTAAGATTAATTGCGTCAGACCAATCGCAATGTTGCAATTTGCAGCACAATCATCTTGATAGTTAGCATCTTGAGCCTCGAAGATTTAAATCAGACGCAGTCCCCCATCTTTTTCAAACCAATATTGAGTGTAGTAGCTTGACTTTCTCTCTGGGAGGGGAACATGTTCTATGGCCCCTTTGTCCAGAAGAGAGATTATATTGTGACAGCAGATGTGCCAAGGAGAGATACCCAGCAGTAGTGGGTAAAGTCTCTTTAAAAGGTGTACCAATTTTAGTACTTCCTGTTGGGTTAAATGTTCTGTGTCCTGAGTGATAACCAACCCGATCACACATAAATGCGTATAAATAGTACGAGTGTGCAATGTCGTGGAATGTATACGCCAAAACTCATTTTGGCGTGCATATGATACGCTGTTTTTCGCGTGCATATGAGACGCACTTTATGGCGTATGGCACAATTTCTGTAAAATGCTGGTTACTTATAGTTATGGCAGAAAAAATCATTTCATAATTATGTTGATTAGCTCTATAACATCTACTGTGTTTTTATTTTAGATATATTGAGGGTGGTTTGTTTTGTGTGGATATATTTATACATGCAGAACATTAAGTATTAAAATCATAATTTTTTGCCATGGTGAAAGCCGAGGGTAACGGTTGCTTCACGGCCAATTTCAAAGTTGTATGCGACTGCTGCTAGGAGGCGAAATGTGACAATCGTATGCAAAAGTTGTGTGCAGTGGAACGGCTGCTTCACGAGTGTCTCTCCGATCTGAGGCTGGATCATATAACCAGGTGCATTCACGCCCGCTATAGTCGAATAGGTCAATGTCAAGGGACATGCAATGTATTAAAGTGAGCTAAGGGTTTCGAGGGTCTCTCGTTTCCAGGACCAGTGTAATCTGGCCACTGCAAGAGCGACAGCCCCAAGACATTCCCTCTTTATCATCACAGGAGGAACGCTTAGAGGCAACAAACTCACATCCAGCAGAAAACACTAGATTCAGTGTCCTCTCTGCCTGAGCACGCTTCGGTAGTCAGGCAAAAAAGACATCGCGATCTGAAGAGAAAGAGGGCCAGATCGGCAACACATGCCCCACGATCATGGTGGGTGGGTGCCATGAACACAAACGAACACAAAGCACTTTAACTGTCAACAATTCACAATGCTCACAATCACCACACTCAAACACACGGGCAGCATGCTCTTCCCCCAAACACACAAAGCAAAACTGGTGTGTGTGGCATATAGGCATGAGCCGTAAACACACACACCGTTTGTTTTGTTGATCGCTCATTTTCTTGTTTCTCACTTGTCTGACAGAGATGGAAAAAGAGAATGTTTCTGCACACTGCCTGACAAATCTAACTCCTAACAGAGAACGAGAGCTTGAGCAGAGCTTCTGAACACACACACAGACACACATCACAAAATGGTTAAGACAAAATACCTGACGATGCACCTGTGGCACATCTAATTATAGCCTCTGATGCTGGCGCATTCTGATGATGTCACTGATGATGATGGCTACAAAAGTTCTAGGTCTATTTCATTGGCAGGTTAAACACAAAAGCTGTGCCCATCACGCTGAATCAAGTGCAGTGTTAATTGTAGCTTTTGAAAGGGAACTAAAAAATGACAAAAAACAGAAATTCAATTCAATAGACAGTACAATACACTTAAGATAAACACAAAGTATTGTGTGGTTAATGTCAAAATAACCTCATACAGTTGTGGGGTTAGGGTTAATTGAGCGAGCGCAATCTACTGTGACGTCACAATCATGTTGCATTGTGGTCTATGGATCTGCCTGAAATTTACATATTGGGTGCTTATCAATATCTCTCCTCAATTCCTCACTCCTCCATCCTCCATCCTATGACCCGGAAACCGATGGAGCTCAGCCATCTTGTAGGAGATCTCAATTCTCTAATTGCACCGCGAGGATGGAGGAGTGAGGAGGCATCCTGAGGAGTCATGAGCGAGGATACACAGGAGAAAGTGTTTTATCGACTAAACGTGACGAAAGCATTAATTCTCCTCCCCCTTCACACCGTGCCACAGTTTATTAATCATTATTATTATGTTTACATGTACAAGACACAAATGTTTGTCAAATAACTACACCTGACAGTGGCAGAATTATATCAAAGCACAAGAAAATGAAAGAAACAAACAGAAACTAATATTATACAATGAAAAACAGTTAATAACTGGAATTTGTTTCTAATAATAACTGGTAAGTAAGGGATAATGTACACCCAGCCGGTTTTTATCGCAGAATAAACCCCGACAGAGTGATCAGGACCCCGACGTGAAGCGGAGGGGTCTTGCATCACTCTGAAGGGGTTTATTCTGCGATAAAAACCGTCTGGGTGTACATTATCCCGCTTATTACACGGCTACTAGTCTCAAATAAATAATTATTAGACACAAAATATTGTCTCGAGATTAAATATTTTATTAGCTCTTACGCAAAGCTTCCGCGAAGGAAAACAGTTCCAACCTGCTTTAAGCCTTTATCTAGCCTATTGCTGAAGATTTGCCATATGCCCTTGCTAAATGTTGAAGATGAATGCTGAAAGGGTTAGTTCACCCAAAAATGAAACCAAGCCTATGATTTACTCACCCTCAAGTTATCGTAGGTGTATATGACATTCTTCTTTCAGACAAATACAATCGGAGTTATATTTAAAAAGTCCAGGCTAACGTTAATCCAAGCAGTTGTTGTAGTTTGAAGTCCATAAAAAATGCAGCTGTCCGTCAAATAACGTGCTCCACACGGCTCCGATGGGTTAATAGAGCCTTCTGATTCGAATCGATGCGTTTGTGTAAGAAAAATATCTATATTAAAAACGTTATAAAGGAAACCTGCCTTGAAGTCTTCCATTGTAACCCACGGCTGCTTAAGCCACAAGATGGCACCAGCGTTAAGCATAGAAGCAGTACCGGTCAAGATAACTCGTAGTACCCGTATGAGCGGGTGTTATCTGGAAATAACGTACCACTGGAATGCGCGATTGACCAATCAGAATCAAGTATTTCACAGAGTGTAATAATATTGATTAAAATATGGACAGATGTGGTATTTTGTGGAGGCCGAAGCTTACAATATAAATAGTTATCTCTAATGTTCAAGAATCCCGACTAAATCCATTGGTGTCATTATTAATTGACGCCGTTTTAAAGTGACGTTAAAGGGAGCGAGGATATATCATTTCACTTGATTCAGTTCCTCCGTCCTCGCGTCTTTTCCTCGCTAGGAAAGGAAACGAGGATGCACAAATAAGAATTGGGAAGCACCCATTGAGTAGACTTGCTCCCTCTGTCAAAATCGAGGGGCCTGTCCAAATAAACGGTCCTTGCCCACTTGACGAAATTGAAATGGCGAATTCACAATGGCAGCAGGGATTTCCTTTGAAGTTAATTTATGCCTAAAAGTGGAGTTAAATGCAGCCCAGAAGCATCTGATAGAAGTGATTTATGTAAGTAAGCTAATATGATCGTCAAACATTCAACAGCATTTAAATCAAAACGGCCTAACATTTCTCAATGAAATGTCGAAATCCCAAAAAATATAAGGCGTTGATGGACTCAGTCTACTCCATCTATGTTTTGATCATCTTACTTATCTTTCAATAAGTGAGACTGTATTCAAACAGGACAAATGCTGCCTTCACGTGCTATCGGAATTATTGTTTTGGAATTAGAGTTTCCTAGGTAAAAATTGCACATGAACGTCCTCCCATTTCGAAATTTGAATGCGATGAGCTCATAATCACGACTTTCAGTCTGGTATAAGTGGGTATTATCAAATTTCCGATACACATGAAAGCACCAAAAGTCTTTGATAAAAATTAGCTTTTTATGAAACAAATAATTAAACGCCACCTACTGGTGTAACGGTGTAACTGATGACGGTGTAACGGTGTAACTGATAACGGCACCATAATGTGGGTCACAAAAAATGGCTAAAGTGGCTTTAAGCATCTGCATGGGGTTTTAAATTGCACTTCATATTTAAATGGTTGCTGACACCTAGTAATCCTTACATTATTGTTTGTTTTTTGGGGGGCAGTTTATGTGAACAGAGAGGTCTTTGTTGTTCATCAGTCATTAAGATTACACATTAAGATGACTGAACTACTGCCATAACCTGCAATAAAGATGTAAACAGTGCTTCCTTCCTCTTACAGTGTAAGTATGGATTTCTCAATTACCATTAACAGACAGACAAAAACGGACTGCTTTCAGACCTGCTGCGGTTCTGCTAGTCCGTTACGGGTGTGACCCCTCACCTCTCAATCTCCTTGCTTAACAGCCTCATTTCAAATCACAGTCACTCTGAAGTGAATGAGCAATTTTCACTGGCCAAATGGTAATCCCAGAACACCTCTCCAAAAAAAGGAAAGCAGAAAAAATAAAACAGTCAGTGTACTTGGAACTTAGCGATTGAGTTTCACTGGACGCTTGCACACAGAGGACTGTCCCTAGCCACTGTGGATACGTTTGGAAGTTTAAGCCCATGGACGAACAATATGGAAAAGCCCAGGCATAGTCCATTAATTTTTTTTTTTTTTTTTTCAATAAGTAAACTTTAAGTATTCGTGAAATGAGTACTAAAGCCTCTTTAATGGTGTTTTCACAGCTGGCTGGAGCCCTCCTCCTGCTCTGCAATAAAGGTCCTTCCTGAATGAACATTAACATGGGAAGCCAGTAAGATCATACTTGGCTGACGTGCGTCCCCACTAAACACCTTGTGAACCCAACACTTATCCTATACATCCAGAGCAGAAATCTGCAAGCCATTCACGATCCGGGCCTGAGTTTGCACTGGTAGCCTCCAATCTTTAACTGGTGACATATGGGCTTTTAATAATGTTCCTCTCTTCCTTTTTCTTGTTCGCTTCAAATCTCTTGATTTTTTTGTGTCATTCTTACACTAGAAGGAATTCACTTGACAGCTTGATAGCTTACTGAATGACAAGCTGATGTGTCATTTTAAGACCCAGTCCACTAAAGAAATCATGTAATAGCAATAATAGTAATAGTCTGTAAGTCTAATCTGTAAGTCTAAAGTCTGTAATAATGATAATAATAATAAACAAACAAACGGAGAATCCATATACACCAAGCAAGTTCAATGTTTAAGATCCATTGAGAAACAAAATAATTTCAATAAAAACAATTTTCATTTGAATCTACATGATGTAATTTTTCATCTTCTAGCAGTTAAAAAACTAAACTGCATACACATTGTTTTGGTTGTGCTATATCCCATACTTATATCCCATTACCATACTTGGACTTTACTTTTACTTTCAAGATGTTACTGTAACTACCATTAATAGACAAAGTACTATCTTGAAAATAAATTTCAGCACAGAGCTAAGCTACAACCACCATAATTAAATGAGCCTTCAGATAATGCTCTACAATGAATTCTTATAGAGAACTGTTAGAGATTTATCTGCTCAATAAAATACCTTACTTACCTGGGGCCTCATTTATAAAATGTAGATTTCATCGTAAAATGCATGCATTGGGCCTCATTCATGAAACTTTCGTAAATATAAGAGTCATTTGCGTGTAAAATGGGCCTTTACGAAAACTCTGCTCCAGATTTACAAACACATCGTGTACCACGGATTCGTTAGTTAACCGTGTGTATATTAGTGAATTCCAAACATGCGATGTGAGTGCACGCTTATTCATAATTAGCATAATTCCCGCCCATGAGTTACAACTGCAAATGACGTGACCAGGAATGCTGTGGACTCTTCTGGACTTCTTTCTCAGGTTTGGCTCCAGGATTTTGCATAAATGTTGAAGAGACTAATTGGTCATATGACTAGCAATAAATATTAAATTATCGTGTGTCCACTAAAGCATGTTTTAGCCAGCTAAACACCTGGTGCTCTTCTGAAAACGGTCAGTTGGTGGCGCTTGAAAGCGTTTTGCAAGGGCAGCGTTTTTCCAGCTGAGATATTTTGATACAGAAAATCCATGGCGGTATAAGTTACTACTAGTATATAATTTTAAAGAATATTACTGTATTTAGAAATGCGATAAAAAGCAGTATTAACTTCTCTATTATTGTTGTTTGGTTGGTGTACAAGTGGGATGATTGGTCGGCGTAGTTTTTGTCCCGCCCCCCTCCACTGTGATTGGACGGCCTGGTGAAAAATGACAGTGACGAATGCTGCCTTTTGCCCAACGTTAAACAATACACACAAAACAAAACAAAAAAGACAAGGCAAATCAACTCTTGAAATATTATTATGCTAGGCCTGCCCTACAGTGCAAATTAGAACACAGAATGTTCAAATGTTTTACGCACCATTTACACGTGGTAGGGAGCAGGTGTAAATTTCATTCGTACCAACTAACATTTTGAAAATACGAACATTTTCGTGTGGTTTTACGAATGATTTACACACAAATTCGTTCTGCTCATGTTTCATGAATGAGGCCCATTGTACGTACGCACAAAAGCTAGATTTTGCTTACGCACAAATTTTTTTTAAAATATAAATGTCGATTTATAAAACAATGTGTACGCCAGAACCTGCGCAAAAATCCCTTTATAAATCACAGTCAGCAGAAGATTGTGCGTACATGCTTCTCCACCGTCTTCTCCCCGAAATCACCATATATGGCGCTTACAATGCCTAGTTTAACTATGCATGACCTCATCTGCATATCATTTGAATGCATATTCCCATCCACGTGACACCATGTTTAACACTGTCAAAGGTAAAAGACATTGAAGAATATTAGATATGAACTATAAATCCCATTTGTGCCTTACACATTACATTGCTGAAAATTATTCAATATCCTTTTTATGTTGTAGAATAAATTTATCAAAATAGCCATAAAACAACATTTTATAAAATACTTCTTTTTTTTTTTAAATAAAGTATTATTTTAATTCAAAATATTTTGTTTATTTTAAACAATTCAAATAAAATAAAAATCAGTTTTGCTGATAATGTCCCTGAATGAAAACTGGTTCTCTCCTTATTCTGCCATTGGCGTAATCCTCCAACAGTGCCAGCAGTGCCATCATGAAGCATTACATACCCGGGTCACTGGAGGATTTATATGTTTCTAACAAATAGACTGATCCTTAACACCTTGACAAAATCACTGAATTAATTTGTTATCAAAAATTTAAGACGAAAATGTTAAAGTAAACACATGCTTCTTCAAGAGTGTTTTGTAATGAACACCTTAATAGTTAGGACCGATAATGGGTAGCGATTGTGCTTCATTGCAGACTATGACATTTTATGACATATGTACATTAAGGAAAATATTTATTTTTTACACTGTGTTCTGCAATTCTCTAATAAAATGGCATTTCATGCTATCCTGTATCACATGCAGGCTAATCACGCCATCTCCTCCTGCACTACCGTTGTGTAACTGTAAGGCAGCGCTGATTATTTTTTAATACATTTTGAATTACGTTTGGATTTTACTAGATGTATATAGCCTAAAACAATCGGCACAAATAACACGGTTGGATTTAATCTTTATGATAATGTGGATATAACGTATGAAATGGAGTGAAAATTAAATGTCATTAATTCTTGTAATCGTTCCTCTCACATTTATTTTCTACAATCTAACTTCAGTTCACGACCTCACCATGTCGCCAATTCCCTTTGTCTCATGTGCGTACGCATGGCTCAAAGTTTGCTTAAAGGTGCGCACATCCTACCGTCAAGCTTGTTTTTTATAGATCACAACTTTAGTGTGGGAACTGGCATACGTACTTTTCCAGCCCCGTTTTTTTTGTGCGTGTGCACGCTTTATAAATGAGACCCCTGTTGAGTAAAAAAATTACTTAAAATCCTTCAGTTCTTGCCATCTCCAGAAATTATGTTTATTCTTGTGTTATTACGAGCTCTGTTGCATGCCAGCAGATTCTCTTCTGTTTATCATTTTTAAAAGGTGTTTTTTAATCCCCAGAGGTTCAAGATTTAACATTTAATATCAACCTTTCTCACTTGTTGTTATAACTAAAATGCTACTCCACATGCATCATGAGCTATGTTTAAGTAAATATTTTATTGCCCCTCTCTCACTGACTTCCCTCCATCTCGTTCACATGGATGTACCTCATTGCTTATGTTGCACGAGTGCCCACACCAGGTAGAACCCATAGACTGTAAAATAAATATGAATGTAGTGTCCGTGACATCACCCATAGGATTCCGATAAGCAGTTCTGAAGCTTAAAGTAGAGTCGAGCTGGGCGTTGCCATCTTGTGAGCGAGTCATCGCGTGTCACTCCCGGATAACAGAAAATGGGCAAAAAGGCGGGATGTGCGTGGAGCTGAGGTGACGCAATGACTATAGACGGCAGATAAATGGCTATCCACTTGTAACCACGCCCTTAATTATGCAGAACTTTAAGGCTTTATGTAACGTAAACTAATGAGTTATAAAAAAAATTCACCCCCCTCACAGTTGTCATGAAGATCAAAATTAGCCGTATAGGCCAAAACCACAATTTGTACCAGGCTGTAAACATGTTTTTTTCTGCTGTAAAGTTGAGAATTTTAACACGGGGCTCAATGAGATTCTGCTCCCTTCTGGAGCCTGTCCCTAGTGGCCAGTTAAGGAATTACAGTTTGCATTCCTTCCGTATTGGCTTCAAGAGAGATCGCGGGAGGTTGCCGCTTGGTAGAACCCTTCCAATGTGTTCAAATTGAATGCCCAAAGCCCTTGAACACTTGAAATCCAATGGAGTGGATTTCTTTTTATACAGTTTTTTTTCCTTATACATTTTTATGCATTGTATTTATGAAATATAAACATTTTAAATATTAATATATTTATATTACATATAAAACACACAAACAAAAACTATAACAATACAATAAACTATAACTATGTTTAAAAGGTCGCTACAAGTATTATGTGGTCAAAATTACTCCAATATCATAAACTAGAGTTGTGTGGGGATGGGTTAAATGGAGCGCAATCTGCTGTGACGTCACTATTGTGCTGCACTGTAGTCTATGGATCTGCCTGAAGTGTACATATTGAGTAGACTCGTTCTCTCTGTCAAAATCAAGGGGTTGAGCGTCTATCCAAATAAACTTCCCTCAAATCATGACGAAGTTGAACACACTTCAAAATGGCAGCAGGGATTCTCTGAGTTTGCGAGTGTCTAAAAGTGAAACTAAATGCAGCCAAAGTAGCTTGAGCAATTTTTCTCTGTTTACGGATATAGTGAGTGATGTACGTACAGAATTTTATGTGAAAACCATCCCGGCAGGTCTAAAATATAAGCAATTTTCAACAGGCTTACCATAGAGAATCAGGGTAAGACAACATACATTTTGGAAGAACGATTCATTATTTCTTTATGCATTATTTAAATTTTGCTAGTTGAACAAAAAAGTTACATAGTGGCACCTTTAAAGTGACAGCCAAGTACAAAAGTGCACACACACACAAAAAATACAGCAAATGTTAAAGTGGCTGCATCTTTTAAAGAGCACATTTGTCACTGCGGCCAAAGAAAGGCTTTCCAAATTCGTAGGCTTCTTCAAATGCGCCTCCAAATATGGCCTTTGTTTCGCATGAAATTAAGGATACAACAGATGGATCTTGCACGGCCTTGCCTACCCAAGAATTCATTGCACACCATTGACAACTAACTTAAACATCTAATGATACATTTGAATAAATGATTTTGCCTCGTATACTTTTGGGGGCAGTTTACACCAATCTATTTGCGCATTGTTGCCCTTTACAAAGTGACATCGCCAACTCCTGGCCTGGCATGCATAATACACTGTAGTCACTTTTGCGGATTCCTATGAACAAGGATCGTTCTGTATGTGAAAAACGCAAATCTGTGAAACCTTCACATAGACACACACTTAAATACTGTATATGGACAAATACAAGAAACATATTCGCAATTATTGTCTAATTAGATTAGTCAAGCTATGTGAGAAAAGGCTTTAAAAGTGATCAGGGCTGAGCTAAATATTTTTAGCATTAGAGTGAGATTAACCATTTGAAATTGTTGACAGGCTATGCAACTCAAAACCTCCATTAACAAAATGTTTTGTCTAATGAAATCTGCAAAGAAAGCAGAAAACGATCCCAATCCTCCAAAAATGTCACTCACGGAATGACATCATAATAAACAAAGTGACCGAGTCCGAAGAAAAACTTTATTTTTCTACACAGAATGACGTTATCTGATCTGATAACATGTGGAGAAAGGTGTAGGGGGGAAATTAGCTATTTATTTGGTCTCGCCCTCTGTTTTGTACAAGTGGTAACAGTGATTAGTTTATACCTAATATGTGCTTTAATACTGTATGTTTTTGCACATGCTTCATGCATATTTTAAAGAAATAGTTCACCTTGTCCTGTAGAGTTTGACAGTAATGACCATCAGTGTTGAAGGGTAACTAATCAGGGAAAACAGCTCCAGGAGTTTCCTGTAACAAGCTACTTTTTAGCACAAAACAATGTTGTTGTTGTTTTTGTCATATTGTGTTGAATACACAGTATGTCAGTACAATACAGAAATTAATAATCAAACCTTTGCTGTTTCTCTTATATATGAATCATTGGGAAGTGTTTTTGTTTGATAAAAGAAAACGTCTCGGTTACGTATGTAACCCTCGTTCCCTGAAGGAGGGAACGGAGACGTACGTCAGAACTGAACCGACGAATTGGGATCTGCCCTCAGAGACCTATCCACTTCGAGTGTGTAAAAACGAGCCAATCGGAGATTGGCATGTGATCCACACATTCCACGCTCCGCCCCGCAGCGCGGGTATAAATAGGAAGTGGAATGGTAGATCAAATGCTTTTTTCAACTGAGGAGCCGAATACGTGACTGGGCTCCTAGCTGAAGCACAGCTCCTGGCGACGGGACGTACGTCTCCGTTCCCTCCTTCAGGGAACGAGGGTTACATACGTAACCGAGACGTTCCCTTTCAGTCGGTCACGTTCGACGTACGTCAGAACTGAACCGACGAATTGGGATCCCTTTGGAAAACGCCAGGATGCTGGCCCTTCCAGCGTCCTGCTTGAGCGCACTGGACCGTCTAGTATGGTACGGAAGTCAGGGCTCCAAGCAGGGAGGTCAGTCACTGCTGTTTCTGCAAGACCCACTTAGAGTGACCATAGACCGCTGGGAAGCGTGCCCTCTCGGAAGAGGTACGCTGCGGGGCCACGTCCTTCAGGGAAGGAGTGGTGGCGGAATACACATAAGGACTAACCTGGCAGGGTAGTGCAACATATGGCAGTCTCTGGGGTGGTTCCAACCTAATTGAAGGGGGGAAAGAACACGCCCAGAGAAGACAGAGCGGGCTCTGTCGAGGGAAAGACACGGAGCTAGCCCGAAGGGTAGCTGATACCGTGGACGAATACACATATGGGGTTGCCTTGAGGGAACCGCTACATATGGAACCCAGCCTACAACCACGTTCCACAAGCATACGGGTGCAGGCCTAGCGTCAGACGGTCCGCAACGTCTGACACCGCATGGGGTGACGGAGGAGCTCGACAGGGTTAGCCGGTTTCCCGGGGAACACAACTGGAGACAAATAAACGCACGTATCCGGCCCAGAGGGCGGGAGTGGCGTTGCAAGCCGACACTTAGAACGGGCACTTAGCGCTCCTGGCCACCAGGGGCGAGGATGCAGGAAGATACCGGCTCTACACGTAAGCTATAAAACCTAGCAAACGTGTTAGGTGTCGCCCAGCCCGCAGCTCTACAAATGTCTGTCAGCGAGGCGCCTTGAGCCAGCGCCCAGGAAGAAGCAACACTCCGAGTGGAGTGTGCTCTTACACCGAACGGGCAAGGCACGTCTTGGGACTGGTAAGCCAAGACTATAGCATCCACTATCCAGTGGGCTAACCTCTGCTTGGAGACAGCCTTTCCCTTCTGCTGGCCTCCGTAACAGACGAAGAGTTGCTCTGAGGTCCGAAAGCTTTGGGTCCGGTCAACGTAAGCGCGAAGAGCGCGGACCGGACACAACAAAGCCAGGGCTGGGTCTGCCTCCTCCGAAGGCAGCGCTTGCAGGTTCACCACCTGGTCCCGGAAGGGAGTGGTAGGAACCTTGGGCACGTATCCGGGCCTGGGTCTCAGGACAACGTGAGAGTTACCAGGCCCGAACTCTAGGCACGATTCGCTGACCGAAAGTGCGTGCAGGTCCCCTACCCTCTTGATCGAGGCCAAAGCAGTCAAGAGCACTGTCTTCATAGACAGGATTTTAATCTCAATGGACTCCAACGGCTCGAAGGGAGGGCTCTGAAGTGCTCTGAGCACTAGAGCCAAGTCCCAAGAGGGTATCGAGGATGGACGAGGAGGATTTAGTCTCCTCGCACCTCTGAGGAACATGACGATTAGGTCGTGCTTTCCGACGGACTTACCTTCGACTGCGTCGTGATACGCCGCTATTGCGGCGACGTACACTTTGAGGGTGGAGGGAGACAGCCTTCGCTCCAACCCGTCTTGCAGGAAGGAAAGCACAACACCAATCGAACACCTTCGGGGGTCTTCCTGGCGGGAAGAACACCACTCAACGAACAGGTTCCACTTCAGTACATAGAGGCGCCTCGTAGAGGGGGCTCTAGCTGAAGAGATGGTATCTACGACTCCTTGTGGTAGTCCATCTAGAACCTCCGCGTCCCGTCCAGGGACCAGACATGAAGATTCCAGAGGTCTGGACGCGGGTGCCATAGAGTGCCCCGTCCCTGAGAAAGAAGGTCCTTCCTCAGGGGAATGGGCCAAGGAGGGGCTGTCGCGAGGAGAGTTAGTTCTGGGAACCAGGTCCGGTTGGGCCAATACGGCGCAACTAACAAGACCTGCTCCTCGTCCTCCCTGACTTTGCACAGGGTCTGTGCAAGAAGGCTCACTGGGGGAAACGCATACTTGCGTAGGTCCCGGGGCCAGCTGTGCGCCAGTGCATCTGTGCCGAGGGTACCCCCGGTCAGGGAATAGTACCACTGGCAATGGGTCGAGTCCGGAGAGGCAAACAGGTCTACCTGTGCGGCTCCGAACTGGTCCCATATCAGCTGGACCGCCTGGGGGTGGAGTCGCCATTCTCCCGGAGGTGCTGGCTGCCGAGAGAGCTCGTCGGCTGTCTGGTTCAGCGCACCAGGGACATGCATGGCCCGAAGCGACCTCAGATGCTTCTGACTCCACAGGAGCAGGTGGCGGGCGAGTTGGAACATGCGACGGGAGCGTAGACCACCCTGACGGTTGATGTACGCAACGGCCGCCATGCTGTCCGTACGGACCAGTACATGCTTGCCACGTAGCGGCCCCTTGAGGCGGCGCAGTGCCAAGTGTACTGCTAGCAACTCGAGGCAATTGATATGCCAATGCACTTGCGGTTCCGTCCACAGACCCGCAACTGCATGCCCGTTGTACGTGGCTCCCCAACCCGTGGATGAGGCATCCGTGAATAGCACAGCATGCCTGCACACTTGTTCTAGGGGCACCCCGGCCCGGAGAAACGAAGCGTTGGACCACGGGCTGAAGGTTTGGCGGCAGTAAGGAGTCACTGGGACCCGGTACTGGCCGCTCTGCCACGCCCACCTCGGGACTCGGCCATGAAGCCAGTGTTGGAGCGGTCTCATATGAAGCAATCCGAGCGGCGTGACCGCGGCTACGGATGCCATATGCCCCAGGAGCCTCTGAAAAAGTTTCAGTGGGACCGCTGTTCTGCCCTTGAACATATTCAAGCAGTTCAACACCGACCTGACTCGCTCCTCCGTGAGGCGCGCAGTCTGGCTGACCGAATCCAGCTCCATACCGAGGTAAGAGATTCTCTGCGTAGGACAGAGCTTGCTCTTCTCTCGGTTGACCCGAAGGCCCAACTGGCTGAGGTGACTGAGCACCATGTCCCTGTGTTCGCACAACTGCTCCCGAGACTGGGCGAGAATGAGCCAGTCGTCGAGATAGTTGAGGATGCGAACGCCGCGTTCTCGGAGTGGAACAATGGCTGCCTCCGCGACCTTCGTAAAGACGCGAGGCGACAGGGACAGCCCGAAGGGCAGGACTTTGTACTGGTATGCCCTCCCCTCGAACGCAAAGCGTAGGAACGGTCTGTGTCGAGGGAGTATGGACACATGGAAGTACGCGTCCTTCAGGTCGATCGCTGCGAACCAATCCTGGGGACGGATGCATTGAAAAATGCGTTTCTGCGTGAACATCCGGAACGGGAGCTTGTGCAGGGCCCGATTCAGGAAGCGCAGGTCCAGGATTGGCCGGAGCCCACCCCCTTTCTTGGGCACGATGAAGTAGGGACTGTAGGACCCTGACTTCATCTCGGCTGGAGGAACCGGCTCGATCGCGTCCTTCGCCAGTAGGACCTCGATCTCTGACCGCAAGACTTGAGCATCGCTGCTTCGCACTGAGGTGAAGAGGATGCCCTTGTACTTGGGTGGCCGGCGCGCGAACTGAATCGCGTAGCCGAGTCTGATGGCACGGATGAGCCAACGGGACGGTCGAGGGAGCTGTAGCCACGCTCCCAGGGACCGTACCAGCGGGACCAACGGTACCACAGACATGCCCGGGGAGGGGGCAGCGCAACGGAGAGCTCTGGCTCGACTCGGGAGGCCCTGAGGCGGCCCGGAGTGTCGCGCGAGCACTCCTGGTGCGGGCAGGGAGCGGGTGAGAAGGCCCGGAGGCGTCCTCTGAGCCCGCTCGACTGCTCGCTACCCGAAGGCAGAGAGGTGGGATGCTCAGACCCGACTCGGGAGGCCCGTGGGCGGCCCGGAGTGTTGTCTGAGTCTTCCCAGGAGGGGCAGAGAGTGGGTGAGAAGGCCCGGAGGCGTCCTCGAAGCCGACTCTGCTGCCTGCTGCCCGAAGGCAGGGGGGTGGGGCACTCAGACCCTACTCGGGAGGCCCGAAGGCGGCCCGGAGTGTTGTCCGAGTACTCCAGGTTGGGGCAGAGTGTGGGTGAGAAGGCCCAGGGGCGGTCTCGATGCCCACACTACTGCCCCCTGGCGAGAGAGGGGAGGAAGGAAGTAGCAAGGCCCGGGGGCGTCGCACACTTCCAACCTGGCCCTCTGAGGCCCAGAGAGAGAGGAAACTGCTCTGAATATGTGGGTACCGCTGGACTCCGGAGAGCCAGTGGCAGAACGTTAACCAGTCAGGGCCCCCCGGTCCTCCTCCGGGGGGGTGGGGGAGGGATACGAATATCACCTCCCCCCGAGCAGCTCCTGTTCTCCCCAGCCTGTCCGTCTCAGGGCCGCGTCCCCTTGCGCTTGCCTGCCGGTTAGCGAGGCCCTGGACGGGTTGGGCGCCTCCCTCGCGCCCGGCACCCTGCTCCTCCAGTGGAGGCTGCTGCTCGGCTCTAGCAGGGTGGAGGCGGACGCAGGAGGGGATGCCCTCGGCGACAAGCCGGCAGAGGCGCCGCGACCGACGACCGAGCAGCTCGTCGTCGGCACCCTGTTGCAACGCCTCTGTCTGCTTCTGGGCCACCAAGAACTGCTGGGCAAAGTTCTCGATGGCGTCGCCGAGGAGGCCAGCCCGACAGACAGGCCTTCCTTACGCATATCTGCCGGGTTAGCCCCCTGTTCCTGGACCACTAGTGTGGACATCGCCTGACCCAGGGAGCGTGCAGTGATTTTCATCGCCCCTAGGGCGAGGTCCAATACCGCACGCAGTTCCTGCACAACCCCTGGGCTGGGACTACCCTCATGCGTGCAGGGCAGAGGGCAGTGAGAGAGGGAAAACAATGATACTTTTTTTTTTTTTTTTTTTTTCATTTTTGGCCCTTTTGACCCTCCATATTTCCCTCTCTCCGATGCAGCAATTGACATCTGTCCTCTGCCAGAGCAAAAAATGAAACGCTAAGCCCTTTTCTCTTCCCGGACCAGCGATTCCATCTCTCACTACAAGCAGGCATGTGAGACAGTGAACGTGGCCGTCAGAACGGCACACAGCGCACTGAACGCTCAAGCCTCAATGAAGAAGGCAAGGCGAACAATGCCCTGACGTGGTCATGTTCTCATGAGAGAATCCGTACCACCCACGAACAGAGTCTCAGCATGCTTTTGATGCGATAGAGGAGTGGGGGCCCGAAGGGGTTTACCCGGCGGGGAATTCCCACTGTAATCCTCAGGCCACCAGCGCTTATCAGCCAAAGTAGTCCTTTTTCCAGTAACACCAGAATATGAACTAGATCGGGGGATAGGCGAAGGGACTCGACCCCATCTGAGGTTTCATAGTCTCGGCCGCGCATCTAGAGCACCGACTGACGCGCGTCGGTTGCTGTGACAACCACCGCTGTCAGCCGGCCACTCGACGGCACACGGCGCGCTGAACACTCAAGCCTTTTATGAGAAAGGGTGAGACGAACAACGCGCCGACGTGACCATGTTCTTCTGCGAGAACATGAATCACCCACGATCGCAATTTCACATGCGATCGTGGCCGTCAATGAGGACAGGAAACAGTTGCATTCCAGGAATGCACGGTTTGAATGACATCTTGAAAAAGACGCAGGGTCAAACTGTGTTGCTCTTTTAGAATGGAAAAACTGCTCTTTTAGTTTGTGCTGAAGCACTCAGGGAGATGACCGCGGTCAGCACGCAGTCCACAGTGCAAGCCTGCGTGTGACACTCAAATGTTTTTAGGAAAACGCCCAGCGAACCAACAGTTTGGAAGCTCTTTTGAATGCAAGCGATTGCAACAATATACGGTCACTCGCTGAGAAGCGCTATGACACCCGCACTGGCAGTTCCTCCTTTTCTCCAAGACTCAGCTTGTCTTTAACACTCTTCGTGGAAACAGTATTGAACTGTTCGGCTCCGAAGTTGAAAGCATTTGATCTACCATTCCACTTCCTATTTATACCCGCGCTGCGGGGCGGAGCGTGGAATGTGTGGATCACATGCCAATCTCCGATTGGCTCGTTTTTACACACTCGAAGTGGATAGGTCTCTGAGGGCAGATCCCAATTCGTCGGTTCAGTTCTGACGTACGTCGAACGTGACCGACTGAAAGGGAAACTGAGTCCAGTCATAGCAAAATATTTAGTTAAACGCTGCTGTTCATTGTTATGTATTGCGGAGCCCCTAAAGGGACACTGTGAAGGGAAGAAAATATGAAATGGAGGAAAAATATTATCAATGCTTTTGCGTTTTTAGCATATTTTCTCGGGTGACTGCAAATGTTTTGCAAGGGAACACAACGTTTTTCAGGGGAACACAAGGCATTTGCAAGAGGAAGCAAAATCATTGGCTTATTATTTTTCCTCCCATCTCATATTTTTTTCCACCAATATGTTCCATTAGGGACTTCATATGTGTTAGACTTCAATTCATGTGCCATAAAAACATTACTCTAATAGTTTTATATTCAAAAATATATTGCTCCCAAAAATATAGATAGCTTGACTGAAGTTCCCAAAATATCGATTACCACTTTTGAGAAAAGAGTCCCTCTATATTTCAGGGGAAATCATACATATTTCAGTTTTGTTAAATTCTTTTTGTTTCTAATAATAATAATAATAATAATAATAATAATAATAATAATAATAATAATAATAATAATAATAACTCTTTTGGTTTGAAACAACACAAAAGTGGGAAAATCACGATAAAATTTTCAGTTAACTGTCCCTTTAATCCATAGCCATGTAGCACTAAAACTAAACAGTGATTATGATTGCTGGAAACCAGGACACTCGGCCCGGCAATGAGATAATCAAATGATACTTGAAGTTTACTCAAAGATTCCTTATTAATTTCAATCCATTTAAAGTATGCCCCCTCTGTATGGATAGAAAATTGTTATATTAGAGCCAGGACCGGACTTGAAAACGTCTCAGGTTACGTATGTAACCATGTTTCCCTGAGAGGGAAACGAGACGCTGCGTCGAAACGCTACGGGAACGCCTCTGCGTGATTGCTTCATGAAGCACTCATGAAATCTGTCCAATAGCGTGGCGATACGTCATAGGCGGGTGACATCATTTACCAGGAAGCTATAAAGCACACCCGGACCAAACAGCATTAGCTTCTGAAAAGTCGAACAAGTCGGTCACAGGCATGCAGTGAGTATGACATAGCGACGCAGAGTCTCATAACGTCGTTTACATACGTAACCTGAGATGTTCCCTTATTGAGGCAACTCGAGCTGCATTGAAATGCTACGGGAACGAAATGCCCACGTCGCCATAGTCCCAAGTGTCTGTATATGTAAAATCATCAACCCACAAACACCCGGGAACCTGGGGTAGAGGCTACATCTAAGTTGTAAAACCTCACAAACGTGTGCGGAGAGGACCAACCTGCCGCATTACACACCTCTTGAAGCGAAACTCCTGATACTAGAGGCCGCCAGACTCCTAGTTGAATGGGCGTGGACTTTCAATGGTGAAGGCTGTCAAGCCGACTCATATGCGAGAGAGCCTATTGAGTAACTATCTATTTACTCAACATCTGTTTAGATGCTGGCATGCCTTTACTCGGGGATCCGAAACACACAAATAACTGATCAGATTTTCGTCACAGGGCAGCTCTGTGGACATAAGCATCCAAGGCCCTTACTGGGCAAAGCAGATTTAATCTCTCCTGGTCTGGGTTAAGGAATGGAGGCAGAGAGAATGCCTGCAGCATTACAGGGCCCGCCACGTTAGTGGGGACCTTAGGTACATAACCTTCCCTTGGGAATAAGAACGCTTTCACCATCCCAGGTGCAAACTCGGCAGAAATCGAACAAGTCTCCTATTCTTTTTAAGGACGAAATGGCCAGAAGAAAAGTTTTTAATGTGAGAAACTTCTCTAGTACCTCTTCAATAGGCTTAAACGGAGCTAACATTAGGCCTTCTAGTACTATGGCCAAGTCCCAGGTAGGCACCCTGGAGTGTGCCGCAGGCCTCAGCCTCAGTGTCCCATGGAGGAAATGGGTTACCCATGGGTGTCTCCCCACCGATGCGTTTTCTATAGGCATGTGGTAGGCAAATATTACCGCCACATAAACCTTCAAAGTGGAAGGGGATAACCCTGAAGAGAACTTTTCTTGCATAAAATCTAGTACTGAACCAACCAGGCAGTGAACTGGATTTAAAGAATGGCCTGTGCACGAGGCAACGAAAACTCTCCATTTTATGGCATATTGTCTCCTCGTAGAAGGTGCTCTGGAGTGCAACATGGTTTTTATTACCTCAGTAGATAGACCTGATTCTATGAGCTGGGCCCCCTCACAGGCCAAGCCAGTTTCCATAACTCCGGGCGAGGGTGTACCACTGAACCCCTCGCCTGGGAGAGAAGGTCCCTCCTTACCAGGATTTCCCATGGGGGACCTTCGAGGAGAGATACAATGTCCGACAGCCATACTCTGCCCGGCCAGAACAGCTGGGCCCCGTCCCGGCGGACTCTCTCCAGCAATCCTGGAAGTAGCGCCAGAGGGGGAAGGCGTACAGACGTAGCCTCAGACACGTCTGTACCATAGCATCCATCCCCAATTTGGCTTAATGCGTGAGGGAGTAAAATAGGGGACAGTGAGTTGTCTCGCAAGACGCAAACAGATCCACCTGTGCTCGCCCAAAGCAATCCCAGAAGAGCCCCATCACCTCGGGGTGGAGTCTCCATTCCCCCGGCACTACTCCCTGCCTCGACAGGGAGTCTGCCATCACGTTCAGGTACCCCGGGATGTATATTGCTCGGACTGATAACAATTTGCCCCGGGCCCAAATCAACATTTGATGCGCCAACTTCCACAAACGGTGTGATCTTACACCCCCCTGGCGATTTATATAGGAGACCACCGATGTGTTGTCCGATTGTACTAACACATGGTGGCCCCTCAGGAAGAAAGTGTCTGAGTGCCAGAAACACGGCCATTAACTCCAGCTGGTTTATATGCCACGAAAGCTGATGGCCGCTCCACAGACCCTGTGCTGAGAGGCCACTCATGACCGCCCCCCAACCAGTTAGGGAGGCATCCGTCGTTAGTGTTACGTGACAACAAGGAACCCCCAGAACTGGACATTGGGGTTGGAACCAAGGATCCTTCCACATCACCAAGGCACGTAGGTATCGCCGAGTGACCTTGATCAAGCGAAAAGGATTTTACCTCTGGGAGAAGCCCTTGGTCCTGAGCCACCACTGTAATGGTCTCATGTACAGAAGGCCAAAAGGTATCACATTGGACGCTGCTGCCATTAGCTCCAGAAGTCTTTGAAACTGTTTCACAGTGAGTGACTGACCTAGCTTTACCCTGTTCACGGCCTCCAGGATTGCTCTTATCCTGGGGGGAGATAGCTGAGCCGACATTGGTCTTGTGTCCCAAACTACCCCCAGAAAAGTAGTGCTCTGTTGAGGTACCAACACACTTTTCTTCATATTTAACCCAAACACTTTAATATGGGCGAGAACAGCATCTCAATGCTGGACCGCCAACTGTTCTGGCTGCGCTATTATGAGCCAATCGTCTATGTAGTTTAGTTCAGTACGCGAATGCCCTGTAGTCGCAACGGAGCCAGAGCTGTATCCAGGCACGTCGTGAAAGTGCGGGGTGATAAAGCTAGGCCGAATGGCAGCACCCGATATTGGTAAGCTTCGCCCCCGAAAGCAAACCTGAGGAATTTTCTGTGCTGCGGAAGAATGGAGATGTAGAAGTATGCATCTTATAGGTGTGTTGTGACACACCAGTCCTCGGACCTGATTTGACACACTATCTGTTTCAGCGTGAGCATTTTGAATTTTAATTTCTCTACTGCACTGTTCAACCAGTCTATTCTCACGAAAATGCGTATAAATAGTACGAGTGTGCAATGTCGTGGAATATATACGCCAAAACTCATTTTGGCGTGTCTATGCCACGCTGTTTTTTTCGCGTGCATATGATACGCAGTTTATGGCGTATTATACATACGAACCCCCCACCCCACTACCCTAACCCTACCCAAGAGCGTGTCATATATACGCACCACTACCCTAAACCTACCCAAGAGCATGTCATATAACAGCCATAAAGTGCGTAACATATGCACGCGAAAAACAGCATATCATATGCACGCCAAAATGAGTTTTGGCATATACATTCCACGACATTGCACACTCGTACTATTTATACGCATTTATGTGTGATCGGGTTGGTTCAACTGACGCAGATCTAAAATAGGCCGCAGCCCCCCATCCTTCTTTGGAACTATGAAGTACTGGCTGTAAAACCCTGACTCTCTGCTGTGGGGAGGGACCCTTTCTATAGCCTCTTTTCGCAGAAGAGTCTGTACTTCTTGCTCCATAACCAGAGACTGTTAGGGGTTTACTACTGTAAGAACTACCCCGCTTAATATGGGTGGGTGTAACCTGAATTTAATTCTGGGGGAATGCTGATGAATTCATGACGCAATGACGCCGAGGTGTTCCCGTGGCATTTCGACGCAGCTCGAGTTCCCTCGATAAGGGAACAAGACATGTCCTGGGAAAACAGGACGTTTGCTCACCCTAATTTTGGAATCAATGTAGTTTAGTTTACTTGACAGGTGAAAATAATTATTTGAAGGTATTGTCACACACTCTTTCACACAGACACACCAGACACACACACACACACACACACACACACACACACACACACACACACACACACACACACACACACACACACACACACACACAACATAGTTGTTCTCCTCACCAACATAAACACATGAAGGAAATGACTTAGGCATGTGTAAAAAGTTTTCTGTTCACCACTCTGCAGTTTGCCAATTAAAATGAAACACAGTGCTCTGGATTGGACTGCAGTTCTGAGAGAGCGACCTGGATCCAGCACAACAGTTTTGGATTTGTTCAAAAAGAACCAGATATAACACAAAATTTACACTTCGGTGGAACAAACGGCACCACATTTACGATGATGAAGTCTGACTTTATACGGAGGGAGAAAACAAGGGGTGGGCACTTTCAAACTGAAAACATTATGATAAGCCTGACAGCTGTTGGTGGTCATTCGGCGAAAGACAAAGAAGACAATGATGTCATAGTCATAGTGGTATCCTGCACCACTGTGACATCATAGTCTGGATGTCATGGAAATGCTGGCTGTGATGCAGCACGCTTGATGTGGTTTTGCTGGAACTGTAAATCAAGTGACTGGTGGAAACATTTTTGAACCCAGAGTTGGGGAACCCCTCTGGTATTGTAAAGTCACAGAAACCACCACACACATTCATTTCTCTTTATTTTAAAGGGATAGTTCACCCAAAAAAATGGAAATTCTTTCATTAATTATTCACCCTAATATCGTTCCAAATCCGTCAAACTTTCATTCACAAATTAACTCAAATGAAAATATGAGAGCTTTCTGTTCATCCGTTGACAGCTGTGCAACTCACATTTTGACACTTCAAAAAGTTCATAAAGAGATCACAAAACTAATCCATATGATTTGAGGGGTTAAGTCCAATATTTTCTGAAGAGACATGATCACTTTATATGATGAACAGATTGAATTTTGGGCTTTTATTCACACAAACATTTATTAACTCACACATCAGTTCTGGTAAATATGGAAGCTCAAGCATGTTCACTTGACGTGCGAGAACCAATGATTTCCATTCTTGTGTTACGCAGTTTGAGCTTCCATAAGAACCAATGAGGTTCATGTGTGCGTATTACACAGCAAGTGAGTTTCCGCAGGAACCAATGATGGCTAATGACCATTCTCATGTTTTACTCAGCAAGTTTGATATTTCACAAGAACCAATGAGGGTCATTCTCATGATTTACTTAGCAAGTTTGAGCTTTCACAAGAACCAATGAGGGTCATTCTCATGTTTTACTTAGCAAGTTTGAGCTTTCACAAGAACCAATGAGGGTCATTCTCATGTTTTACTTAGCAAGTTTGAGCTTTCACAAAAACCAATGAGGTAAATGGTAAATGGACTGCATTTATATAGCGCCTTTATCCAAAGCGCTTTACATTTTTGCCTCACATTCACCCATTCATACACCGACGGCGATGTCAGCCATGCAAGGCGCCATCCAGCTCATCGGGAGCATGCTGGGGTTAGGTGTCTTGCTCATGGACACTTCGACACTTGGTCAGGTGGAACCGGGGATCGAACCACCAACCTTTCGGTTTGTAGACAATCTACATGAACCACTGAGCCACTGCCGCCCCTAGGTGGAGGTTCAATCTTGTGGTTTACGCAGCATGTTTGAGCTTCCGCAAGAACCAATAATGTTAATTATATTGTTTTATGCTGCATGTCTGAGCTTCTGCAAGAACCAATGAGGTTACGTCTGAGCTTGCATAAGAACCAAGTAGGTTCATTATCATGTTACTCAGCACATTTGAGCTTCCGTAAGAACCAATGAGGTTAATTCACATGTTACTCAGCATGTTTGATCTTCCGTAAGAACCAATGAGGTTCATTTACATGTTACTCAGCACATTTGAGCTTCAGCAAGAACCAATGAGGTTCAAGTTTGTGCAAGAGTTTTCACATTGCATGCTTGTTCTTGTGTGTCAAGCAGGTTCGGTTGAGCTTCTGTTAATGTTTGCAGATCAATGTTTATGTGAATAAAAGCCTAAATTAATTTTCATTATGTAAACCGATAGTGCCTCTTCATAAAATTTGGACTAAATCCCTCAATTCATATGGAACTTTTTCATAGTGTCATAGTGTTAGTTGTGTAGCTGTCAAAGCTGTCATTCTATACTTGCTTAGAGGTGAAAAAGTAAAAATTCTAGTTGTCAAAATATAAAAATTGTATAACAAAATACTTTAATTTCAACTTTAAAGCAAATAAAACAGCCACATCAAATCAAAGCAGGATTGTTCAATAATTCAGACTTCACACAACACATTTTGTGTTTTTACCCATGATGCAAGCCTTTCAAATACTTAAAGTAATGACATACTGTTTGGTTTTGCTTGGTTTGACTTTTTTATATGGCTACAGTTAGAAAGTGAAAGTGGGAGCTTAAAAAGACATCATTAAAGTGGACTGTTTTTAAAAGAAAACATAACATTTAATGAATATGCTGTCGAGTTTTTAAATATTCCTGTTGTAAGAATTTTTATTGCACACAATTAATTAGGCTGAAGTTTAAGTCTCAGTGCTGTATTTGAAGAGTTTTTAAAACATATTTCCTTGCATTTATCTTTAACTGCTGTAAATAATACTATTCTCTCTCTAAGTAATAAAAGTTCTAAGCTCTGTGTCATTGTAATTTTTCTTTTTAATACTTCTTGGATGTGTCTTCAGACTAAGAAGTTAAGAAGTCTTTCTGGAGCCAGGTCCTGGGCATGAATCAAGGTGCAACCCATTTCCTTAAACCAAATCTCATTATCTGTTCCTGGACTCCAAACTCAGCCAGTTCTGTCCTCACACTCATTAGCATGTATGTTTACTTTGGATAACCATCATTCACATGACTTAGGTTGTTGGACCTTTTTTCTAAACCAGAGTAAAAACATTTCAGGGAAAGTCATCTGCTGTGGTCACTGAAAAATAAACAGAAAAGGCTGATGAGAATGGGAAGTCCTTAACCTTCTTCCATCTTAAAAATCTGTCAGATTATGTAAGGATCTAATTTTATTTCCTTCCTTTAAGTGAGCTGGAATTATCTAATTATAACATCATATATCAGCATAATGAATAATCGCCATTGTTACAAAAACAATAGATGATTGTCCAGATATGCGATGTGGGATTAAATGTTTTTAGTTTTTTGTATATGTGCTCACATCATGGATGCATATAAAAAAGCTAGTGAGGATTCAACAGTTTCCAAAACTCCTTAATCATTCTAGAACAGTGCTAATTCTTTGTGTTGACAACAGGAAAGCTGAACTGGGGTAATTGCATAATCTTTTAAAATCCCAGATTTGTGAGGACATTTGTTTGCATTCCGTTTGTGAGTTCATTTGGCAGCACATTCACTATTCTTTGTAACAGATTTTAGCTGGATCTCTGCCACACCTAGGACAGTTGTATGCGATACAATTTGCATTAAAAAAAATCACTGCCATATATAAATGTCTTAGACATTTTCCATTATTGGAGATTAGTACTTTTCCAAGTATCCAAAATCAACAAAAATGTCCTTAACAAAAAACTGACATTCGATGAATCGAATTACTTAGGAGCCAGCCACACAAAATACACATCTTATTGAAAGTACACGACATGTGATATTGTCTAGAACAGGGATTTTCAAATGTATTATTAATGCTTGTTAGTGGCAACAACTAATTTGTTCAGGAACTAAACAAGTGTAAGTCATTCAACTGATTTATTCATGCTCAATCATGAGCCATTCATATAAATGTTTTGTTGAAGAATGAAGAAAGTCGCTGCATCCGTATATGCATACTTCCATACTAAATAGTAGGTGAAAAATAGTAGTAATATGTCTAAATTCATAGTATTCAAAACTAAAATAATAAAATGTCCTCATAGTAGATATAAAGAACCCATGCAGAGAACGTATTACTTATGGTGAAATTCTGAAGCACACATTAAATGGATACTTTATCACATGAGGCCGCGGGAGAGGATTTGTGAATAAAAATTAAATGATGCAACTGATGGCATAGGTCACATAACAATGACAACATGGTGGATGTAGTACGTAGTTTTCATTCATGCTACACACATTCATACTGTATATAGAACATACTTTTTTAATAGTTGCAAAGTAAATTTCAAACCAAATGTAACTACCTATTATGCATGCATATTTGGACGCAGCAAGTGATGAATAAATCATTCAGACACAGATATATAACTAAATACCACCAAACTTTGTTTCGAACTATTTACTCTGGTGGTGGAAAAAAATTATTTAGCTTCTAAACAGAGTAGCAATCTAATATATATATATATATATATATATATATATATATATATATATATATATATATATATACATACATACATACATACACACACACACACACACACACACACACACACACACACACACACACACACACACACACACACACACACACACACACACACACACACACACACACTGTATATTAGATGGCTAGTAACTTATAAGTATATATAAATAACTTTAAAATAAACTTTAATTGCTAAAAATTTGGACTGAACCCAGAGTACTCCCACCTGCCTATGATAGCAACCAGCAGGGCTTGACATTAACATGTATTTCAGCAGTGGTGTAATAATAACCTAGAGTTGTCAAAAATATAAATTTTTATACATATCGATAATATCTGATTTTAGCATTGGATTGTGTATATTGCGCATAATTTTACTCATTCCTGCAAAGTGTGGTATATAAAGCCACCTTAAAGGGTTACTTCAGCGATTAGCATATGGCTTTGTATCAGTAGAAACCCTGGAGTATATTCAAATGATTGTGCTTTCCCCCCTCATACCCCCCTGAGACAAGAGATTTATGCATTTTATTTCTGGAAAAATTCCTCCTATGATGCAAATTGACGATTTTTGCATCATAGGAGGAATGTTTGGCCAAAGGCTAAAGACTACAGCCAGCAGAGGGAGCCATTTCCGCATGTTTTGAATCCGCGCATGGGGGATGGGAGATTACACTCGGCTTGCAGGGAGAGCTCAGGTCGCAGCTCATTTAAACAGAGATATGGTGAGCAATGTAAGTCTTTTAACTTCTTAAATTAATTTCAATGAAAGTTAAGCTTGTAAAGGCATGAACTGAAACGCGCCAGACTGAACTCGCGTTGTGAATGTATGCCGCGAGTGTAGTCGCTATTACCTCAGCTCTCATCACTCCTGCAGTTAGTGCTCAGTGCTGTGATACTCGGGCGGTGACTCACTCATTATATTGAACAGACACGTTCAGTTTTTAATTGAAGTGTCTTCTCTGTTCTCTAACTCAGTCACAGTAATCAAGTTGGTGGCATTGGGAATGGCCTCACAGGGCAGCGAAGCATTCTGGGAATTGTAGTCTTTCATCCCCATGGGACAAAAATAAATTTTCTGTCTTTTCTCAGTCTAGAAGACACCAAATTCAAAAATAATTTTACATTTCTACTGCATTGATGACCCAGATTAAATACAGATTCATCTTCCCAGCGCTGAAGTACCCCTTTAATGTTTTTTTTTTTTTTTTTTGCTTATTGTGTACAGTCAGACACACAAAATAATGTCAAAATGCCTTTGCATTTGTGAAAAAAAAGCATTTGTAACAGTATAATGGATTTGTGCATCAAATGTTAATGTGACAGCAGATTATGACAGCAGACTACCTGCTGCCAGATTATGAGATAACATTAAAAATATATATGTAGCAGTTTTTCTCCATGATATTGATGTCAAACTTGTAACCAGTGAAAAATCTGAATGGCTAGTTACTTTGGAAAACCATTAGCTACGGTGGCTGGTGAGCAAAAAAGTTAATGTCAAGCTCTGGTAACCAGGCAAGAGATGGGATGCAAAAAACTGTTGAGGAAAATAGGTGAGTCGGCTATGACATCAAAATTGGATGTAAACAGAATAAAATTATTATCATGATTTCAGAGTGTTTAGAAAATAGAATCAATGTAATATAATTTCAGTATTTAAAACGTAATATTCAGTAAAGGTTAACTTTCCAATTTATGGGTCACAACCAACCACTGACAAAAAATGCTGACACTAAAACTAAAAAGTAAGTTTTAAACACTAATTAAGGGACCTCCAAGTTCATACCGTGCACATCTACAGTGAACATTTGGTCGCAAATAAACGCCTTTAATTAACATCCAGATTTATGCCTTTGGAAATGTACTGCTCCTGCTGTAAAAATAAAACATCAGCAAGGTGTTAAAATGGTTAAATGTTTTTGTAATAATCATTTCAACGTCAATTCATTTGACAGAGGCATTCATTATACTTGCGGCTCTCTCTGCACATTTCCAAGCGACCTGGGAATTGTAATTCAAACATGGCCTTCCTGTGCATTTCTCAGGTTGAAATGAAGGCATGTTTTTCTGTGGTCAGTGAACTCAGCTCTAGAATCTCACAGTGCTCTGAATAGGAGAGGACGTACGGGGCAGGTTATTGCAGAGCTTTCATGTGTCAGCAATCACGGGGTCGGTGATGTTATTGCGCTGGAGGGAGGTTGGCACGCTGTTACAGAACAAATGGGTTTGGAAAGACGCCCAGTGACACGAAACTTTAAACACATTAAGAAATCTTTGCTTTTCACTTTCCTGTTGAGAAACAGGGTTTATTTCACTGCTCAATGTAAAAACTTTGAGTATCTGGGGTCACAAAATGAACATGTGACATCTTGTAGGGTAAAGAAAGGGGCGGAGCAACCACTTAGCAAACAGGTTCCGTAGACCGTAAAACAAGTCAAGAAAAGTTTAAGCTTGTGGTTTTTATTCTGAACTACACCGGTAGTTTTATTCTACACTGGTGTCCTGTTCAGAATATTTATTTTAAACCAAGGCAGAGAAAAAAGTAATTGTCAAAGCATCGATTAATATTCATTTACTCTCCCTCTTTTTTTTCTCCTGTTATTATCAGCCTCAGCATTCAGATGTTTCACCAAACGCCAGCAAGGTGAAAAAAAACAAGAAGAAAAAAAAAACACCCATCTAATCCTGATGTCAATCTCCCAGTTGACGCTTATGGGATTTCTCCCCAGGATTGTCTAACCCCCATTCAGGGAAAGAACCACTGGACACACTAATTTGTCTTCAGCTCACCCAATTCAAGCCACGTTCAGAGAGTTACCCCTACTAGTCCATTATTGACATATTGCCAATCAAACAGACTGACATCAAAGACTCACTCAGGCAGGTTCACGCAAAAGAAATCAACACTGTTACCTTGGGACGGCAGTACGCTGTGGAAATCCTGACGTCTGCATCTGCTCTGTTATCGAAAAGATGCTCTTTTTAACACACCTGGGCTGTATAGATCCTCTGGACAAGTACTGCTGAGCGGCTGTTTTTTCTGTTTTGTGTTTTACAGTTCAGGAAAGGTGATGCATTTCTCACAGCAGGATAACTACTGCTTATTCATCTTTCCCTATTAACAGCCATTCAGAAGTCACCTTGTATTCTGACTAGGGTTGCGGAACATTCTCAACTGAATATTTGTCTGCCTTTTAGTTCATGAACGTAAATTTGGAATGGCAGCAGTACTGGAATGACAGGGAAAAGAATTTACTAAACAATTCAATGTTCTGTGAAATAAATCTATTTGCCCATAAGGCCTACAAACCTTCGAACTTCAAGGTTCTTCAAAACTTTTAAACAAGTTTAAAAACTATAGTTTTTACTACAGTGATACAGTTATTACAAACCCGAATCCCAAAAAAGTTGGCTCACTGTACAAATTGTGAATAAAAAAGGATTTCATTTTGGATTTCATGAGAGCTATAGATTCCAAAAAATTTGGGACAGGTAGCAATAAGGTAAAGTTAAATGTACATATAAGGAACAGCTGGAGGACCAATTTGCAACTTATTAGGTCAATTGGCAACATGATTGGGTATAAAGAGCCTCTCAGAGTGGAAGTGTCTCTCAGAAGTCAAGATGGGCAGAGGATCATTACCCCAATGCTGCGGCAACAAAAAAAAAATGTTTAGCAATATCAGAAAAGAGTCTCTCAGAGAAAAAATTCAGAGTTTGAAGTTATCATCATTTGCGGTGCATAATATCATCCAAAGATTTAGAGAATCTGGAACAATCTCTGTGCGTAATGCTAAAAGCAAGAAAACCATATTAGATGCTTGTGATCTTCGGGCCCTGAGACCGCACTGCTCCACATACAGGAATCACAACATGGGTTCAGGAATACTTCCAGAAAACATTGTCGGTGAATACAATCCACTGTGCCGGCTAAACCTCTATAGGTCAAAAAAGAAGCCACATATAAACATGATCCAAAAGCCCAGGCATTTTCCCTGGGCCAAGGCTAATTTGAAATAGACTGTGGCAAAGTGTAAAACTGTTCTGGGGTCAAACATATCACAATTAGAATTTTTTTGGGGGGGTGGGAGGGAGGGGGGAGAGGACTGTGACACCATGTCATCCAGACTAAAGAGGACAAGGACAACCCAAGTTGTTATCAGCGTTCAGTTCAGAAGCCTGCATCTCTGATGGTATGGGGTTGCATGAGTGCGTGTGGCATGGTCAGCTTACACATCTGGAGAGGCACCTTCATTGCTGAAAGGTATATCCAAGGTTTAGAACAACATATGCTCCCATCCAGACATTGTCTTTTTTAGGGAAGACCTTGCATTTTCCAACATGACAATGCCAGACCACATACTGCATCAATTACATCATGGCTGTGTAGAAGGAGGATCCGGGTACTGAAATGGCCAGCCTACAGTCCAGAGCTTTCACCCCTAGAAAACATTTGGTGCATCATAAAGAGGAAGATGCGACAAAGAAGACATAAGACAGTAGAGCAACTAGAAGCTGGTATTAGACAAGAATGAGACAACATTCCTATTCTTAAACTTGAGCAACTTGTCTCCTCAGTCCCCAGATGTTTGCAGACTGTAAAAAATAAAAAAATAAAAGAGGAGATGCCACACAGGGGTAAACATGGAGATGTTGATGTCTTGAAATTTAAAATCAACTTATTGTCCCTTAAAATTATAAATTGTCTCAGTTTAAACATTTGATATGTCATCTATGTTGTATTCTGAATAAATGATTGAAATGTGATACTCCCACATCATTGCATTCTTTTTTATTTACAATTTGTACAGTGTCCCATCTTGGAATCGGGTTTGTATTTTGATTTGCTTAACATTTATTTTACTGACAAAAAATACAAATAAAATGTTTAACTAACATAAACAAATTTTGATTTTGATGGCTGCAACACACTCAAAAAAAAAACTGGGACAGAAGCAAAATGAAAGTTAAACGATTATAGATTAGAATATCCAAGTTAAACTGGTTTGAAACAGTCTACAATTAACTGGTGAATTAGTAATAAGTGAGGGTGTTTGGGTGTAAAAGGAGATGGAAGAAAAGATGCGTCATGACTAACCACTTTGTGACAAGTTTCATGAGAATTTTCAAACAATTTAAACATCGCATTTCTCAATGCAAGATTGCAAAGTATTGGTCTCTTACCAACTACCACATTGTGACAAGATTCAGGGAATCCAGGGGAATCCAGAGAAATCTCAGTACATGCAAGGCAAGGCAGGAAACCTCTGTTCGAGTCTTTCGAGCCCTCAGATGGCATTGCATGAGAAACCATCACGCTACTGTGTTAAATATAGCCACATGGACTCTGGAGTACTTCGGAAAACCAATGTCACTCAACACATGCCGATGCTTTAAGAAAGAGTCTCTGTTTCGCAAGGAGAAAGCTATACATCTGTTCAATGCAGAGATTGGGCTGAGTTCTCTGGGCCCGAGCTCATCTCAGATGGTCTCTAAAAGACTGTGTGCTGTGGTCAGATGAGTCCACGTTTCAGCTTGTTTTTGAAGGGAGAAAAAAAGATTTAGTTCTCAGTCCCAAATACAAAAAGGACCATCCACACGTTCATCAGTGACAGATGCAAAAGCAATCATCTGTCATGGTATGGAGGTGCATCAGTGCAAATAGTGTGGGCGACTTACTTAAGTCAGTTAAATAAAGGTTAAATAGAATAAACAAAAAACTTAAATATTATTGTATTTTACAAAATGTTCCAACTTTTCTAGATATGGGGTTGTATCCAGAAACAGAAACATGGTTATAGCATGGTACATATATCAAAAAATGGTAGTGCTATTGTTATTTTCTGTAAATTACTAGTGTAGCAAGTTTTACTTAAAATTACAATAGGTTTGGATCTGTTCAAGATGATGAGCCACCATGCCAGATTGCACAGTCTCTAGACCATCATACTCACATGAACCATGCCAATACAGTTCAGCAGTTTCAGTGCACAGATTTAAAGGCCTGCAGTAAGGGACGAAACTTTATGGAAGTTACAGGCCTGGACGGAAACAAAACCAGAGGCGAAGTGGCCTGCAATGAGAGGACTGCTGGGGGCCGTTCAGGGCGGTGGGACTGCTCCCAGCCGCCCCCAAGATGTAAATGAGGCAGAATGTGCAGGTAGAATGAAAGCATCTACCCTCCGCTCTGTCCACTAGTGGAGCATACCAGGGGAGAGAGATGGATGCGGTGTCAGCCGTTTGCAGATTCACCCTCATGATCAGAGCGAATGCTTCTGAGCCCAGGGGTCTGCACTGAGAGAGCGTTAGTGTGATATACGAGTGCGGTGAGATGTCCACAGCCGACCCCTGATCGCCACTGACTGTGTCGGTGGGTGTTTATCTAAGCTTTCTTGGCATACTGTGCTCTCCCCCAAAACACATCTCCTGTGGGTTCCCTCTCTCGGCTGCTTGTTTCTGTTGTTCTCTCGGCTGGAGGAGTAACTCAGCATCAGATGGCTCTGTTCAGGTTGACAGCAACTAGATGGACCTGTGAGAGAAATATGGAAATAAAAGCTCAGTTCCAAATACCAGTGAACTGCTTTGCACTGCTACTGCATAGGCAGCTACTTTGCAAACAAATTGATTTGGGAAACACTACATAGGAAGCAACTACAGTTTGAAGGTACACTACACTCTGCATACAAACACATAGCACAAAAATAAATACATGAGTGCAATGATAAAAAGGGGTCTTCAAATTTTCCTGAGCTTTTGACATCATCTATCATCATATCATCATATAAGAAAATCCTGAACTAAAAATAGCATTACCTTCCAAAGGATCCTAATGCTAGGAATGTGGTTATTTATTTTAAAAAATGTGTACGTCTCAGTTGAACATTATTTATGTGTATTTGGTACATTTCACCGTGGATTCTTTAGTAAATCAGACAGCAATTTTGGTGCAAGCCTTTGCAAACAAACTTTTATGATATGGTTTCGACTCAACAATATTGCCAGAACAACATGTAAGTAACTGTGTTAATTCTAAAGCCTGATCTGTGACCAGTGATTTACGTCCCACTGACAGCTGTTTAAGTGTGGGCTTTCATGTTTAACTGTTATACCAAAACAAGGTATCTCTAAATGATATCCTTTAAACGGCATTCTTGTTAAAAACTGTTGTTTAAAATGTTGTCTAAGGCAGCTAACTATGTTTAAAAAAGAAAACTTATTTTAGTAAAGAGACAGAAACCAGAGAGAGACAATGTAGAAGTAAATCTCGAATCTTCTCTCAAATCTAGGGCCAAAACTTTTCAAATGTGATTATGTTTAAAATAGCTGACAACGCTTCACAGAACAAAGAGAACATTTCCAGTAGGATGTCATTTAGTGGGAATGATGGGAGATAGGAGCCTTGTTCATATATGTTCATTACATGCTGTAAATACTGGCTGGATTGTGACAAGCTCCTCCACATAGAAAAACAAGGAATGGTGCACATCTGTTTCAGTGGTGACCAAGTTCACATACACACACAAATCACTCCATGTGACTGTGAGTTCAGAGATGCAACCTTTTTATTTGTATATACACAACACATGAAAAAGGCTTATGATGCAACAGCCAATACTGACTTTTCCTTTCTAATATCTGAGGGTATTACACAACAATGACATATTAAAAACTTAAAAAAAATTCCTTTGTGTTTTTACAGAGGATAGTGGTGTCAAAACAATACCCATTCACATGTAGCTGCGAAAACTATTAAAAATGCTGTGCTTACCAGGCCAGTAGCTGGCGATGTAAAAAAAATAAAAAATAGTGTCTTTGTAAAAAAAAAACAAGATGTGCCTATAGACACATGCCGTTGACATCACCTATTTTACAATGGAAAAAAGTGTAGTTTACATACGATAACGGTATTGTTATTAAAATCTTGCACTTTAAAATCCATTTTCAAAAGTTTGGATTTTCAGGCCCCAAAAATGTTGTCACAGTGAAATGTTTTAATATAAATAAATGCACATTTACTTAGAATTATGTAATTAGAAGTTGCAAAAGTCACAACATTATACTATAAAACATAAAATTAAAAAAACGTAAAATTAACAGTAAAAAAGGCAGCTGTGCTTTCCAGAACTTTACTATAGAAGTTGCACCATTTATGTTTTTTATGGGACATCACTTAGTTTAATGTCTATTTTAAAGTTCAAAACCATATAATTTAAAGTTTTATATTGTAATAATTATATGTACAGTGTAAACAAAATAAAAAAAACTGGCAGCTGTGGTTGCCAGAAATTTACTGTAAAAATACGGTAGCAACATTTTAGGTTTTACAGATTTAGGTTTTTTAAGTTATATTTACAGTAAAAAAAAAAACAATTAAATGTAAGGTTGGATCTATTACAGTCATTCACCGTCTATAGTGCGGAAACGTTCTGTTTAACAAACAAACTGTTTTTCACTGAAGCATTTTTACAGTCTTTTACCATTAAAAGCATGATCATTTTTTACAGTGTGTAGAAAAAGTCTTACACTTACACCATTTATGTCATATCACAGTTCCAGATAAAGCTTTTATATAAGTTTTATTTACTCTACAAAGTAAATTTCACTTGTATTTGGCCCTGTCTATACAAAACATCTAAAACTTGAGAAGAATCTCTATACAAACAAGATGCTCACAAAACCGTCACAATCCCTCTGCAATGCTGGTGGAACAATTAGCGACACATTTCCATGGCCAGAATATTTACAAGGACTGCCAATTCCCAGGTCCGTTTTACATTCAGCGTCTTTTCCTCCTCAAGGTAACACGGCGCGTTAAAACGAGGAAACAATGATCAAGTGCCCATTGGGTCAGAACCAGATTGAGATGGTGCAGTTCTCCCAAAACTCCTATTAAAATGTCAAGCCGCAGAAAAGAGAGAGCATGTCTGCCTCCCTCTTAAACCACAGAGGAGAAATTAAGTGTGGCCTCTTTGCAAGCCATAAATTACAGGTTTTAAACAACAGGGAGTCAAGGAAACTCTCCATCACTGTTGTAATTGCTCCGTGAGTGCCACACTCTTGTAAAGAAATTAACCTCAGTTTTGCAGTGGCGCATGAGAGAAAGAGAAAAAGAAAAAGAGGGAGCGCAAAGAGGAAGAAGGAAATGTCTTAACTCCAATCCCTCGACCTCCTAATCTAAATAGTTTGGACTGAAGGAACCACTTCATACATAAATATTAGTGTCCGTTTTCATGTTTCTCAACGATACAGGATACATGCATTAAACTTTAAGTTTCTCTCTGAAAGAGTCAAACCACAAGAGATGCCTGTGCATTTTTTATTCTTAAAGAGCTTTGAGTCTCTTTACACCTGTCCAGAATGCACGGTCATAAATAAAAAATAATAATAAAAATAACACACAGCTATGCGTTGATTCATTCTCATTGAATCACTTGGAGGCTCTCTTATGGCTCACTGACCTTTCAGTCTGAATGACGATGTTGAAAAGTTGTGAAGAAACTTCGGAGTATTTCTAGGTGGCTCTTGCTGCTCATGTTGACAGTAGATGTCAGAGCTTTCCTGGGGATCCTTGGCAACCACAGTTGGGGTCCGACCCAGAATAACATCAGCTGGAACATGTTTCCTCTGGTCCACAGCCGAGAGACACCTTTTCCCATGTCAGAAGCCTCGATCCATGTAACTAACACTAGTGATGAAGAACTGACTACACAAAAAGACATCTATCATCTATCTAAATCTCTCAGGAGGAAAACATATCTGATTTGCAGTGCTAGGTCGTAATTGGTTACATGTAATCTGGATTACATAATAAGATTTCAAAAATGAAGTACTTGTAATTAGATTATATGTTAAAAATGATCGTAATGAGACTATAGTTACTTTTTAATTGATTACATGTTATCCTCACAAGTAAAAATATTCATAATTCATTGATTCTCCCTTTTCTCTCATTTTTATTTCACAATTATTAAAAAATATATATCATTTACTACTTTTTTCTCATGCAATTTGAAATTAGTAACAATGTGTAAGTAATCGTAGTACTACAATGTGTAAGTAATCGACCTAGCACTGCTAATTTGATACCATGGACTGAAAAGTCAGTAATGACCAACATCTTAGCTAAAAAATAGTTGGCTTTAACACAAATCTCATTTAGCTGTCAAGATACAATCATAAAGGACAAAAAAAACAAAGAAGAAAAAAAAACATCAGTGTGTATGAGGCCTAACAATATCTTGGACGGATAAAATGTAAAAATAGTTTTAAAAAAAACAAAAAATAAAATAAATATAAAACAGTAAAATGTAGCAATAGGCTTATGTTTAAAAGGTATGAAAAAAATAAATAAATGTATATATCCAGTGCTTTTATGTACCATCATTATATTTTTGAAATTTCTTAATTTGGGACTAATTACTCAGCATTTCATTTAAATTAATTGAATTAAACATATCTATATTTATTTATTAAAAAACAAAAATCTTGCACTGTTAATTCAAATATAAACCTTTTTGCACATGCAATTCACTGGGTGACATTGGTTAAAAATATATAGTGCACACTGACAAATAGTGACTAATATGTTATGCAAGAAACATTTTAAATCATTTTTAGAATAATTTCTTCTCTACAGTAATCTGCATGTGAGGACAATCCGCATGTACTATCGCAGCTGCGCTGTAAGATCTACTGTATTAGCACATAAATATTAAAATGTCTCATGCTCTCTGCTCTACACTGCGTCTCTGTAGAGTTACGCAGGACTCTGTTGTAAGAATTTCAGACACCACAGGGACAAATCAGCTTTAACACTCCACCAAAGTCAAGCGAAACACTGACCCAAACACACGCAAACTCATACACCATCAAGCACTCTCTGTCTGTCTCACACACACGCTCACAAATTATGCAGGAGCACCATGAGATATAGAGACAGCGAGACCTGTGAAAGAAGTGCGAGGGGTCCTTTAATACAAGCTCTGAGGGACCCTAGCCTGTCTACTGCAGGTACCATTAAGAATCAGAGAGAGAGCAAAACAATCTGAGGTAGAGGAAACGAGACATGGAGAGAAATCAAAGCCACGGCTGCATTCAAAGTGGGTGTGGGTGTAATAACCTCATATACTCTAAATCCTTCTGTTAAAATGAGCTATTTATTAGATTATTATATTCTTCGTATTAATTATTTCAAATGATAATAAAAAAATATTTACATTTTAAATTAATGCATTTTTATCGTGTGTGTGTGTGTGTGTGTGTGTGTGTGTGTGTGTGTGTGTGTGTGTGTGTGTGTGTGTGTGTGTGTGTGCACTGTCAAAACGATTAATTCCGCTTAAAATTTAAAATTAAAAAATAAAATAAAAACTTGTGTTTAGATAATGTGGTGAATTCAGATTGATTAGGACACTTTTTCCAAGTCATCTCAATGGCAAAATGTGTTAGCCTGACGTGGTTACACTCAATTCTAGTCAGAATATGAGTCTGCTTCATTGGGCTGTGATTATGGGGTGTTTCAACCAAACCAGGAAAGACATCAATTGGATAGACCTACAACCAATCAGAGCAACGAAGCGACGCATAACGTTAGTTGTCAAATGTCAACAGAACTCAACTGCACTGTGTTGCCATGTCCGCGTTTTTTTCTGCGGGTTGTTTTCCATTTCCGTGGGATGAAGCGACTATTATTACAGACTATTATTTAGCAGGCAACCTTGCCAAAATAACACACATTTTACTCCCCAAACGCCATTTTTTCCCAGAGAACAAAAGAACCGTGTATGTGTGTGTTTATGTGTGTGTGTGTATATATATATATATATATATATATATATATATATATATATATATATATATATATATATACACTCACCTAAAGGATTATTAGGATTATAAAGGATTAAATGCAATTATCTAATCAAACAAAAATCACATGGCAGTTGCTTCAGTGTATTTAGGGGTGTGGTCCTGGTCAAGACAATCTCCTGAACTCCAAACATGATTTAAGCAATTTTGAGCGTGGCATGGTTATTGCTGCCAGACGGGCCGGTCTGAGTATTTCACGATCTGCACAGTTACTGGAATTTTCACGCAGAACCATTTCTAGGGTTTACAAAGAATAGTGTGAAAAGGGCAAAACATCCAGTATGCGGCAGTCCTGTGGGCCAAAATGCCTTGTTGATGCTAGAGGTCAGAGGAGAATGGACCGACTGATTCAAGCTGATAGAAGAGTAACGTTGACTGAAATAACAACTCGTTACAACCGAGGTATGCAGCAAAGCATTTGCGAAGCCACAACACGCATAACCTTGAGGTGGATGGGCTACAACAGCAGAATTAAGGAAGTTCTGAACAGGAAAGGGGGTCAAGCAAGCACAGTATTAGTATAGTATTGTGTTCTTAATAATCCTTTAGGTGAGTGTGTGTGTATATATATATATATATATATATATATATATATATATATATATATATATATATATATATATATATATATCAAGTTAATGTAGCTCAAATTGCTCAAGAAGTTAATGCTGGTTCAGATAGAAAGGTGTCAGAATACACAGTACATCACAGTTTGTAGCCTATGGGGCTAGACTAGAGTGCCCATGCTGACCCCTGTCCACCACCGAAAGCACCAACAGTGAGCATGTGAGCATCAGAACTGGATCAAAGAGCAATGGAAGAAGGTGTCTGATGAATCGTGTTTGATCAGCACCTCTAATGTGCTGAACAAACAATCCGATCCATGGAGGCCCCACCTCACAACTTAGCGGACTTACAAGTATTTATTTTTCTGTCACCAACATTCATTTTCCATCTAAAGCATTAAAAATATCAAAACAAACTTAACTTATCTACTTTTTGCCAACTGGTCCCAATGTCTGTAGGTTGCATGCAGAACCTACTAAGCAAGATGGCCTTTTTAGCTCTTACAGAGAAAGATCCACGTGATATTTGTGTCTCATTCATTTAAAGGAAAAAATAAAAGTGATGAAACAAATGTCCTCTTCAAAAACGCAGCAATTAACAGCTCTTTGTAAGAGCAAGACCAACAAATAAACAAATAGTGTTAGAGTGACGGTGGACAGAGATTTTTTGTTTTTGTTTTTTCCTTGTGTAGATGTTCTTTCCTTTATTTGTAAGGTGTTCATAGACAGGGAGTTTGGAGAAACATGGAGTGGTGTAAACAGTCCCCTTTCTCTCCTCTTCATCTCGTGAGAGGTGAGAATCCTGTTTCAGCAGTCTCAGCGTACGGCGTCAGAAACGCCATCACCGATTAATTACGATCTCCATGCTAGACATGTGTTAGAGAGTGGAGAGAGAAAATAATTACCTCCACACACACTTCTCACCGGATACAAAGACACAGATTCAGTTTCTCCTCAGAGGAAGAAAACTGCTACCATTTTATGAAAAGTGAAAAGGCCTCTGAACTGCAGAAATGGTATCATACGAATTGTTCACAAATACTGTATGTTTTATTATGCAATTGTTCTCAAAAATTAGCATACAAATATTTTTTACTTTGAAGGAGCTATCCATATTCATGAAGCAAATAAAATACATTTCTGTTTAATTTGTTTAGAAATTAATTCTTACATAAACTGTTGGATCGAATTGATGATAATTTGGATAATGGATTTATAATGATTTGCCCAAAAATTCCACGTCAAGTAATTTCTCACTTTCTCCTTTCCTGCACTGTAAAACAAATATTCAATAAGTAAGTTACCTGGTTGCCTTAATGTTGAGTTAATTGAAATTAAAAATTTGAGTTAATACAATGAACATTTTTGAGAATTAAGAAATCATCCTTTATTCAAATAATATTAAAAGATTTTTTAAGCATATTGTGTAATTGTGTTTTATAATGCAGTGAAAGTAAAACAGTAATATATATATATATATATATATTTATGATACAATAATATGTTGACTTTCTTCCTTCCAGGTTACTTACTTTGTTAAGTTTGTCTAAACAATGGAATACCAGAGGAATCAGACTATTAGAAGTTTAGACATTTTAAAGGGATAGTTCACTTTAAAATGTAAATTCTGTCATCCTTTACTCACCTTCAAGTTGTTTCAAACCTGTATGAATTTCTTTCTTCAGCAGAACACAAGAACACAACGCAAACAGTTAACTGGAGGCATTTACTTCCATAGTATTTTTTTTTTTCCTATTATGGAAGTAAATGGCTCCAGTTAACTGTTTGGTTACTGACATTCTTCAAAATATCTTCCCTTGTGTTCTGCTGAAGAAAGAAATTCATACAGGTTTGAAACAACTTGAAGGTGAGTAAAGGATGACAGAATTAACATTTTAAAGTGAACTATCCCTAATTGGATTTAGAATGCAAAATATTTTAATAAAACATTTAAAATGTGGTATGTAATATATATATATATAAATATATAAAAATAACTCTGCAATTCTACCTAATTCAACATACAGCCATGTGAGTCAAGTTTTCATCAGAAAAAAAAAAAACTTCTTTCTTTATTCACATGTTTCTGACTATATATGTATCTGACTAATATATATATATATATATATATATATATATATATATATATATATATATATATATATATAGTCAGATACATATATAGTCAGAAACATGTGAATTAGCAGTCAACATACACTATATATTGTCAAAAGTGTTGCATACATATATGCATACATATATAAACAACATGGCAATTGTTTTTTTTTTTTTTAACTGGAAGTATTCAGTGAGTAGTATGCTTATGTTGCACCTGTTTTCATTACATTTGGTAACATAGTGGTGCAGAAATTACACTTCAGCTTGAAATGTTGATATTACAGTGAAAATATAATTTAGGCCCAGTCTTAGATTAAGCTGGGATTAAGCCTTTGTTCAATTAGGACATTTAAGTTGCTTTTATAAACGTGCGTAGAGAAGAAAAACAACATTACTGGTGTGCCTCGAGACAAAACAATGGCACTGACCTATTTGAAAATATGTCAATGCAGGTTGTTTTCAGTTAAAATGGCATTCACTCAAGCATGCATTTTAGTCTGAGACTAGGCTTAAGCCTCGCCTGTGAAACCGGAAAATTGTGTTTTGAACTGGTACTTGACAAGATGAGTTCATGTAGTTAATCATCCCAAGAACAGATTAATTTTCCCAGACTGTGTGATGTTGTGAAAGACATGAATTGAAACCGGAGATCTGCCGTTAGTGTTCTCCAGCCTGCCGTCCCAGAGAGATATAGAAACCTCGGTGTGGAATCTGACATCAGTTTGTGCGGGACGGGGTGATGTCAGCTCAACACACAGCTGAGCTCACATCTCACCGGGGTGAAAGAGAGGCTCACATATGCAGGGCTTGAATGGAGCGCTTTTCTCTGTATCCTCAGTGACGTGTGTGAGAAAAGCTGTGAGGGGGCAATTCTTTAATACATGTGGTCTGCCCTTCTGATCTAAAGCCTGTTCTCCTGTTTGATGCACATGTGTCATAGCTCCAGCATGGGTCTACGCTGGTCACAGCAGGGCTTTAGGATTACTGCACGCTTGTGTGTGCGCCTGTGTAAAGGTTACAGCGCAAGTCCTGTCTTTCTCTCAGACGCGTGGCCCTGTACGGTGCAGAGAGTGCCGCTAAATGTCAGCTCGTCCATATGGCCCCCTGGCCGGCAGATGCCACTTCATAAACCGACCAATCACATCGTGGCATGGGCAGGGTCTCAGGGGCTCCGTCGTCACGGTAGCAAGCCAGTTACACCCACACACACATGCCACCCCGCAGCAAGCCCTCACTACAGGGCCGCACGCTGGACACCTGCTCAGGAGAGAGAGAGGGCACATCTGCTCCTGTGGGCACCTCAGACCTGCAGCCTGCAGTCCTGTACAGCTCTGATTAATGAGGCAGAGCGGAGGTGAGGGGCCCCAAACAACAGGGCCACTACGGCTGAACCGCAGCACACGCACACACTCACTGCACCGGCTGCATGATTTATCCAAACAGAAAGTGAATATAGTGCTATAATACTGATGAATACACTGTAAAAAAATTGTTGGTTTAACTTAAAAAAGTAAGTAACCTGGTTGCCTTAAAATTTTGAGTTTATTGAAATAAAAAAAATATTAATGCAGAGTTCTGCTCTGATTGGCTTTTTCACTGCACGGCTCAATGACAGCTAACACATCTATACCATCCGTCATGGCAATAATTTTACAATGATAGCTTCTTAACTTTGAGTCACGAAGCGCTTAAATATGTTGTTTGTACAGTAACGTTACAGTTTGACTTTAGAGTACTGATTTAAAAGTCCATTTATTTAGCCAAACAAAGTAATGCAGAAGCCACTCAAAATAGTCAGTGTCATGTTTACTACTCATCCGCTGCAAAATAATCATACTCCAGTTCTCAAAAATGAATATTTATTCAACAAATTGACTAGAAGTCTTGTCAAATGACAATCATTTCAACGTAGAAGGTGGAGAAGGTGACGTTAGCTACAAGGATCGAGTGAGTGATCTGTAAGCAAACAGTAGTAGTAAACATAGTTAGCTTCTGAGTTAGGTATTAATGATAAAATATAGGCTAATTTAGATTTCAATCCATCAAAAGTGATCGACATACGTATCTATTGTTGTATTTTATGATAACACTGGCAGGAAATAATTTTAGCCTTTGTCATTTGACAAACTGTTGTGTGTGCTACTTGGAGTTTCCAATACTAGCATCTTGCGTTGGATCTAGACTCAGGGGATATTATCGCAATGTTGTTATACTATGAAATTTTCAATTTAATTAGAAATGGGTTGGACGTGGATAGAAGTGGATAAAATCACTAATGGAATATGGTTGGAATCGGCCCTTTCTTCAGTTTTAGACGCTGAGCGAATCCTGCTTGATATTGTCCCAAGTTAGAAAAACTCTACGTGGTGAAATTGGCCGAGCAAATGAACAAATTTGAATTACATTTTTGCGGTATCCGATTGTACAAAAAACATCAACCATGACTGTTTTATTATTTGTGGAAAGGCTATGAAAAGTCTACACGTCCTCTGCACAGCCTGGAACATTATTTCCATGATCTGCCATTTTCGCTATCCTCATATGATGCTTGTTTACCTGCTGAACTCCCAATGATTCAGCTGCGCAGTTCCACCTGACAATGAACATGTTCGGACATATGCAAATGTTGGGGGCGTACATATTAAGGATCCCAGCAATTGCATCACAGTTGCGATTATGTCGAGAGTCGCTTGTTTTTCCGTGGTGTTTTCACAAACAAGATTTACATATGAAGGTAATGGTGTTTGAGACTCACTGTATGTGATGTCCATGTACTGAATAAGTTTTATTTAACTATGACAAGATGATTTCCATTTTTCATTCTAGGGCACCTTTAAAAACATTATTATAAATGTACTTTTATAATAAGAAATTCCTGTTGTTGCTGCCTAGCTTTGTCGTGGTAAGATTTTAACAGGTAATTAGGAAGAAAATGATGCACTCTTTCATTGCTCCCATCGCCATTCTTTCTCCAAAGCAGTGCCCTTCGGAGTGAGTAGGGCATAGGGATGCTCACTTCCAGTTGGGATTTGCTCCTTGTTATTTCAAAGAAAAAAATGTAATCCCTTATATATAAACATGTTCCTATTTGGCTGATGTCATCAATCCCTCTAGTATTTCGAACCCTCCCAACCAACCACCTGCCATTTCTGGATCCAATCAACTCCCAATGGAAAATTCCACCCTAGTTTTTGTTCTTATTTGATATCCTGTTTCATTTGTAAATTTCACTATAGAAGTAACATGTATGGTGGCCAAGAGAGCTCAATGCACTGCAACTAATAATAAAAAATAAACATGCAAATAAAAAAAACGCCAGCAAATAAATAAAACATCTGCATAAGTTTGACAACACATGCACATGCAAATAGGGCCTACACAAAACACGCTGCAAATACTCACAACACATGTAAATAACGAAACTAGATATCCATCCATCCATCCATCCATCCATCCATCCATCCATCCATCCATCCATCCATCCATCCATCCATCCATCCATCCATCTATCTATCTATCTATCTATCTATCTATCTATCTATCTATCTATCTATCTATCTATCTATCTATCTATCTATCTATCTATCTATCTATCTATCTATCTATCTATCTATCTATCTATCTATCTATCTATCTATCTATCTATCTATCTTATAATAATTGTGTTGAATCTCATTGCCTGGTCATGCACTAAACTAAATGTTTGCAACCACACTGCTGCTAAATGGTTACATAAATGTGTTTTGTTTAAGTAAGCGTGTGTTTGTGTGTGTGTGTCTGTATCCGTGTGTGTCTTTATGTCAGGGGAAATGGCCTTGCATTAACCCCTTAGCAAGGGGTCACAGGTCAGCAGGGGGAGATTGAAGAACACTTCCACCTCCAGGCTGTGCTGGGGAACGTTTAGAGCGCGCCGCAGTGATATGTTAAAATGGGTATGTGGGAAGAGGTCAGCTGGTCAAAACTATCAGAACAAGCATTCCAGGCAATGAAAACCTAAAAAATAAAATCATTTCCCTTTCCTGTATTATAACAGCCTCAGATTTCACATAATATCCAATATCTTTCTTTTTAAACAACCCAGCCATTCATCAATGCCAGTTTCAGTTTATCCACAATAAAAACGTATGAATATATATAGAAAAACAGGTTGTGGGCTGTGGTGTTTTTGCTGACGCACACAAGAATATACTCCAGCGAGCAAGTCCAACGTACAGTATTAAAGGAGTTATGGAAATTATCACATTGTATTTATTTTTACTTTATATAGCACAGTTTCCAAATTTGTGTCAATTTGATATTTTAGAAGTGATCTCCTTTACTACTTAAATTAAATCATGCATATTCCATGCAACTACAGATTCATGCAACAGCAAGTCAATTCAGTGCAGTTTTTTGAATTGTTTATTTAAATTAATATTTATTTACAAAATTTAAATTAAATGCAAGAACTGGTGATATTAGGGTCCAATTCTCACTAGTAACTAGTTGCTTAATATGGTCATGCATTACACGGATACTGGCAGTTTATTAGTACTTATAAAGCACATATTAATGCCTTATTCTGCATTATCATATTCTACATCCCTTAATCCTACCCAATACCTAAACTCAACAACTACCTTAACCATTAATAAGCAATCATTTGTTTATTGAGGCAAAAATCCTAGTTAACAGTGAGAATCGGACCTTACTCTAAAGTGTGACCATACATTAATGACAATAATTAATAGTGTATTTAACAATTCAATTTCAATATATCAAATTCAAGTTATGTAATGTATATTTTTTTTACCAAGCTAAACAATACAAGTTATCTAGGCTGCTTGTTCCTGTTATTCTTCACCAGTCAACATACAAAATCTATCAAGTAATAATAACCAAAATTCATCAGAAAGATCTTTTTTCAGGGTGTTGATACAACATGCTTGATTGCGTCTATCAAACGCTTTATTACATAAGACATCTGAGATATTTCCACCACTTTTTTTCTCATCTTTCTAAGCACAACAGAGACATTATGTCCCCAGGGGGCCCCTGCCTCCAGGGCCCCTGCCCCAAACACAGCATTTTATATGTAAATGAATACCTTTTTCTAAAAAGCGCCACTTTGAGCGTAAAAGATTGGTCTCTTTTGATCCACTATTGCTGGATTATTCATTCTAACTGCCTTCCAGGGTTCCAGATATTCGCCCATATCACAGGAGACTCTGTGTACTGGGGCAAATCCACAGCAGTGGGACCTGGAAGCACGGTCCTCCATGACAAATTAAAGGACAATAAAGTGAGAGTTATTAGAAAGACAAAAGATCTGAAGGAGTTTCAAAGTTTCTACGACTCTAAGAATATTCCCTAGTCTCCCCTCTCGAAGATGGAAAACTTCTAACTAATTAAAGTTTAATGAAATAATTTTTGATGGTGCACTCACAAATTAAGTTGTGTACTATAACAGTAAAATTTCTAGTTAACGTCACAAAGCAACAGTGAGACGGATTAAATTTGAACCAGACAAAGTATATAATTTTGGGCAAATTAAATGATATGACATATGGCGCTCAGATTATCAATCAGGCATCACCATTTTTATTGACATCTTACCATCAAAAAGCATGATATAATATCCATGCTTCACTCCAGCGGTGGTCCAGCAGTGTTCATACCTTTCTGACAGGTCCTCTTGCGAGGTTAGGATTTCAATAATTCATTAACACTCTGCAGCAGGTAAAAGATAGCCGTGCTGACAAAAAGGTGATTACTTTGTGGTCTGGAAAAGTCCCAAGTATGCCTAGAAAATATTGGGAAAATTAAAAGCAAATAATTTTGTCGCTCAAAAGGTAACATTAAGATGATATTAATTGTAATAAATTGCCCTTAGCAGCTGCTGCTGAAACATGTATTTCTGTAAGGCTCGTTTCGATTTCATATTTCACCCGCATCTCTGAAATCACAACCAGATGTTGTCATCGGCTCCCCTTCCTGTTTCCTCTGCCCAATTCCCACCAAGCGCTGGAACGTGACACTTTCCCTGGAAAATACAATAAAATAGAAAAGTAATGTACAGCTATTTCCTTTCATAAATTCTTTGGCCCTCTTGCCATGCTAGTACAAGTCTCATGTACATATATTTTAATGGAAAGCAAAGCAGTGGATGGCTGTAAATCGGAGGCTGACAGCTACCACTGGGCTTTCACGGTGTACCTGGGCGGCAGTGATTTATGAGGGGCCGTCGTGCTCGTGCGTGTAATTCCTCCTCCTAGCCTGTCGGCGGACCACATCTCTCAGCCAAGATAGATGTGGGCTTTGCATCTTTGCGTTTGCCTCAGATCCATCAATCCTCCTCATAAATGAGCGGATTACCTGTTGACAAACCCATCAGCCCTCATTTCAGCCTTCGAGCACAGCTGGAAAGGCTGGAGGAAGGAGTTGGGATGCATTTTAAAGTTCCCTAATTGTTGGAACAAAGTTAAAACTGACCCAGTTTGTGCTTGACGCACCTCTGCTAATTTTGACCAAAATATATTATAGGCTAAGTGCCGCCTCAGTGGCCGGCAATAAAGTTTTATGTATTTTCCCGTCTTTTCCATTCGCTAAACACTGAGAGCACATCATTTAGAAGCGTTAAACATCGTTCAATGGCTTTTTGGATTGTAATTTGGTATAAAGTTCAGTTGTTCCTTAAGGGTTGGACTCAAGCAGCCATTACAGCATTTGACCCCTCATAAATGCACACCTCTTCAAACAGCGCTGCGGAACATGACATCATTTCCCTGTTTGGAGATCAGAAATGTGTGAGGCAGGATTGCTCCCCAGTGTCGAGTGGGCTCTGCTCTTTTTGCGCTCTGAGCTAATTGTGTCTCTTGTCTGTGAAGTTGCTTGTGGTTTCAAAGTCAGGTTAAAGCTCCCTAGCAGATCGCAATCGACCCACCAGAGGACAGTGAGCATGATGGGAGGTGGGCTGGGTGTTTGATGTAAAGATTTTAAAGAGCTCAAAATGTAGAATAGGCGAGCTGAGACAAAGAACTTGTCTTGTTGTGTGTAATTAGAACTTTTTTAATGTGATTGGGTTGATTCAGATCATTAGATTCATTTCACAACGCTTCATTTTTTCCACCAAAAATGTGCCGCTGATGCTCACCCAGAAGACCTGTGGAACTTTGATTTACACAAATGAAGATGCAACTCACTGTTACTTCATAACCTGTCCACAACACAACGCCACCCAAATTTTTTTAAGACAATATTTTAGACCATATTTTATAAGTAAATAAAAAAACAGATTTAGCATCTTTATGCCACCACACACAAGCAGACAATATATTTAAAGCTACACTATGTACATTTTCCGTCCGCTAGAGGGCGCCTATTCGAAACAAATGCGTAACTTGATGACACCAAATTTGAGCGCAGAATCTTAGGACATGGTTTTCACCTCACAGCCAGTGAAAAATAATCGGGATAGGACTCGAGTAGAAATCAAGTTCATGGATGTGATTATTAACGTTACTGTAGTATGAAGCAGAGCAGGACCGAATGTTGAGGAGCTGAGCAAGGCCACTGGAGTGATTGTTATGCAAACACGCGGCTCGGGAGCAGCGGGACTTTTATTATGACGGGACACAGCCGCCGGCGCCATTTCCGCTTTTTACATTATGAGTATGAGGTAACGCAGCTCTGTTTATCATATCAGATGCATTTAAGTGTGTTTAAAATGATGTTATGGCGTTACTAAGCGCTTCTGCAGAATAAAACCAAAAATCGAGGGTAACGCAGATATGACGCAATTGACAGGCGACTCCCTCAGACATCCCGGGTCCTTGGTTAAAATAGCAATTTTCTCACGATTTACAAATAGTTGGAAACATTTGGGATATTGTAAGAACTCAACTGAAAAAAATGGTGGTTTTTGGATAGTTTACTGCAAAAATCCTACGTAGTGCACCTTTAATATTTGTTTTTCTTGGTTGCTTTGGTACGTTTCTCAAATCATCCTTGACATTTGCAAAACAGTAAGTGCATTTCTGAAAAAAATCATACAAATAGTGAGACTTCAACAGAGACCCATTATAATACATTTTGATCAACACGACATAAGCAACAGATAATGTGGGAAACAGCAGAGAATTGCACCTAATCATTTGCATGAATGTACCAAAGCATTTGCAACTTGTTCAAAGAAATTAGAAAGTGTTATTTTTTTTTATTTTTATTTTTGATGAGAACAAGTGACACAATGATGTGAAGATTGAACAGGTAGTTTTAAAAATTTCAATTCTGACCTGAGAAATGTACCAAAGCAACTGAGAAAAACTGTAAATTCATATTGAATAAATTAAATTAAATATTTTAGATTAAAAAAATACATGTGAATAAGAGACAAATAAATAAATATGATAACTGTAGAAAATGTTAAGGATAAAGAAAAGGAAAAACACAAATCAATTTTTTCTGGTTTATTTCTAGTGTAGACATGCAGTTCAATTAATTTATAAAGAATGAGTTGCAATGGTTTAAGGGGTCAGTGCAGAGCCAATTTTTGTAACTGGATTTTCAATGGAAAAAAGATGCTTTGAAAACAACACCAGTAACCTGTCTATGAAAAAGGGATTGGGTAAGAAGAGGGGGAAAAAAGTTCTGTGCAAGTCCAGGTTTAGCTGAACCCCACACGACCACCTGCAGTCCTAAATTGGGCAATTAGAACAGCAGAGTGTTTTCTTAGTGGGTAATGCTTGGTAATGAGTTCAACAGTGCAAATCCGTGGAGAGCACACCCCTCCGGCTCACACCCCCACCCCAAAACAAGGGAAAACACGCAACTCTCTACACCCCTCGATCAATCACCTCATCCTGTCACTGTCTAATCTCTCCTGCTCCCCGGCTCCATCATCCCTCTCTCCTTCTACATTCCTTCATTTCATTGACCGGATCCCTAAAGCTGAAAGCAGGTTCCCCCCAACCCACCACCACTTCTAATTAAGATTTCTCTCAGCCCCTCTATCATGTTTTTTTTCCCTTCTGCTGTTCTCCCCATCTCCCTAACCAACCCTAGGCCCTCAACACAAGCTGAAAATTTCTGTGGCTGACAAGAAATCAATGGCATCTGGGCGTGGGGGCTCAGGTATCGGATTTCAGGTGGGCCCAGAGGTGCCCGAGCGCAGGCCTGTGAGCCCCTCAACACTGTCCACGGCCGTTAGCCTTCCGTGCCAGAGATGCAGAGTCTTTGGCTGCCGGATAAAAATGTCAAGCGCTAATAGGTTCCATTGTGATTAGCTGAGATAGAGTTCGCAAATCCTCAGCAGAAAACGTGTTAGAAACAATCTTTACAAGGTCTTACGGCCCCCCAACCACCAACAGCACCTCCATCTCTCCATCCTTGCTCTTCTGAGATTCTGTTAAGCCTCTCGGCACCAGGATGATTGTGGTTAATAAATAAATAAACGAGAAAAAAAATCTATTAAAAACAGAGAGTTAGAGTGACAAGAGATGTACGAAAGACGCAGGAATATGCATGAAGAGAGAAAGATGCTCGTTACCTGAGGATGCGCCCATCTGCATCTCTCTCCAGCCTCCGTCTCACTGCAGGCGATGAGAGCGAGTTATACACTCATTCTTCAGCTTCTCTTTCATCTGTTCCACTGCCTACCTCCACTTCAGCCACCCGACCATCAGAAGGAATACAATCAGCTTTTCATGAACATCTGTTCAAGCGCTCTTGTCTACAGCCTGCTGTACACATGAGCTTGAAATTTGGGTGAAGTGTTACATTTTGCAGTAATGCATCTTCAGTATAAAAATACTCAGAGATCCTGAAAGCTAAAAAGTGACATGGTTAAGAAACAGTTTGCTATTTGTTATCAAAGTAGGGAATAGATAGATAGATAGATAGATAGATAGATAGATAGATAGATAGATAGATAGATAGATAGATAGATAGATAGATAGATAGATAGATAGATAGATAGATAGATAGATAGATAGATAGATAGATAGATAGATAGATAGATAGATAGATAGATAGATAGATAGATAGATAGATAGATAGATAGATAGATAGATAGATAGATAGATAGATAGATAGATAGTTAGTTGTGGTATTATTTGGTTATATTTTATTGATTCATACTGAAGTGAGATATCATTTTCAGTTAAAAAAAAATAAAACATAAAAAATAATGTATTATGCATATTCCAATTATCTATTTACAGTAGTTCTATGTGATCTTTTTAATAATGGTTCGCCACATTCTAAAAAATCAATACAAATTTTCAGATACAGCTATTTCAATGTATTTTGGCCACTAATATTTAATATCCATGCGTCGATTAATGAATCAGTGGTGCATTCAAATAGTATTGGAGCCCTAATTGCTGTTTCATGGGATATACAAAACCCGCAACAAGTAATTGCTTGCTAATTATTTATATCATAATAGCATGGAGTGAGCCCCTTGATCATGCAGTTATTAGTATAATGTAAAGGTAATAAAGAGGCCGGGTATTAAATTTAACTTAGTTATTAAACAGCTGGCCCTTGTGTATGCAACTGTCACTTAAAATTATTTGTGCTTCCTTAAACACTTCCTGTTACCCCTCAAAAGCCCAGAAGTCTTCTCAGTGTCTGCCCGACCCAAATCAGCCCACAATGGACAGTGTAAAGGCATCTTATTAGAGTGGACGGGATGATTTGGAAACATGTTAACGGTCGCCCAGTTGAGACTGACAGGAACATCAGTGTTTATGTCAGTGTTGTCGAGGGTGGAGAACGCAGATGACGGCGTGTGTGAAGTTGAATGTTCAGCAGGGAACAAGAGAGTTTCAGAAGGCTTGAAAAGCTCATTAAAGCTACCGGATCGACATTACAGAGCTCTGTTAATGCAAACGCCATCGGGCCGGACAACACATTCAGCCATTTAATGAGATGAATAAAAATAATGAATATATATATATATATATATATATATATATATATATATATATATATATATATATATATATATATATATATATATATATAATATTTAATATATAATAATAATATTTACAAAAATGTATTTTTTTTTTGTAAAATAAAGTAATAATCAATCATTAATCCACATATTATTAATTTAGATTTTAAATTTATAACATTGACATTGAACTATGAACATAATTTTATTTGCACAGACAGTTTGAAAACTACATGACCTTTTTAAATACATTTTTGTATTTATTCTGTACTATTCTCTTATTCCCATCTGTATGCCTTGAGACTGAACATGCTGAACTTTCATTCACATATACATATACATATACATATACATATACATATACATATACATATACATAGACACACACACATTGTAAAAAAAAAAAAAAAAACACAAAAAAACATGTCTCCGATTATAATATAAAATGTCTCCAACTGAAAATTTTTGAAATGACTGATCACATCTAATATAAATTTTGCAGTTGGCCGAACTGAATTTCTGTGAATTCAATTGCATCAACTCACAGAATTTCAATTCGGCCAACTGAAAAATTTAGATGTGATCAGTCATTAGAAAATTTTCAGTTGGAGACATTTTATATTTTATATATATATTTTATATATATTTTTTAATCTGCACATTATTCTGCATGGTTTTAAAAATATGAAGATCGTCTCTTACACTTTCTCATACAATAATGAGAAACAACTCATGCCGTAGCACCTCATCTGTATGACTGTCGTTCTCCCAGAATCAAATCACTCTGAATAACTTTTACAGCGAACTGCAAAATCAGGACGCTTCAATTAATGTCAGGAGCTGCGGCGAACCCTGAATAGCATTTTCATCTTTACACTCACCTCTCGACCTCGCCGGCATCCTTTCTGTAATCACCCGTTTCCTTTAACGGCAGCCCACCATCTTTCCCAAGCTGCTCTGCTTCTAATGAATTTCCTGTCATGTAGCCTCAAAAATGTCAACACTCAATCACAGTAATTGAATCCTAAACCTGTCCAAATTTCTTTCTCTTTTTTTTTTTTTTTGCAGCCCCTGCCATTAGAACATTCTTTTGTTTGCAGCCTTGGAACTTTAAGCCATTCTTTATTGTTCATAGGTTTCGTAATGTATCCAACATCTGTGCTGGGAAGACGGGGCCGTGAGTAAAGCGAAACCATGTAAAAGTTGTTGAACATCCAGAGATCGTTTCTAAGAGGGGGCCATTTTGGACTTATCATATAGCACGGACAACTCCCAGAGCGATTGGCCCGTACAGAAAGGTCTGAGAGAGGGCAAGGAAGAGCTGAGCTTTAATAGATTCACACACAACATGCTACAAAAATGAAACATGGTCCAGATGATCACATCATCTGGAAATGTGAGGAATCAAACTATGAAGGAATGTGTTCATTTGTTAAATTGATGATGAGACAAAATAACAAAAAAATGCTATTAAAAAAGTAATTGTAAATGTGGCACATTTAATTAAGACAGCTAATATTATTATTATATTTTTTATACGAACATTAAACATACACAGTAGAATATATTACACAATACAACAAAAGTAATGATTGTGGTTTACTCATCTCTAAATATTAGAACTTATAATGCCTTCTTTTCTTTTTTTGTTGTTGCTGGGAACATATAACTGGACACACTCCATTTTATCCGAAGCTGAATGATTTTCCATCTGAAACGTACTAAAGAACACCGCTAGAACATATAGCTTGATGTACATTATCTTTGCAAAATACATTTTGATTTATGATTTTTTTTTCCTAATTGGCATGGTCCTGACCTGCCCTGTACTTTTCAAGGTGTGGTGGCTGTTTTCATCACCCGGGGGCTATTTCGGTGTGTGGCTGTGCTCCCTCCCAGCTTCCCGGGAGACGTCTGAAGAATGGACCTGTTTGTGGACAGGCTCATAAAGGCCCATCCGGACCTCCTTTTTTTTATTTGGAGCGTGTGCGGCTGTCTGTGAAACCAGGCCTGGTCCTCGGTGAGCACTTAGCACCTGTAATGAACAGTTGTGAGTCCTCACCCGGCAAGCGTGACCCTGTAGCGGCTCTACTACAGCCCTGCGGCGGGACCCCCGTCTGTGGGTCACATGCTTTCTATTTTCCTTGGCCCCGGCTGTTCATATCAGCTCAAGCTTTCAAGGAGAATCAATCACAGAGGGTGCGCACAAGCTATTCAATATGAACTAATTTGATTTGCCGGTATAAGGCAATAAATAACTGCCATAAAACAACAACCTCACATTTGCTGGGACAAAAAGTACATTGTACATCCTTAATTGACTTCAGATTTTTTTTTCTTCGCTTCTTATTTCCACCAGAACAATGCAGGCCATCTGCAGTCACTACTAACATTCCTCAACATTTTATTTCTGAACGAAACACAACCAACTTTGAGTCAAAGAGTGAGGTGAGAGCAGAAGAGACGGAGAAGTTCTTGCAGGCAGAGACCAATTTGACAATAGAGGAAAAAGAAGCCCCTGGTCTTTGGTTTTATTAAATGTGGCATTGTGTTTTTGCCAAGCTTTGTCAGGTGTTTGGACAGCAGAGTAGATCAGGAGGGAAGAGATTTATTGTGCTGCTTTCTAGAGGTCAGGTCAGCATGTGTAATACGGAAAAGGACCTGGACAGTCTCTTTTTTTTAGATATATTAAAGCACATAAATTGGCATGAAATATTGAAGTAAATGAATCAGCCCACAGTTTGAGGGTCAATGGATTAGTAAAGAGCTGAGAAACTAAGGATCTTCTGATGTCAAACAGAGGCATTCTCATTTGTTAAGGGGCAGTATGAACTTAAAATGGGACTATGTCCATGTGTAACCTCTACTGAATATGCTAGTTGACTAAATAAACTTTTAGCACACATTTGAAATGTACAAAATGGACTTATATGTTGTTGAAAGAACTCTCTTAAGCTCACCACACTGTAAAAATAAAAAAAAATCTAAATCCACCCTAAAAAAACAAAGCAAAAAAAAATTCAGTTGCTGCCTTAACATTTAAAGTATAATTGACTTGGTTGTACAAGTCAATTATATTAAGCTGACGTATAAAATAAATAAAAAAATCTTAAATTATTTTGTTGAATTAAAGTTATGTAAAAACATACTTATATCATTTTTAACAGGCTGCATTTATTTGATCAAAAATGCAGTAAAAAAACTGTAATATTGGTACATATTAAAATTGTAATAACTATTTTTACTATATTTTAACATGTAATTAATGTGATGGAGTGTGTGTGTGTGGGGGGGGGGGGATGCTGGTAAACCCTACATCATGGGGAAAAATTGTCCCCACAAAGATGGCAATATCTAAAATACTTGTCCTTGTGGGGACATTTTTTGGTCCCCATGAGGAAAATGTTTTTTTGAAAATGTAAAAATGCAGAATGTTTCCTGTGATGGGTAGGTTTAGGGGCAGGGGCAGTGTAGGGGGATAGAAAATACAGTTTGTACAGTATAAAAACCATTACGCCTATGGAATGTCCCCATAAAACACGGAAACTCTCGCGCGCGCGCGCGCGCGTGTGTGTGTGTGTGTGTGTGTGTGTGTCTCATATGGTCCTCATATGAAAAAAATATGCTGATTTGGTGCCATTTCACCAAAGTCATTTTTGTTGTGCTGCTTAATATTTCTTTTGTAACTTTTGTAAATGTGTTTTTTTACTGTTACTTTTGTATCAATTTATTGCTTCCTTGCTGAATAAAAGTATACATTTCTTTAAAATAAATAAATAAATATCTTACTGATCTTTTTACTTGTATATTTATATATTTCTTTCCTTCTGAAAACTTTTGACTTTCAAAAATAGAGATATAGAAATTGAAAAAATATTTACTGGACTGGAAAAGTGTGACAGCTAGCCCTGGCCTCCACTATAAAAAATTCTATTGCAATAAATATATTTTATGTTTAAGCATATGTCTTCAGCACCCAGTGCAATAACATCAGATAAAGAAGAATAACTTCGGAGATGTTTCTTGGAGTATCCTCAAGACACTGATGTGCTGGAAAAATGTATCAAACCTGAGTGTTTCTAAATCCTTTAAGAACCCTGCTGTGTTGTACCTCAGTGTGCGATCCTGATGAGAAATCCACTGTGTGGTTTTGGCTCGTTCGGGGAACAGGGACACGACCGCGTCTCAGGCAGTCCTGATGAAACACTGAAGAGATTACTCCAGCTAACACGGGGAGCATCGCTCATAGCGCAGACACTGATGATCATTAAATGGAGATCAAACACTGCCTCTATCCTCCCTGCCTGCTTGTCTTCTTCTTCTTCTTCTTGGTCAAAGGGGACAGGTAATGCATGTGGCCACGCTTCATTTAGGGCTAAACCATTTTACAGGTCCGTCCCGGACCCCTGGGGTCCTCAGCGTACATTTGTGAACATGAATATAGATTGATTAGCCCATTTAAAGCCATATTTTACTCAAACAGGAAATGGAATCTGAAATCATGAACATCACAGTCATATTTTTCTTGTCATCTCAACCAAATTGCAGCTTTTGACGGGAAGATTGAATCAATGATTCATTGGTGAGTCAAATCCAAGTCAAAGTTGAGCACATTTGCTTGTGTATTTTTTTCTGTAACACAAAGGAAACGTTCTTCAAGCACAAGGCGTGGTTGTGGGACGCTTTCCGCTGCCTGCGAGCTCATCTAAGCAGGGTATTGTTTTTGACACATCACAAACATCTTGGTGACATTATCCTACTTGTGTTTTCAATTACTGGCAATCGGTGAAACCCTGGAACTCTGTCCAGGCCTCGTTCCATGGAGGTCAATGACAGAGCTACAGCACAGGATGATTGTGTGCCGCTCACATCTGAACGCTGATGTGGTTTGTGAGGTTGTCTTCTTCCGTGGGAAGAACAGATTTGGAGTATGATTCTTTTGAACTGGTCATCGAATCAGTGCAGAGAGGGGTTGTGTTTCTCTTTCTGGCAAAGAAAAAAAAGTCTGTGTTTAATAAATTCCCGCAAAAAGTATAAACTGTAGGTACAGTGTTTACTATAAATACATTTAGTGAGATCCGAGTCCCAGAAGCTTTAAATTCCACCTCATTATTCTTTTAAGCCAATGTGTCTGTTAAAGTGCCAAAGTTATAGGGAAAGCAAATTGTTATTGATCATAATTGTGAATATTTATTATACAGCTTATTTTGTATGTTTTGTCTGCACTATTACTAAATGTAGCAATACTGATAGCTGGTTTATGAGATAAGCCAATATAAGCCTATACCAAAATGTATTCAAAATACATTTAAGTATAGTGCAGATTTATTAACATATTTACTGACATAACGTTTGAGACTTACATAAATATTATAATTACGTTTTATTTGGCGTACTTCTATATTGTACGATGCACATTTCTTAATATTAAGTCTAACATGTGTATTACTTTTAGTAAGGATAGTATGATCCCTGTATATACTTAAGTATCTTTAGTGGGACCTCAGCACTACTTCCAGATAACTAAAGTGCATTTGGTGCTAAATTAATTGTTCCAATTTAGCAGACTTTAAATACATCAAGTATACTAAAAGTACAACTGTAGAGTATTCATATTAAAGGGATAGTTCACTTTGAAATTAAATTTTGATATGTTTTAGCTTACCTCATGGGCATCCGAGATGTAGGAGTATTTGTTTCCCCAGTAGTTTCAATTTTGATCATTTTAGGTCAAACCGTTCTTGTCAAACATAATGCAGGTCTATGGTCACCACCTCAAAGAGCATACACAGAGAAGTCCAAATTAAACAATCCCCCATCTTAAGTACACACTGATGGCCTAAGACACGAAACGAGCGGTTTGTGTGAGAAAACGAACAGTATTTATATCGTTTTTACCTTCTCTTTCACTCCAGCCAAATTCTACTTTACTGTACAACACGTGATGTTTTTCATTTCTAGATATTAACAGTAAATACCGCTGCCTGTGTATTAACTTCTGTAATAAAAATCAGCTTGTGCTGTGCAAAGCAAGTTTTTTTCTCCGAACATTTCTGGAAAAAGAACTGAATATACAAAGAAAACTAAATGTTTATATAATATATAAAACTATAATTTAAAAGTTAAACATTTATTCTTAAGACAACATACATCAAAGAAATGTTCTGCAATGTAAAAAGTGATCAGTTGAGGAAACCTGTTGCCATTGAAATTGTCAAGTTCACATAACCTAATTTTTTTAATTACGCATGTGTTTTATCAATAGCTTTAAGACAACAGATTTCTTCACTTTTTTAAGTGAAGTCAACCAATCACTTTTTACCGTGTGATTTTCAAGCAAAGTTTGTCCAGTTAATGAAACAGTGGCTTAAGGGAGAACGGAATTTTGTACAACACCTGAGATACTGATGTGTTTATGAGTTACTAACAATAGTTGCAATCATAATTTAAACAACAACTTAACCAAAATGTACTTTCTTAATTTGAACTGGAAACTGCAGTGAATTGTAAGCATACAGTAGGTCATTTACGGATTTGTGCAAAAACGAGAGGCACTTTTTCCAATGAGCCTATGATGGGACAGATGAAAAAGTCTAAGAACAGCACTAGAAAGATCTCTTGACAATAATACTTTTAGATCAGTGTCTCCTCTTGCCATTTACTGTCCTGATCCACCATATTCCATTGAACCAACAGCCATGCTGAATGCAAAAAAGGCCTTCCCAGTGGAAGGACGTATTTTAGGTCAACTACATACATCGCCATCTGTTCTCCTCCATGACTCAAAATAGGAGTGATAGAAGGAGATGGGGGAAAAGCAAATGGTGGAGAGGAGAAAGGTATAAGATGGAGAGAGGAGGCACTGTGTATTGGGAGTGCAGGGCAGGTGGTGATGAGAGAGAAGCGAGTGAGAGAGGCCGGCGTGGAGTTGTAACTCGGTGGGGGAATTCTCTGTCGTGACTCGGAGGAAGGCATTTATCATCCTCCAGACCCTCTGCCTGCCTTTTGAGTGAAACCTAATTGACACAGAGGACGGAGAAAATCCCACAACATACTCCTGAGCATGTTGCCGGAACGGTTCGGGGATTGAGGCGGGGGACGTGCGCTGTGTAAAGTCGCAGTAAAACGGAGCCTTTATGCAGTTAGCGATACAAAACGGCTCTAGTCGAGGCCAGGATTTGCTTAAAGCAGATGCAAAGTAAAAGCGCATGAGAATGAGACAAAAGTCTCTTTGGAGATACCAAGCAGATCGAATGTAGACGTAAGTGGATGTTGCGGTCAGGGGAGGAATAAAAAAAAAAGGAGCTTACACGTAGCAATCTAAGCAAACAATCACATTCATGTTCTTTGCAGCTGAAGTGGATGTATATGATATACTTGCAGATATTATCATCTTTAATTCAATTTCAGCACAAATTGATTGCTTTTTTACAAGCATTTTTTGTTTAAAAAAAAAATACAGATTTCAGAAATGTGGTTAAAGGTATGTATACCTGCACTTTAAATTATATAAAACTAATCTGGACCTAATTTATATGAGGTGGCCAACATTTAAATTAATTATTTGATACAATGCACTTATTGTGTACATATATACATTGTGTACTTACTTTTTTATTACCTGCTTGTAATTATATATGTAATTCATTTCTGTAGTTACATTTATAATTACACTGTTGACACTTCCCTTACACCTAACCCTACCCTTAAACTCACCGACACCATCACACCTGTCCCTAACTTTACCTTTGTTTTGCAATACAATATGAACACAATAAGTATACTGTACTTCATTTTTTAAGTAAGTACATGGTAGTTAAGGCTGCCTAATAAAGTGGGACCAAATGTATCTTTTTAGGGTTATCTTAAAGAGGCATTAGGAAAAAAGTTTTACAAAATCAGATAATGTTGTTGTTAAAAACATTAATTAGCAAGCTGCATCATAAAGGTGCAGTCAAATTAGCTACATTTATGTGAAATTGCGCAGCAAAAAATAATAATAATTGTATTCTCTATATTCAGTTGTGTGGTGATGTATATGAAACAAAGCTCTCACAGAAGTCACTTTCAAAACAAGCATCTTTCAGTCGCTTAACACGGCAATTTTATGTGACAAACTTGACCTCCAGATCAGGCAGATTCCGATTTAAATGATTGTACACTGCCCCTGAAATTTTGCAAAACAACAGACCGCACCTTAAGTCGCATCCTATTGTGCTTTTAGGTTGCACACTTTCTAACCAGAATGCATCTGGCAGTGATCTGTAATAGCGAAGTTTACTAATCTCAAACAAGCCCATTGTCAGGTCCATCTCATGTGCAATGACTGCCATAAACGCAGCAGGACAAAATCCACTCCGAGAGTCCTGTTCTCAACATCAGCAACATTCCCAGGGTCACACGGAGCAGGAAAACCAGAGACTGTAAAGTTTACGGATGATTTCAATGAAGAGACAAACAAAAGGACATATTGAGAGAGCGAGAGAGAGGGAGGAAGATCATTAGAGCTTCTGGAAACAGTTCAAGTCATTCTCATGTACGAGGGGCGTCCAGAGGGACTGTTGTGTGGGCCTTGGCAACAGCGATTCCCCCGGATCTGCAGGTGGGTTTTACTTCACTCTCTATCAGTCTCCATGGGTAACGCACTCAAAAACCATATTGTTTTCTCGTCTTTTCGAGGGTGCATTGCGGAAAAAGTTTCAAATTCGAAGGCCGCTTCATTCATGATTTATGTCACATTTTGATGCTAGTTTAATATCAAATACAAATACATCTTGCTCTAGTACAGTGCAAAACAATCTCCAGCAGAAAAGGAAATGTGGAGCAGGGGTCTGTAAGGGTCACAGGCCTGGGGAATTGAGGGCCTGCGGCCTAGTTGACAGGGGAAAATATTTTGTAATCTCCAGGGTGCAGCTCGTTCAAATTCAGCACTGGTTTTGCTTTACTCCCAGGACAAGAATTTGGCTTCGATTTCAATAGCTTTTCCAGATGTTCGTATGCATTTTTTTTACCCTTTCCCTCTTTTTTTCCCAATGCAGTCCATTTTGAATTTTTGAATACCACAATTAACATTCATAAATCACGTCAGGGACACTTCCCCTTCAATCACGGGGGAATATTATGGGAAGGTACGATAACTCACAGCAATGTGAAGGCTCATGAAAAATCTTTTTGAAAAAGCGCCTTGATTTGGCCAAACAATACAGTACAGATAAGAATTATTATTGATTGGTTAACTTGGAAAGACAAACCCATTTAAATCATGGAAAAACACCCCATCTGAATTCAAAACAAATATAAACCACAGAAACACCTCAATGTCAACGTGAAAAAGTTGCTTTCTGATTAAAACTCATAAGGAAGGAAATTAAACCGTACATTGACATATATCCGACGCACTTTGTTTCAATATTTGTTTCGACACAAGTGCTGTCACGCATGGATGGAGGCAAAGGAACAAGGGGGGAACATGAGACCTCGGGGACCGCGGCGCACGACCCTGAGATGACCCTGACATAACCGTGGTGAGTGAGAGACAGAACGCAGAGTCTCAGAACACACTTACAGGTCAGCCGCTAACACAGCGTAAACAATCATTCAACCCCACGGCTTTCTCTGTGACTTCTCTCTCTCTCTCTCGCTTTTTCTCTCCCTCCCTGTGTTTTCCTCCATTTCTTTTTTGCTGCTGTCTTCTGGGGCTCCATGTTGTCAGCACCAGCAGTTTCTACCAGGTAATTGATGGGTGCAGAAAAATACGTTCTAATTTCACCCCATCAGCTCCTCCATGTTTCTGTTGACAATAACTCATATGCATACTACATTCATATTCACAACAATTAAACATCCATCTTGTCATTTCTTGTTTTTTATTCCACTTGTATGAAAAAAAAGAGCAAAAATAGAGATAATAACAGCTGTTAAAACAAATGTCAAAATATAAATGAGTATTTAGACTTTTCATACAGATTTTGTTAGTTATTAATTTGGAACTAGACATGAATAATTAGTAACACTTTGTATATGATAACATTGGATTAATGTTTGCAACTTTTAAATGTTAAAACTTTTTTAGTGCACACATATAAAGTGCTGTGAAAAAAATATCTCAGAAAGAGCTCTTTTATTGTTCAGAATATTTAATGCATTTATGCTTCATTCAAGTGTCAAATTTTTGTTGTTGTTGTATTTTTCAATACCAAAACTTGCTATTGGTATTGAAAGATGAATTCACATTTAAGTAACTTGTTTTTCAGTGCAGACTGTGTTATATGTGCACATTTGTAGACATTGTTGAGACACTTTTCTGATACAACAGATGTGAGATTATACCAGTTTTTTTTTCTGAGGAGAAAAACATCTTGCCAAATTAATGTGGATTTAATCTCCTTTAGAGGAACAATTAAAAACATTTTTAATTTATTTGTGACTTTTCTTTCAGTATATTTGATTGAATAATTTAGTAATTTGGGTTTTTACATTTCTAAGTATATTCTACGTACAACAAAAATTTTGTATAGTAATTAAAAAAACCCTCAAATTATTAAAGTTATCGTAAATACTGTAAATAAATGAATGTATAAATGTATATAAATAACTGTTAAAAATGAACTTTTTGTGGATGGCAATGGTGTACTTTTGTGGGAAGCTATATGTTTACAATGGTACATTTTCATGTGCTTTTCAGGACGGATAAACAAGCAGAAAAAGGATTTTACTGATGACATTTTTGATTTTCTTGATCGTCTGTGAAGACCTCAGCATAAAACCAAGAGACCCCCCGAATCCCTTTTGCACGGAAAATTGACAACAATCCTTTCAGCCAAACTCACAACAGATTAAATAATGCATGACAGACGCTGTATTCATGCTCTCTCTCAGCTCTATCACTCTGACCTGTCGGATTGTCTCAGGACACTTACCAGAGGCTGAAAGAGAGCCAAGGCTCTTTATGAAGTCAGTTTGGAGTGAATTACATGCAGAATGGCAAAGAGGTGATTATTTTTTAGCTGTTGGCCTTCGAGGTGAGTAGGGAGAACTTGCTGATAGCCAAACAACTTCATCTGCTTACATGATTATAATTGCTGCATGTGGGACCGCAAACGGTGATGCAGACTCCCCCCTCCTCTGCAGAGGGGGGCACAATGCCCTGGGTAATACACAGCGCTGGCAAATGATTGGAGAGAGCGAGAGAGAAATGTTATCATTAACGGCTCATGTTGCATGTAAAGACAGGAAATATTAAAATAAATAAAAAGTAGAATGCATAATCTACACAGAGATTTTAATCAAAATAATTAGCCCGGCCACTACAGGGACCTGTTTTGACCTTTGTGCATTAGAGCGATTAAAACCTCACCTGTGCGCTGAATCTGAACCAGTACGCCTGCAGATACAAGCCGAGGGAATAAAATACCACTACGTTTTTGGTGCAACAGAGATTGCTTTTGACAGAGAGACATGGCTAGAATATCAGAGCAGTGCAAGTTTGGTTACATAGCTAATCTGTAAATGACCGCCATTTAAACTTAGTACTAAACTATCTGCGGTGTGTTAATGCTGCAGTCTGCAAGTGTTTAAGTGTGTGTGTGTGTGTGTGTGTGTGTGTGTGTGTGTGTGTGTGTGTGTGTGTGTGTGTGTGTGTGTGTGTGAGTGTGAGTGTGAGAGAGAGAGAGAGAGAGAGAGAGAGAGAGAGAGAGAGAGAGAGAGAGAGAGAGAGAGAGAGAGAGAGATGGACTGATGCGCACAAGCAGTACATGTATGCATTTGCATCTGTTCTCTCTCTTGTGTGCATGTCGGCCCATGTAGCAATATACATTACAGACCAGTTAAGTTTTAAAACATAACGCATGCTGTATGTTAAATCAGCTATTATTTTATGACTGATATGGTAAACATGTTGTGGGATACATTTGAATGGATAGTTCACCCAAAAATGAAAATTAGCCTATTATTTACTCACCCTCAAGTCATCCTCGTTGTATATGACATTCTTCTGTCAGACGAGTACAATCAGAGTTATATTTAAAAAGTCCTGGCTAATCCAAGCTTTATAATGGCAGGGATTGTTGCTCTGTTAAAAATGCATCTGTCCATCAAATAACATGCTCCACATAGCTCTGGGGGGTTAAAGGGTTAGTTCACCCAAAAATGAAAATTATTTCATTAATTACTCACCCTCGTGTCGTTGGACACTTGTAAGACCTTCGTTCATCTTCGGAACACAAATAAAGATAGAGGCTGAGAAAGGCTTCAGATAGGCCTCCATTGGCATTCAGTACATTCCCACTGACCCACTCACAAGACCCATAAAGGCACTAAAGACGACATTACAAAGTCCATCTCACTACAGTGGCTGTACAATCATTTTACAATGCGACGAAAATAGTTATCAAAATAACAACTTTATCCACTAAGTTATTGACGTGAACTCGACGCATGCGCGAGAATATGACGCAGCTCCACCGTTCAATACATGACCTGGAAGAGGAGGAGCGCCGCTATCGCGTGAGTTCACATCAGAGACGTACACACAAGACAATATCTTGGTGGATAATGTCATTATTTAGATTTTTTTTTACGCACAAAAACTATTCTGAGAAGGCCAAGTGTTGAAAGGGCCTTCTCAGAGTTGAAGATGCGTACGCGACGTCGAACGAGCCTACCTGGTAGCATAAACCTTTGAACTCCAGAGGCACTTTCAACACTTTTTCCATTAACGGAATATGGAAGGCGATCGGCTGAAACGTTACCTTATAAAGTTTTATAAACGGATATTTTTCTTACACAAATGCATCGAATCGCTTCAGAAGGCATTTATTAACCTCCCGGAGCCGTGTGGAGCACATTATTTGATGGACAGATGCATTTTTATGGACTTCAAAAACAGAGCAACAATCCCTGCTATTATAAAGTTTGGATCGAATTACCATGTTAGGCACTCTGTCCAGACTTATTTTGTTGCTTTTCGTGCACACAAAACTATTGGTAAAAGATCAATTATGTGTAAAGCCCCAAAAGACTGGAATAATTTACCTGCCGATATTAGGTCTATAACATATTTTAGGTTGTTTAAACAATCTTTATTATCCTTTTTTTAAGGTTGATTGTACATGTTATCATTGATACTGTCACTGTTATTCACTGGTTTTGTTAATATTTTTCTATATTTGTATTTTATTTATAATGGTATTTTTTGTACAGTTTATTTTGTTTTGTATTTATCATTTATTTTATTTATTTATTTATTTTATTTTTTTGTGGTGTAATATGTATTTATTTATATTGTTTTTTATTATTATTACATATATAATTGTTTTGTTGTTGTTGTTATTGTTTGCTTTGTTTTGTCTTGTTTTGTTGTTAATTGTATTTGTAATTGTTTTGTAACTATGTCTTGATTGTACATTAGGACCCCCTCGAAAACGTGATGGTACATCTCAAGGGGTTAATCCTATTAAAGCCGCACTTGGCTACTTTTGCTCTCGGGGTCCCCCTACAGTTTGGAAAAAATAATGTCCTCAACTACTGTTGTAAGATCTGTAATCCTACAACAGGGGATGCCATCGCGCGTGCATTTGTTGACATGACAACCCTGATAGCCCTGAACTAGTGATGCGTGGGTCGTCTCATAACCCGCGGACCCCGTATGTCTATTTAATGGTTGCGGGTGCGTGACGGGTTGTAAAAATATATACAGTGGTGCGGTGCGGGCCAAATAACTTCATAAAAGTGGCGCCGCGGGTCGTTGAACACTGCAAGAGGAGTTCAGAGTTCTTCTGGCGTCGCGTGTGAAATGTCTTCATCCCAGGTAACGTTACAGTCAGTGGCATGTTTCAGCATGTCATATGAATATAATTTCATGGGTTTTATTTCTTTCAAACGCCAAATAATCACAATGCTCACGTTTAAAGCCAGCGTCATTATAGTAGTCTATTGGTTACCGTTTTACAGAATCTATATGATACTTCAGTTCAATGTTTGAGTGGTAGCTCACCGTAACAAGCAGGACAGCATCGGTTGGGCACGCCTCCTTCAGCTCACGCCGACGAGCAAACGCTGGTCACATGTTGATCCTCATCCTGCCTTTAATCCCATCACTTTTTCGTTTCCTCTTATTGCTTTCCTCCAACAAAACCTTTTCTTTCTTATTTGTCTGTGCTGCTTCGGACATGACTATATTATCTGACGAACAAAGTTGGGCTCGCACGTCCGAATTTAAGGAAGTGGGGGTGTTGGTGGAAGTGACGTATATGCCGTAAAGCAGTCGAATTTTGTAGTTCTTTTTTTTCCCGGGTTACTACCCGAAACCCGAAGTTTAAAAGTACGATTAAAAACGATACAGACCCCATCAGGCTATGGCAGACGTGTCATTCAACCTATTGTAAGTCGATTTATCATCACAAGAGTCTTAAAAAATATATTATGAAGGTTGAAAAGTTACCTAGTGCTGCTTTAATAAATTTCAATATATTAGCCAGGTCTTTTTTAATATAACTTAACATTTATTCATCAGAAAGAAGAATGTCATATACACCTAGGATGAATTGAGGGTGAGTAAATCCCTTTAAATTTTGTTATTTCGGAATAGGAGTAAAAATTCTAACCTTTAGGTGGTTCATTTCCACTAGAATTAAGACTTATCCTAAAGATATTGATTGATGACGTGTCTGAAAAATCTCTCTCTCTTTCTCTCTCTCTACATACATACACACACACACACACTCACATATTTGATAGATAGATAGATAGACAGACAGACAGACAGACAGACAGACAGACAGACAGACAGACAGACAGACAGACAGACAGACAGACAGACAGACAGACAGACAGACAGGAGTAAAATGGCAGCAAAACTTTTATAAATCATAAAGTACCCTTTATAGTTTATATAGGGATCAGGATCAAAAAAATAAGACAAGAACCATAAAACTCGTCAGTAAGACCGATGCAGAATTTTTTAAAGTATTCAGAAGTCTGGTTACTTACTGACAAGTTGTATCGTTCTTCTCGTTATTTTTTTTATCTCGCTCACTATGAGCTGTTATTATATGGACTAGAGCTGGTTAAAAATCCTTAATCCATCAGACCATCAATCAATGTCTAGAAAAAAGTCACGATCCTCATACTGGCGGGAAGAAAATGAACCACCCAAAGGCACTATGAAAACAGCGACACCCTAAGAGTTCTTCAACATACACAGTTGTGCTTAAGGACACCATTTCACCACCAGCTACTCCAATTCTTTGCCATTACATTAAGTAAAAATGTGTGAGACAGCAGGCTGGGGATTTTTTAAAGGAATAGGAATTTTTGCTCATACAAAAATGATTCAGTCATCATCATTTACTCATCCTCATGTCATTACAAAACCAATAATACTTTATTTCTTCTGTGACAGAATTTTAATTTTGAGTAAACTGTCCGAGTAAAGGATCTAAGTCTGTGAGTTCAATCTCAAGCACTGGTGACACTGAAGTTGTGCATCTGTGTTTAATGACTAGTTGCTCCAGGACACAATCCTCAACAAGGGAGATGTGGTGACCTAATGGTATAGGACTTGGATTACAGCCACAGAGATTGCAAGTTCAATCCCAAGTATGGTTGGCCCAGATATTACTTTAGAAAGAGTCATTTAACCATTGGTTGCTCCAGGGCAATGTCCCTTCAAAAAAAAAAAAAAAGTAAGTGCTGTCGTAACTTAATTGTTAAGGATCTAGGCTGACACCACAAAAGTTTCATTGTCAATCTCAGGTAAGGATGACCTAGAAACTTCAAGTTGAGAGGCTAAATTTAACATTTTCCTCCATCACTATTTTGAGCTGACATCATTATAGTCATCATTATAGTGCAGGTGAGCTTGTGTGCTGATGCAATGGGTTATCTGATCTGGTGGCGCAAGAACGATTTCTGACTCAAATGAAGATAGCCCCAAAATACTTAAAGGGCTGACATTAATATATAACACAAATAATAAGTTATTTACATTATTATTTTGAACATAAAACATATAATTACTTTACATTTAGTTAAGTAATTGTTTTGTAACAAATATCCACTGAAGGCGGGGTTTTGAACCCAAGTGCAGTCTTTATTAAACCGTAACATAAATCAAAATCCAAAACATGAAACAAAGACTTGGCAAAAACAAACAAAAGACTTGATTTAACTAAACTTGACTTGGCATAAACAAACACTCACCAACACTGGGGTTACATATTCAATATCAGACAAAGACCATGGCAACCTGAGGGCAAAATTACACAGGGGCTAAAGACAAGACAAGGGACACCTGTGAACAAGGATCAACCCATAAACCAGTGACAACATGACACAGCAACACATGGCAGGAACACATGAGGGCACAGAGTCACATGACATTAGAACAAGACAAAACCAGGAAGTGCATGACAGAACATGATAAACTTAAAAACATGAAACATGAACCATAACCCAAAACACCCTGTGACACGTTTATAGTATAGTTTAGACATTTTTATTGTGCCAAAAACATATATAATATAAAACAATTAAAAAAAAATAACAAAACCAAACCAAAAACCCTCTATAACAAATTGTTAATCCCAATCTGTGGGTTTGCTGGCAAGTCCAATATATACTTGATATATTGCCAAAAGTTTTGGGATGTTTGCAGGGATTAATATGGGGTTGGCCCACCCTTTGCAGATAACAGCTTCAACTCTTCTGGGAAGGCTTTCCACAAGGTTTAGGAGTGTGTTTAGAAGCGCATTTGTGAGGTCAGGCACTGATGTTGGACGCGAAGGCCTGGCTTACAGTCTCTGCTCTAATTCATCCCAAAGGTGTTGAGGTCCGGACTATGCAGGCCAGTCAACTGGCAGAGCCCAACCCCTGAAAAACACCCTCATACCATAATCCCCCCTCCACCAAACTTTACACTTAGCAAAATGCAGTCAGGCAAGTACTGTTCTCCTGGCAACCACTAAACCCAGATTCATCCATTGGATTTCCAGATAGAGAAGCGTGATTTTTCCCCACTTCTCTAGAGTCCAGTTAGTCTGGTCTTGCCAGACTCTCACACACTTCATTTGTACATATAGTCTGGCCACTCTCCATTCACAAGCGTTTACTTCCGCGAAGGCGGGAACTCTGTTGAAATTTAAAACTATTGGATCTGCCCAGAGCCACCCTGGATCTGCCATAACCATTCGCTAACGTTTGGTCATGATGCATGTCATGTGCACTTCGCCTGCTTCACACATGGAAATCCGTCAAAATAAATGTGCAGGCCACCTCAATGATAAAACCATAGGATAAAACCTAAAACTCGTGCATCCTAAAAATCTAAATCGTGGAATATTTAGTATTGAGGAAATTTCACGAATGGACTTATTGCAAAGTTGGCATCCTATCAAGCTACTACACTTAAATTCACTGTGCTCCTGAGGCCCATTCTATCACAAATGTTTGTAGAAGTGTCTGCATGCCTAGGTGCTTGATTTTATACACCTGTGGCCATGAACAAAAAATAAATAAAAGAAAAAGCCACATTTGCCTGCAGTCTGACCGTAGCCTTGTTTTTAAAGAACCAAGAAAACCGAACTACAACTGTGAACACACCCTTATAGGTTAATATTTTGATTCTTTCATTTTTTTTCACTCCACAAGTGTTACCGTTTTTTGTATCAAGTATTTTTGTCTTCCATACACCTTGTTGTTTTCATGAAGTTGCACCAGAACATCCCCATAGGAGAAGTACAGAATGAGCCATTTTTACAGATTGTCCCACATGTTTAACCTCACTACATCCTATAGAAAAGGTTGTGTCAGTACACTGATTCAATAAAAGCTTGTTAAAGATGGAAGGCGAGTGAGCGTCCCAACCTCTCCCTCCTAATCACCATGTGGGCTTTGATTAGCTGTGGCAGAGGAATCATGGGTGGCATTTTCCAGCCCTGTTGGGTGTCTCAGTAAAATGATTTACCGCTCTTTCAGCTCCTTCCTCTTTTTTTCCCTTTTTCCTCCTCTCATTCCCAGTGGTTTTGATCTATTTTTCGCTGCCTGCCTGCCAGTCGTTTATCACAGGAAGAATGGCTAGGAAAGTAATCTGGCATTAGCGACCAGTGACTAATACCTCAGGATTAAAACAGAGAAAGCCAAAGTTTGTCATTTGTATAAATCATGGCAACATGTCACCATTAAAGATGAAAAAAAAAAATGAAAATAAAATTAATCTTGGTAACACTTACAGATGGAGGACAGAAAAGTACAACTGGGAGAATTCTACAAGATGGCTTTGTTGTAAAATGTTTAATCATAAATTTTACTTGGGTTAAGATATACAATACAATATACAGAGCTTATAATATACTTATAATATATTATAAGCTTTATAGGAGATGGCACGGAAAGTCCTATTGACACCATGTCTGAAAAAACATTACATTTCTTAAAAACCTATTGAGACTGAATATCATTTTGTCATTATCTATTGTTTATTTGTGTTTTTCTAGTTAAATTTTTCAGATTGTTCAGATGCAAAATAAAAATAATAATAATATTTAAGTACACTTGTTTTCTCAAATGAGGAATTTGCATCAGACTTGGTGTGAATTGATGCAGATATTTTCTTTTGTGTTTTATGTTGGCATCTCACTTGGTGTAAACAGAAAATGGACAGAGCACAACATCAAGCCTCCGTTTCTACAATCAGACATGGGGATATATAAAATAATACTTTCCTCAATCTCAAACCTGCACACAAACTCTCTGCCACAGGCCACTGGTCAAACTCCCATCCTGTATTATTCATTACACACATTCTGCTCTGAGAGTCTGCTGCCTGCCTCTCTCTCCCTCTCTGTGTGTGTGTGTGTGTGTGTGTGTGTGTGTGTGTGTGTGTGTGTGTGTGTGTGTGTGTGTGTGTGTGTGTGTGTGTGTGTGTGTGTGTACCTTCCCCACAGCAGGCACAGTACAGTACGTACTAGCACAGCTCAACCAAAAAAATGTAGTAATGTTAAGTCCAAATAAATTAAAAAAAAACAATATTTTAAGAAAGTGAGTCTACAAATGTAGCAGATGTAGGCTAATAGTCAATATAATTATATATATATATATATATATATATATATATATATATATATATATAAAAATATATATATATATATAAAAATATATATATATATATAAATATATATATATAAAAATATATATATATATATAAATATATATATATATATATATATATATATATATATATATATATATATATATATTTTTTTTTTTTTTTTTTTTTTTTTTTATAACTATTGACATCGACCAAACAAAAAAAGCATAATACAGGGTTTTGAAAGATTAACTTTTTTATGCTTTTGAACTTGGAATTGAATTGGAATCTCATTTTAATGTGCTGGAAATAAAAATAAGGCAACCATTATTTACACGTGCAAATAGCATTCTTAGCGATAGAAGTTATTTGCACTAAATTAAAATTACAATAGATTCTATTTACACTAAGTCTTAGAGATCTGCTAGATTACATTTATACTTACAAATAGTGGCAGATACTATTTGCACCTTTGTTGTTGTACATTAAACAGTATGCAATAATAACAGTGAATGGTTATGATTGGCTCTCTAATGCCCTCCCTAATCCTACCCCAAACCAATACACACACGTTAAACAATTTATTCAGAATTTTTGAATATTTTCTTAATTTTTATTGAAAATAAATGCCTTTCCAATCTGATATGTGATGGAAAAAGGAATTAGAGTGAGTTCGGCAAAAGGTAGATTTGAACTTCTGTTCGATTTGTGTCAAGACTTCTGACCCCATCTCTGCTGCTGTACACAAACTAGTGTCTTCTGTCTGTTTGTGGCATAACCAGATGTCAGTGGGCATCTGGTAAATAGCATTTGCCAGCAAGGCAGGCTACTCTGTAAAGATAATTTCATGTTGACTTCAACCTAACATTTTTCACAGCAAATCTGTAACATTTCAGCCTTTTATTGGCAGTGTAGAAAGTAGAGCACTTGCACATAAACCACCACAACAAATACCGTTGCTACGATGCAAGAACTATTTTATAAGGCCCTTTTTGTGCTCACCTCTTTTATCTTCTGTGTTCGTTCATACTCAGATTATCCTCTTTGTGAAGTGCCATGCCTTCCCACGTGGTTTTGCTAGTCCTGGAATGTTACACTTAACAGTCTAGCCGAGCTTTACATTCACACTCAACTGAACGTGCGCGAGAGAAACATTAGGGACCATTTAAAAAGCACTTTGAGGAGCAAATCCCTCTTGGCAACATAAAGTTCAATTAAGCAAACAACCTCTCTGCTCGTTAACCCTGCCCCACGCCTCACAATTGATCAATAAGGTCATAAAACGTGTGCTAAAAACTAGGATGTGTTGCCACACCTCTCCAGTAGTTCCTGCATTGTTAGATCTAAAAATAACAAATTAAAGTGCGAACGAGATGAAGAAAGTGAAGTCTTGAACCTGTGAGATGATGATGGCACCTCTTTAGTCCTCCTGGTGCCTTTACTTTTAATGTGAGCATTAGTGCATGGTGTCTCTCTGGACCGCTGCACTTCTCTAGCTTAATTATTAAGAGTGCCGGCTAATGAACTCCAGGATTACTGAGGTGATAATCGCTGTCTTGGTAGGTGCATTAAGTCTTGTTCTATGTCATTGTGCTCTGAGGACAAGAAATGAGGATGGGAAATGGAGGGGGGAAAAGGGTGAAAAAGACAAAGAAATAAAAGTAAAAGACTATCCGCTCACTGCTGCATCTTCTGGGACACGACACGACACCGCAAGGCTCACGCTCCCAGTGTGAAGGCTGTAACTTGTTAATATGGGCGCCGAAATGAACACGCGACTCACGGAGCATGTGTTAAACAGGCCTAACTTGCTAAAATTAGTTACTCAATATTAACTTCTTACTTAAAGAACTTTTGTATAAAAGCAATAAAGGACCCTTAGGACTCGTGCCTACGGAAGAGTCGCAGGCATCATTAAAGCAGAACTTGTTTTGCATTGCGTCATTGTATAGAGGATAGTTTTGACTCTAAATTCTGATTGGACGAGCCATGTTCAAAACCATCGAGAGACATTGCTTGTCTACAAACTATAGCATATTATTTGGCATAAGAACTGGTGGGAACACTTTATAATTAGGATCAATTCAGTGCATTAAAGGGTTAGTTTTACACAAAATTAATCAATCACACTCGCGCAAATGTCAAACTAACAATATTTTTTTTACAGCATTTATTAATCTAGGTGATTAAAAAATGTACTATTATTCATAGTTACTTCATGTTTGCCCTTCATAACTAATGTTAATGTATAAAATGTGAACTCTTAAATATATATATATATATATATATATATATATATATATATATATATATATATATATATATATATATATATGCAGAATTAGCAGTTATCATTAATCTACAATAAAAATGCTGTAAGATTATTGTTCTTTTTTTAGCTATTGCATTAACTTAACATAGAGAACCATAAAGTGTTATTTAAAGTGTTTATTTAATATGATGGTTATTTTGTACATTCATTATTTTTAATAATCATAATACTCATTGCTGCTGTTTTATAAATATCAGTTACACATCTCAAAAGAACCCATTCGTATTGACTCTAAATAAACACTGAACATCTGCCGAATGTTGTCTTAATGTTAGACAGATGTCTTGCAGAGGACCATATGCTCTAATATTAGTATCTTCCAATTGTAAATGCACATATCGAATTCATGTTTATCGACAGTGGGAATCCCAGGTAGCCTAAATGGACTTGAGTGTTGAGAAAGAGTACTGGATATTTCACTTGAATTAATTGCTCACATACAGCAAATATAGATAATGTCTGACCATATTATTTTATACTCATTCTATTAACACCAGGTACACTGTGCACGAGAGCACTTGAAAATACACATATGTGACCCAGTTCTGTCCGCAGCCTTTCACATTCGCCTTTAATCTATGTGGTGTGTGTGTGTCTGTGTAAAGGCCAGTGTTTGCCGTGTGTTTTACACACCGTGGGCCCTGTCAGAAAAAAGGGGCCCCTCTGCGTGGGCTTGACATTTCAGCAGCCTGCCGTTGGTCCGTCCTGCGATCTTTGCACACACATGCGCTTGCAACTTCCCACGATGCCTCTCTGCGCTCACGCCCACCAGGGACGCGCTCCGGTCTCATTTACCCATGAACCCCGGCGTTCCTTCCCCCACCCCGCCACGTCTTGCCACGGACGATTGTATTTTTGATGTCCAGAGGGGCAGTGCTCCGATTTATCATCTTTTAATGTGACATCTCACATTTATCACTCGGGTGTTAGAACACGCAACAGCCATCGAAAATGAGCTTCATTAGCTGGATATTGTGTCTGTAAGTACGGCGGCTAATTAAATTCAAACAGACTACGCCGACCAGAGAGGCAATTATATTATATGCACACAACATGATGAAGTATTCCGTGCTCTGTTAAAGAGGCAGCTCAGCATGCTAATATTTGTGTGTCGCTGACCCCTCCAGCGGTCTGATGGAGCGGGCCCGGGCATCGCGGTCTGATTGTGTTAATTTGGCTTTTTGAATAATATATCAGGCTTATATCACAGCCTGCTTGTGCAATTAAGCACCACCCGATTCCCGACGATTATAGCCTGTGACGAGAACACCTTACTGTGTGTTGATGCTGTTTAAAGTCTCATTGTTTAATCTCATCTCCGAGGCACTTTGGGGATGGTAAGTGGAATTATTCACTTTGAAGTAATGAATTGTTAACCTGCTAAATTCCTGCCCACTGTAAGGTCAGATTGTCCCTAGTTCGTGCTCTGAAATCTATCTTGCAAATGGTAGCTAAAATCAGACAATAAAACATTTAGCTGTGCGCCATTCAGAATTAAATTTAAAATCCAATTTGATACATTTAAACTGAATTTGAAATTAGGTATCGAACTGGATTTAAAATTGCGATTTGAAATTTTAATGTAAGGAACAAAAATTTTAAATGAACAGAAAGTGGAAGAAATGTATGTATTTGTAATTTATAACTGGAAAAGCAAAGTTTGTCAAGACCAAATTTTGAAAAATGTATAGGCATTACATAAGCATTACAAATTTTATAACTCAGCAAATTCCACATCCGGTGATTTTAATTCTTCCTCTGTGCAAATGTGCACATGAATTGAGTTCTTTAGTTCTGAATTTGGCACAAAACTGGCTAAAATAGCATAAACAAAAGCCTGACGAGCCCATAAAGGACTGAAATAAAGATCTAGTCCCTCTCAGTAGCAACAGACGCATAAAAAAAATGTAGAGCAATTAAGCGCTTCTCCCCGCTTTCTTTTCTCCTCGTACAGCAGCTTTGACAGGCGCTTAATGGCTTTTCCACAGCGGAGGACCCCAGGAATGCGCGGGCTGGGCTCCGGGTAAAGGAACGGCACAGGACCGGGATGGCCACAGATGTCACGCCGCGGTCTCTCTGTCTCTTTTTCCACTCCATTGAGCTTGTTACAGCCGCTCTCCATACGCACCCTGCCTCCACATCCTCTCACGATCACGGCCATCTCCGCGTGAGGCGGGGAGCCTGGGAGGCCGCTGGAAATGGGTTGTGAAAAAGGGCTCCCAGGGGTCACGTGAAGAGTGAAGGGAGAGAAAAAGAAGAGAGAACGACCCAACACACCTGCAGGACGACCAGGCACTTTGCTGGATGGCTTCTTGTTCAGGCCCATCCAGTGGACCGGTGGTCCTCTCGTCATGCCTTTGCCCTTGCCCCCTTCCGGCCGCCCGCCCACCTGTCTCCCATCATGCCCTCTGTACGTCTCTGCCGGGCACCCCCCAAAATCAACAGCACCTCTTGGGCACAGCCTCCCATTAAAGACATCTGTGCATAGGCGATGAGCAGATAAATCATTTTTGCAGAACAATTTTGATAAATGAGCTGTTCGCTTTGGAGTGCCTGTGCTTCTGCGCTCCTTTACCCCAGTGGTCCACGGCCTCTGTTTCCAACATGCTGCAGGCTTATTTTAAACCCATGTATACACACACACACATAGACACATGCCAAAACCACCTCCTGCCAACAGCAAAGGTAGAGGAAGTTGGAAAGAGCTTTAAATAAGGAAATGTTTTGAGGCAAGTATTGCATTATTTGGCAAGAATAACTTCCCGTTAACATTAACAACCCAATTTAGACCTAAATTAACACGTAGGGGAGACTGGGGCTAGTTGCCACACTAGGAATCAGTCACAAGGGCTATATCAAACTATAAAGAGTCAAAAGTCAAAACCAAATATGTGTTTTCTTTAGCAGTGGTTCTGTGTGATGGCTTCAAATATCATTAAATTCTGTAATGGGTAAACAAGGAACACAGAAAACCATTTTGGGATCCATTACCCCATAACCAAAAGAAACTGTTGAAAGATACAGTAAGCGATTTTTGAACTTACAAACTCAATCAGCAGTAGGGGGCGTGTCCACCCCTGATGGGATAGGAGAGTGAGCAAGAGGGAAGAAAGAATAAGAAGAAAGACGAGAGTCGATGGCTGAGAGACATTACAAAAAAGAAAAGCTCAGAGTAAAGGCCCTTTCACTCTGGACACGATTTTGACGTTTTTTGACGTGTTTTTTTTCCGATCAGCTGTTTGTGTAATGAGCGTTTCCACACTGAACGCGACTGTGCTGAGGAGAAAAAACGACATTTATTTTTTTCTTTTCGATGTCGATTTTTTTTTTTTTTTTTTTACTCTAGCGGCGACAAAAACGGCTTCAACCAATCACATAAAAGGAAACAAAGGTGACGAAATGTCGAGTTGATGTCACAAGCTATTCAATCAACTTTAACCTTTGCCAGGCATGGCATTTCTCATGAGATTACAACTGTAAGCTGTACAGCTGCAGCTGTGTTTGCCCACTGCATGATACAGACAGCAATAACTTAACTTATAAGTTAGTATAATAACTTATAAGTTATTACCTTTTATAAATAGTTGATTTTTTTCTAAACATTGTGTCCGCGATTATGGAAAGTGAACGTGTTGCCATCAGTAGGCTACGTCTGTGGCATGTGACTCGACTGGAAACATCGGATCGACTGATTCCCTGAAGTGCGCGCTTTGTCTCGTCAGATGCGCTGCCGTCTCTGGAGGAGATCCTCAAATTGTCCCACAGACTTTAGAAAGTAAGTGCAGAACCGGCCATGATCAAGTTTTAGCTCCTGTTCAAGATTAGCATCCTCCCCAGAGTCTCTGTTCTTTAAGACTGGCTGCACCCAAAACCTTCTTCTCGGTCCTTTAAATAAAATGAAAAGCTCGTCTTCACTGAATGATGAAGTGCCTGTGTTTTCTCAGCTGTCGCTGCGAATGTTGGAGCTCTAAAACGTCGCAAATTCGTGTCGCGGCTGATGTGAATGGTTTTGACGCGAAATATTCGCATGCGAAATATTCGCTCAATTGTTATGCTTTTTCGTTACGCGTCCGTGTGAAAGAACCTTAATATCACTGGATAAAGGGAAGGTTATGATCAGCTGAGAGCTTTAGAACCCGCGTCAAAGGGTTAGTTCACCCAAAAATGAAAATTCTCTCATTAATTACTTACCCTATTGTCGTTTATCCGAATCATGAATTGATACGCTGATTCATAATCCTTCAAAGCTTTGTTTTGAAATCAGCCCATCACTATATGCCGTTATTTAGTTTTTTTTGCGCACAAAAACTATTCTCGTCACTTCATATAATTATTGTTGAGCCACTGTAGTGAGATGGGCTTTGTAACAACATCTTTAGTGCCTTTTTTTTTTTTTTTTTATATTTCAACAAAAATATATTTTGTGTTCTGAAGATGAACGGAGGTCTTACGGGTGTCGAACGGCATTAGAGTAAGTTATTATTGACAGAATTTTCATTTTTGGGTGAACTAACCCTTTAAAATTAAAAAAGCTTTCTGGTGCTGGAAGGACCCAAGCAGACAGGCCTGGTTGCGTTTTTTTGGTTGAGTTACATTGGCTTTGAGTGCTTCCTTGTCGTTCGTTCATCTTCACTTAATTTTTTTGTGAAGCATTATTTTGCTTTGCTTCTGCTATGATAAAAGAGACTCTTGCATTGCGTGTTCTTGCATTTTGGGGCGGGCGGAGCAATAAAGGGAGGGGTGTGTTTGTTTGGGTTGATTTAAAATATCAAGTGTTCAACAACGATTTAGAAAAAATCACATACTGCACCTTTAAGCCCCCTTTTTTCAGGTTAAAGCAAGTTATGTTGAAATAGTTTTTATAATTTATAATTACAATTTGTTCACTCTGAAATAAACACGTTTCCATTTTCTGCTATTTTATAAATTGTTTTGCATCTCATAGTATATTTAAAGTAATAAAAAAAATGTGTAAATGTGTAACTTATATATATAATATATGTATATAAAATATACTAACATTTCTGTACATGTATAAAGAGTGAAAACTAGCCCTGGGCTCCCCATGTAGGAAGAAATGTTTTGCATCCTAAAAAACTGTAATGATGAAATAAAAATAAAAAATAACAATAATACATCAAATATGATACATAAATCTTTTAATATGCCACGTATGAATGCATTACACATCCATGTTATTTTCATTTCAAAGAGATTTTCATAAAAGTATAATTTTGGAGAAGCATCTAATATTTCAAATGTTATGAATGTTTTATTCAGCATACATGTGAACCAGTGTCAGAAATTACCTTTTTTTATTGTTATTATTAAGGGCCTGGAATTGATTTTCAAGGGTTTAAACTATGCATTGGTTTAGAAACAATTTTCAGAAATTGCTAGTAAATTTCACAAACTGTAAGTAACACACTGAATTAAGCGTGCAATTTTGAAGCAGAAAATCTGAAATAGGGTTTTCTTTTCTTTATAGTGTACTGTAGATAGCCAATGATATGAAATATTGCAAATGTTTGATAACAAATACAAGTGGAATTCTCTATGGAGGCATTTTTTTTACTTTAAATCCTGGTTGATTTCTAACACGGATGTGCCTGGTAAAGAAAAATACAAGAGAATGGCTGACGGTGATAGATCACATTTCGTTTTTCATTCAATTGACAAACCCACTGAGCATGAAATCAAAGCCATAAACATATAAAACTACAATCAATACACATTAATAATTAAAAAATAAAAATCTGAATACACTAAGAATGAGACATTGTGCTACAAAGTAAATGAAAAACTTTTTTAAATTTTTTTATTCTGTCTAAAAAAAAAGTTTCTCAGGCCTTTGGAGAAAAGAAGCAGCCAGCGCATTGATGGCACACTTATGCATTTTAAATTACTGCTTTTCTTCACCAGTTCAATTATCCGGGACAATATAACAATCATAAAATAAATTAGGCTTTGCGCTAGAGGGAATTAATGAGGTATCTTTGATGTAATAAAATCAAACAAATATCTAATTAAGCATAACCATTACATTATGGTTTACAATTTTTATTAGTCATTGTTAATGAAATAAATCATTAAGTAGTGCGCTTAAAGTCGAGAAACACTGTACCGCAAATTAAACAAGATTTTTTTGTGATTTAAACAATGTGTTATAGTATTTGATGTGTGGAAGGACAATCAGCGGTCGATTTCACATGCTGTGGTGTTTGATATCGACATGCCGCTTATTTGTACAGAGAAAACAGTAGCTTGTATGCTTCATGTTCACAGGAAAAAAAAAGCATTTAAATTCAGTTGGATTCAAAATAAATGCTAGTTTCTCAGATTGGCCATGCAGGTAAACAAATCTAAATACGTCAGCATCTGAATTCAGAATAAATCAATTTGAATTCATTTCCGATAGAGAAGACTGGGGCTGAATTTCACATCTTTTATTCCAGTAAATTAATCGCTCACTTTTGAGAGTAAATATCTGTACTTGGCTAAAAAATGGACAATTTCCATCGTCATTTGCCAGGAAAAACCCATCAATACATTCAGGGCATGTTTTCACACTCTGTAAGGGCATGTCAAAACTTCTAACGGGCCCCAAATCCCCCTCAGACCCCAGAGGGCTAAGTCGTCATAATAGGAATCAGACATTAAATAGCTTATTTAAACAACAAAATAATTCATTAAACAGAAAAAACAGAGTGTAATTAATTGCATTAAAATTGTTTTACATTTGTAACATTTGTAATATCCCAACAAAGAAAGATAAGAAAACCACTTCTCTAATGAGCAGAATCCAACCTTTTGGTTAACCTTCCGTATAATGGTAACTTATTTATCGAGCTATAATACAAAATTATGATAGTAGTTTGAAGGGCAGAAATTACACAAACTGTAATTTAAACCTTTTTGTTATACTGGGTGAAACTCTCTTCACATCTTGATAGCAAATCAATAATAGAAGTGGTCTTAATATTTAAGCATACTTTGTTTTGTCCAATCATTGCATTCGGTCTGATACGATGTCCTAACTGCCTGTCAGCATATGCCTCCACACACCCTTCTCACACACACATCACATGTCATCAGTGTGTTCAAGGCTATGAAGTTGTAGACAGACAGCTATCGAGCATCACAAACAAACAGCAGCTGGCATGTGTGTTTTGAAGGAGGCTTTGGAGCGTAGACCAGGGGTGGCGAACGTCGGTCCTGGAGAGCCACAGTCCTACAGAAAGCTACAGGCAGGTGAGCTTTTTTTTTGTTGAGGACTGTGGCTCTGACTGGCCTTTCCCAACCCTGCTCTATGCTACAGGGACTGTGAGATCTCATGCTTTTAAAGCTAGCTTGCTATAGCGGGGTGAAGGTATGATGGTATGATTGATTTGATTGATTGATTGATTGATGTCACTTTACAGGCCAAACGGCAGTTAGCATCATACTGGATCCTTTGATAAAAACCAAGTGGCAACCTCCCCCAGTTTATGCTGAAGCCAATACTGAAGTAACCTAAACTGCAATTCCTCGACTGGCCACTAAGGATAGGCTCCAGATGGGAGCAAAATCTCATTGAGCTCCATGTAAAAATGTCCAACTTTTTACAGCAGAAAAAAACATATTTACAGCCTGGTACAAATTGTGTTTTTGGTCTACACTGCTAATTTTACCCTTCCTGACAACTGTGAGGGGGTGAATTATTTTATAACCCATTTGTTTACATTATCTAAAGCCTTAAAGTTCTGCATAGTTAAGGCCATGGTCACATTGAGTGACAGGTGAATAGCCATTTGTCTGCTGTCTGTTAGTCAGCAACTCTTTCAGTTTTTATCTAAAACATTAGAGTTAGACTAGTTTATAAGGGCACAATTATGAGCATAATAAGGCTGTAAAAGCAGACTGAGCTTCCCTTTATGTAGTCCCATTCCGCGACTTGTTAGCAATCGCCTTTTTCAAGACACATGACAGCTTAAAAAAATAATCACAAGTGGGGTAATACTACGTTCACACCGGACGTGAATGACCTGAAATAATTGCGTTCTTTGCACAAAGTTGGACACGTGAACATTTTGAAGCCATTCGCGCGTGAAATTTGCTTCATTGGCGTGTGACATTCACTACACAACAGACGTAAATTCACATCATGGGAGGGGCTTCTGCCAGGCCGTTGGCAGAAGGACTGAGTTAAGGCTGCTCTCGCCGGGGTTGATGAGCGCTGAGCCCCACTGATCGCCTTGTCTCACACCTCTGAAAACGCCAGATCAAATTTTCAAATAGGCGCTCTCTTAATAAATAAACCACATATTTGAGCTTCAAACAACTACATTCTCGCCTGAAAAACGTTTAAAACTACATTTTGTGACACAATAACAGTAGTATTTTTAAATTACTCTGACCGTAAGGTTTCCCATCCGTCACTTCACCACGTGACAGCAGCAAGCAGGCTCCTCATTGGTTACAAGGCGCGAATATCCGCCAAAGTTCAGATTTTTCTGCTTGAGCGGTTTCACGTTCAAAACGCTCAATTCACGTGATTCTTAACGCACAATTCTCGCAAATCGCGCCGCATAATGTCTACTCGCGTCTCTGCATTGACTTAACATGTAAATAACTCCGGTGTGTCCGGTGTGAACGCAGCATAATACTGATGTATTTTATGTCGTAGAATAAAACGTGAAAGTGTATTGAGCTTGTGTTCACCACAACCCTTTTTTCAGCCATTTAACTAAAAATCTGTTCAAAAAACCCATTGACTTTGGGACGATGGAACCGAAAGTGCTAAAATGCTAACTCCCTTCCGCATGTTGACCTACAAAGGTATGTCATAATACCTGCACAATCTATTGCTAGTCTCTCTGAAATTGACTAATCTAACTTTAACAAATTTGAACTAGATGTTTGAAACCGGAATACAAAACCAGTAATTAGACATTTAAATTCAAACCTTATGAGATACAGGCCTTGTGACACTGGATTTTTGGGCACATTGGGCACATTGCACATGACCAAGAGACAGAGCAGAATGGTCATAAAGATCTCACATCACTGAGACACGCCCACACACCTGGACCTACATCTGCACACATAAACACCATCACTTATTTACAGTTTATGGGGTCACTCATTACAAGTAACTTAGGCCCCGTCCACACGAAGCCAGAGCTTTCCCAATCCAATCTTTTTTTTTCCTCGTTTCAAGAAATATCTGCGTCCACACGAGATTACCGAAACCGACTTAAAACGATGTAGTTTGCATGCCAGGCCAGTGTGTGGCGCTGTAATTCTGCCACAGAAATACACTAAAATCGGAGAAGAAGAGTTGTGGTTAGAAGGGGTACAGCAGTGGTCGGAGGTGAGGCAAAATCTCACAATAAAATAACAATAAATACATTTGCTACTTAACAGATGTGTTTTATTAATGCCTACACCTACCCAAACCCTAAACCTACCCTTACAATAATGCAGATACGTTCATTAAATGAGGCGATACTGATGTGCGCATGCCCAGTGCCCATAGTTGTATCCCTTAACTCTTTCACCGTGCTGGACATAGTGTGATGACATCCCCGTTTCAGAAAATATACGGATTCGGTGTACAAACGAAAACGGAAGATTCGTTTTTTTAGATTTATCCACTTTGGGACCCGGTTTCAAAAAATATCAGCTTCATGCTTCCAAAACACTGGATCCATGTGGACGAAACGCTGATACGGTACAAAATTTAGTAACTTTGTTTTCCCATTTATTGACTGACAGCTCTCCTGTCCCCATGTTGATAGAAATCGTGTATAACTGCCGAGGGCTTGTGTGTAAACATGATGGTTTTTGTAGTTCTAGACTAAATGTGAGTCTATATATATATATATATATATATATATATATATATATATATATATATATATATATATATATATATATATATATATATATATAAAATAATAACCTTGATTTAGTATTCTGAAAAATGAATATAAACTGTGAAATGAAAACTCAACCATGGAAGAATTAAATATATTAAATTACACAAATATACTTGATGTTCTTAATCTCACTTTATTAAAGGGATCAAACAGTGGATGGGCCCAGATGACTTCCATATAGGGAAAAATACTCAATCATGCCAATGGCTGCTATTTCATTTCACTTTTGGTGTGAAAGGACCTTTACAAAAAATAACCAGCCTGAGAAAAAGTTAAACAAAAGTAATGTAGCACACAAGTAATGTAACGCGTACATTTTTATACAAAGCAACTATAAGTAACACCATTAGTTACTGTTTTTAGAAAGTAATGCAACATTGTAATGTATTACTTTTAAAAGTAACTTTTCCAAACACTCCTCATTTACTCCTTTATGTCTTTACCTCATTATCTTGTTGATATTTTCCCATAAAAATCTGGAAGTAAAACACAATCATTTAAGGAAACACCATTCTATTTATCATAAATAGTGGCAGATATATAATTTCCAACATGTCCTCTAACCAATACGCCTATATAGGTCGTTTGTCACTTCCTTGAAATACGACCCATACGAGCATTTACTAAAGTTGCGCCCCTATCGACAATATTTTAATTAATGAAATACGACGCACAGGAGCGTTTTCTAAAGTTGTGCTCCTATTGACAGCAGGACACTTTCATTTTAAAGCATTTTTCCCTTTTATCTGCTTAATATTTCAGGTTTTGCATAGCTCAGTTGGTAAAACATTGCACTATATACAACAACAACATGTGATCATGTGATTGTAAGTTTGATCCCAGGGAACCCGTGTGCTTATGAAGTGTGTATGCTCTATAAATCACTGGGTAGGTTTAGGGATGGGGTGGGTGTAGTTGTAAATTAAAAACAATATTTTTTCTAAATGGAAATATGACAAATGGTGGTAAAAAGTCCACACATTGCATTAAAATGAACACGCATTTTGATTGGTAACGACAGTCATACGTCATTTCATGATGTCAAACGTAACACAACACTGTCATTATCTTTATGGCAACTAGAGGGCGCATGACTTTAAAACTTAAATATAGGTCATAAAAACTACCTTTAGATATATGTTTATGGAGGACAGGTTGATCATTTCTACTATAGCTGAGAATGGAAATTTCCGCTAATGTTCTCATTGAAAGAAACAAATCTCTGTCAAAAGCTTTTGTATAAATCTGATAAATGTATTTTTATCCTTTTCGCCATAGAAACAGGATTTTCTGCCCACTGGGTGCACACGTCTGGCTGGTCTGTGACAGTAAGCATACATGTAGTGGAGTGCAGAGTGAGCAGTCTGCTGCTGATGTGCTGCGGAGTGTAAACTCCCTCCACCAGGCCTGTGGTTTGTTGTCCTACACTATATGCTAATGGCATCATAATGTTATTTAGATCAATCAATCCTCCTGAGCCCACTGCATGACTGGATCTGTGGCGCTAAGGTCAAGAGCAGCAGGGGGGAGTTGAATTTGCACAACATCGCTACAACGCTAAGCAGCCCCCAAGAGGAGCAGACTTTCTCAGTTTGACTCTCTCTTTATCTGTCTGTCTTTCTTGCTCTCGCTCACTCTATCTCTGTCTCTTTGCAAGACTGGCCTTTTCCCCTCTCTCTCCCGCATCAAATCAGAAGGCGATGTCAGCTCTCCCACAGACCCTGCTGGGATCACAGTGACCACTGACACACTCGACAAGAGCAATGCCTGATGGGAACTCATAGTGTCCGGATCACATTCACTGACTTACACCAGCGTTAAGCTAGCCTGACGTGGTCATACTCAATTCTAGTCAGAATAGGAGTCTGATACTGCTCCATTGGGCTGTTTTTATGGGGCGTTTCAACCAAACCGGGAAAGACATCAATTGGATAGACCTACAACCAATCAGAGCAACGGAGCGACGCATAACGTTAGCTGTCAAATGTCAACAGAACTCAACTGCACTGTGTTGCCAAGTCTGCGGTTTTCCTGGGGGTTGTTTTCCATGTTCGAGGGTTGAAGTAAAGCGACTTCAAATATGTGATGTATAGACCCAGGAATGTGAATTTTAGCAGGCAACCTTTCCAAAATAACACACATTTTAAAACGACCCCCAAACAGCATTTTTTTTCCCAGAGAACCCCTCTGAGAAGCTATTGTTTTGGGCTAGTAGTTGGCGGGTTTTGTTGTAAAAACCTGGCAACCCTGTCTGCACGCGCGCTGGAAATAAACCAAAAAAAAAAAGTTAAAAAAAGCCAATGATGTAAAAAAAAGAATTTAAGGATACACAGAGTACTTTCCAACATGATCATCATTTCTGCGAGAAAATGTAAAGGCGAATGCATATACAAACAAGTTTCTCCGTTTAGGATTAGAACAAAATCGCACCATTTGAGGCTGTGTGTGAGAGAGACTCTCGTGAAGAAATCAAAACAAATGAGTAGAAGGACACACAATAAACTCACAAAAGAAAGTGCACCAAAAATCTGAAATGGTGAGTCGATTATAGATGTAGTTAAGCAACATCACATGACCAAGAGCGCTGCTTTCCAGAATATCAACACAACTGCAAATATGACCTTGAATTTATACAACAGTTCAAGTAATTGAACAAATCAGGTGAGTCAATGATTCAATGGCCCATTCGTAAATACAGTCACTTGTCTCATTCTTCAGTGAATCAGCTGTTGAATGAATGACTTATTCAGACAGTCACGTGCCACCACCTATTTGCAGGTTATTTAGATTTAAAAGTAATATTGCTTTTTTCCCCAACATTTCATATGTGCATACTCAAACATGTTTCAGAAAATGATTTATGCACTAATTTTGCAGTGTAAATATAAACGGACACACATATACAAGCATCACAATTTATATACATTTTCGGTTACACTTTAGTTTAGGGTCCAATTCTCAATAGTAATATTTGCTTATTAGCATGCACATTACTAAAATATTGTCTGTTTATAAAGCACATATTAATGCCTTATTCCGCATGACCATATTTTACATCCCTTAATACTTGAATTTAACGACGTTACTAACTATTAATAAGCAGTAATTATGAGTTTATTGATGAAAAAGTCAAAGTTAATAGTTCGTTAATAGTGTGGACCCTAATCTAAAGTGTGGCCACATTTTTGCATCCAAAATAAATGTTTGTTTTAACATAATTTGTGTGTACTGTATAAATTATGTATAAATAAATTCACACACACATGCATGATGAGAAAAATCATATATTTATACACATATTATGTAAACAAACTTTTATTTTTGATGTGATTGATCAAGATTAACTGATTGTTCAGCACTCTCTCTCTCTCTCTCTCTCTCTCTCTCTCTCTCTCTCTCTCTCTCTCTCTCTCTCTCTCTCTCTCTCTCTCTCTCTCTCTCTCTCTCTCTCTCTCTCTCTCTCTCTCTCTCTCTCTGCGCATGCGTGAGTGTGATTGAGTGCGAGAAGCGCGTGGTGAGTGCGAGTGGCCCGCTGTGGCTGAAACATTTGTTTTTCTCTTTCAAATCTTTTCTATCCCTTTTTCTTTTTTGTGTTGTTTGTTTTTTTGAGGTGTAGTGAAACAGGTTTTCATTGAGGGGTTTTTCGGGTGTCGGCAACCAGTGAATCACTGGAAGCATGGCAGCCCAAACCACAAACACCTGTTTGGATTCTCTCACACGGCGCCACGGAGTGAAAGTGGTGTCCGCGGTGAATGTGGAAGAGTGTATACTAGCTGTTGGAGATGTTGTCGGCCATGAGTGCGTTTTAGCGGCATCGAGAATGAACAACGCTATGGTTTTGTTTTTAAATTCGGTTGAAAAAGCAAACGAAGTAGTGGAGAAAGGAATAGTGATTAGTGGTTTGTTTACCCCAGTGCTTCCTCTTTCTACCCCCGCGAAAAAAGTTACTTTGTCTAATGTGCCACCGTTTATTAAAGACGAAATGTTAGTACAAGAACTGTCACGTTTTGGAAAGGTAGTAAGTCCTATGAAAAAAATCGCTCTAGGTAGTAAATCAGGTTTGATTAAACATGTAGTGTCTTTCAGGAGATTTATTTATATGATTCTGAAGGATAATCGTTCTGAACTTAATCTGAATTTGAAATTCAGGATTGATGAATTTGATTACACCGTCTTTGTGTCTACGGATGTAATGAAGTGCTTTGCGTGCGGCAAAACTGGCCATTTAGTGCGTGCGTGTCCAGACAGTAACGGCACAAACACGCAGGGGGTCTCAGCTGAGAACGGTGTGCAAGTCGTGGGTGGAGAAACAGATAATGTTCTGGAACATTCTCAAACTGAACCTGGGCCATCCACTAGTGACTTATCTGATGTATTTCTTGATTTACAGACAGAAAAGGTAAATCAGACCATGTCTGGAAGTAATGGGCAGATTGAGGTAGCTGTCCCTGTCAGTGTTAGAGACGAGTCCAGACCTGAGGAGGGTATGGATGTTTTACATGTCCCAGTAGTGTCAGACACACAGTCTCCTTCAGAGAGTGTTTGTCTGAGTAATAATTTGACGATGGATCTAGAGCAGGCCGTTTTTAAAACACCATTAAAGAGAAAAAAGAAGGACAAAGTTTCAGAATCAAAACAAGCTAGAAAAACAGAAAATGAAAAGGAGTCTGATATGGATGATATTGGCAATGACAGTGATTTTTCTGACTCTGGGGCATCTAGTTCTTCTCAAAATGAATGGACATGTCAAGATTATGACACTGAGGAAATCAAGAAGTTTTTAAAACTGACAAAAAACCTGAGGGGTGTACAAGTAGCTGAATACTTCCCAGACATTAAACGCTTTGTAGAAAACAGTAGGACTTTCATGAGTGACGGATGCTTTTCAAACAAAGAAGTATATCGTTTGAAAAAAATTGTAACCAAACTTCAACAACAATTGAATGTTTTATGGCAGTAAACTGGCCAAAATTACTAGCCCTTATTGGCTGCTTTTTTCTTTATGGTTTATTTTTTTTTCTTTTTCATATGGGTGACATTCGCATAGCATCTCTGAATGTAAATGGAGCCAGAGATTCTATAAAACGTGCTGCTCTATACGAAATCATGAATCAAAAGAAAATTGATGTTTTATTTGTGCAAGAGACACAGTGATATAACAAATTCTATTGAATGGACTAAAGAATTTAAAGGGCTCTCTTTTTTAAGTCATAAAACCTCACTTAGTGGAGGTGTGGCCATTTTATTTGCAAGTAGTTTTACTCCTTTTTCTTGTGATATGGAAGAGGTTGTAAAAGGTAGACTGCTAAAGATTCGAGCCCAGTTTGAGAACCATATCTTTGTTTTTATTTGTGTGTATACGCCAACTCTAGCAGCAGAACGAATGGTTTTTCTGGATACTCTGTGTGAAACATTGTTAAAATGTAAGTCTGAAGAACATTTATTTTTAGGTGGAGATTTTAATTGTGTTGAAAGTGATATAGACAGAAATCATGTAGAACCACATTTACTTTCTCGTAAACGACTTATTCAAATGATTGGAACAAATGATTTATGTGATGTATGGAGGAGTTTAAATGGGAATTTAAAGCAGTACACATGGGCACATGCCCGTGATAACACATTGTCTTTGGCAAGACTGGATCGTTTCTATTGTTTTAAACATCAGCTAAGTATTTTTAAGAATTGTTTTATAACCCCAATTGGGTTTTCTGATCATAGTCTTGTTATATGTACAGTAACTTTAAACTCTGTAAAGCCAAAAAGTGCTTATTGGCATTTTAATACAAATTTACTAAGTGACGCACATTTTAAAGATACTTTTAATTTTTTTTGGGACAACTTTAAGAAGGAAAAAGATCAGTTTCAGTCTTTACAAAAGTGGTGGGAGTTTGGTAAAGTACAAATAAAGCAATTATGTCAACAGTACACTTACAATGTCACAAAAGATATGATTAAATCTATAAAAGTTTTAGAAGATGAAATTTTGAATTTTCAAGAAGTAGCACAGTCAAGTGGAAATCAAACACATATTGAATCCCTTTTTTTAAAAAAATCTGTGTTGTCTGACATACAAAGAGTGAAAGCACAGGGTGCACTAGTTCGATCTCGTTTTAAAGATATAGACCAGATGGATATTCCATCAAAATTCTTCTTTAGTCTAGAAAAAAAGAACGGTCAAAACGCTTTATTCATTCTTTATTTTCTGAGACCGGTTCTCTTGTATCAGATCCTACTGGAATTCGGAAAAGAGCAATCAGTTTTTATGAAGAGCTGTATAGTTGTGAGCACAAGGAAGATCAGGTTGTTGAGCAGTTTTTTTATGAAGGGCTACCAAAAGTCTCTGAAAACGTTAATGCAACACTCAAGAGAGCTATAGGCCTGAGTGAACTGCATGAAGCTCTCCAAAGTATGGAGAATGGCAAGGCTCCTGGGATAGATGGAATCCCAGTAGAGTTCTATAAAGCCTTTTGGCCTGTGTTAGGGGAGGATCTGCTAGCAGTTCTCAGTGACAGTCTAGTCGGAGGACTTCTGCCGCTGAGCTGTAGGAGAGCGGTCCTCACCCTTTTGCCAAAAAAAGGTGACGTGAGAGACATAAAAAACTGGCGACCTGTGTCCTTATTGTGCTGTGACTACAAAGTGCTATCAAAAGTGTTAGCTACTAGACTAGGAAGAGTTTTGGAGGAAGTAATTCATCCCGGTCAGTCGTACTGTGTACCCGGCAGATCAATTTTTGACAACATTCATTTAATAAGAGATTTGTTTAATGTTTCTAAATTAATGGGTGTAGATATGGGTTTGATTTCCCTAGATCAGGAGAAAGCGTTTGACCGCGTAGAACATGGCTATTTGTGGAAGACCTTAGATGCTTTTGGTTTTAATTCTGATTTTATAGGTTATGTTAAAACGCTATATAATGATATTGAAAGTGTACTGAAAATTAACGGTGGCTTATGTGCTCCTTTTAAAGTATGTCGTGGTGTGAGACAGGGGTGTTCTTTATCAGGAATACTTTATACATTGTCAATAGAACCACTTTTAAATAATTTAAGAAGAGTTTTAGAAGGGGTATCCTTACAAGCCAGTCATTTTTGTTTATCAGCCTACGCGGACGACGTCATTATAATACTTAAAAAACAAAATGATGTGCATTTATTATCAAAGACATTGAGTGACTTCGAAATTATTTCTTCAGCAAGAATTAACTGGGGTAAAAGTGAAGCAGTGCTGGTTGGAAAATGGGAAAGAGAAATACCTTTACTCCCAAATGGCTTAAGTTGGAAAAGAGATGGTTTAAAATATTTGGGAGTGTTTTTAGGGGAAGATACAATTGTTCAAAAAAACTGGGAAGGACTAATTGAAAAAGTTAAAAGTCGTCTCTTGAAGTGGAAATGGATTGTAAAAAGTCTATCATATAGAGGACGTACTTTGATTACTAATAACTTAGTAGCCTCTTTACTGTGGCATCGATTGGCTTGTATGGATCCGCCTGTTTGGTTAATTTCAAAAATTCAGTCTCTTTTAGTTGATTTTTTTTGGGAAAAAATGCATTGGATTCCTCATAATGTCTTGTATTTGCCTAAAGAAGAAGGTGGGCAAGGGCTTATACATTTGCAAAGTCGGACTGCTGCTTTTAGATTGCATTTTATCCAACGTTTTATTGTTGGACCGGACAATTTATGTTGGAGGCCCTTGGCTTGTATGATTTTGAGGACTGCTGAAGGACTATGTTTGGACAAATCATTGTTCTTGTTGGATCCCGGAAAGTTAAATACATCCAGGATGCCAGACTTCTACAGAAATCTTTTTAAAGTATGGAACCTTTTTGACGTGAAAAGAGATGACACTGAAATCTCTCTATTCTGGTTTTTGAAAGAGCCTTTGATCTATGGCTCACGTTTGGACATCCTGGGCGAATGCGGAGCAATGACTGCAACATTTATTAAAGCCAAAATTGTAACACTTGAATGTTTAATGGAAGTGGCTGGACCAAGTTTTGTAAATGTCAATGATGTTGCTAATGGTTTAAATGTTAAATCGTGTCGAGTTGTTGCACAGGTACTTCAAAAATTACAGTCGTTTTTTACAACAGAGGAAAAAATCATGCTTCAAAGTTTTTGGAAAGGGGAGTTAATCCCAGATGAAAAAGACTCTTTTCCAAACTTGCTTCTTTCACCCAAGTTGGAGGAAACAATGGGTTTTTTTTTGGACATTGAAAAATTGACAGATATGGAGCTGTGTGAAAATAATGGTAAAAAATGGTATAAAGCTTGTGTAAAATCTTTTAATAAAAAGGGCTTACATGGAAGAGTTGATTCACCTTGGCGTGATGTTTTTAAAATGAGTAAAGATGTTAAACCAGAGTGGAGAGCACTTTATAAGCCACCGTTAGCCAAACGAGTTGGAGATTTACAGTGGCGAATTCTTCATGGTATTATTGCGGTTAATGCTTTTATTTCTGTTTTAAATCCAAATGTTAGCCAAGAGTGTCCTTTTTGTTTTGAAAGAGAGACTGTTTTTCACACTTTTATGCAATGTTCAAGACTGAAGCCTCTGTTTTATGTTTTACAAAGTCTGTTAAATTGTTTTAATGAGGAATTTTCTGTACAAACTTTTATTTTGGGTTTTAAATATGTACAAAAAAGAAAGCAAGAATGTCAGGTGATTAATTTTATTTTAGGTCAAGCCAAAATGTCTATTTATGTCAGTAGAAGAGATAAAATTGAGCACAATAGAGAATGTAATGTGGAAAAGGTATTTGCCGCTTTGATTAAAGCAAGACTGTCAATTGATTTTCTTTTTTACAAAACTATGAATTCAGTAGCAGTGTTTGAAGAAATATGGTGCCATAGAGGTGCTTTATGTTCTGTTGTAGAAAATGAACTGCACTTTGCACTTTATATATAAAATAGATTTTTTTAGGATGTTTGTGTAAAAAGATGTTTGTTGTTTTGATTTGATGTAAATAAAGATTTTTGAAAAAAAAAATCTCTCTCTCTCTCTCTCTCTCTCTCTCTCTCTCTCTCTCTCTCTCTCTCTCTCTCTCCAGAGAGAGAGAGAGAGAGATACACACAATACATATTAGATGTAAGATTAGTACAGAAAGCCTGTAACAAAAGGTACCACATAATTTATTAAGTAACAATTATGTAAGATTAAAGAACATTAAAAAAGCATTATTAAAAGTGCTTTATTATAACCGTGTTAAAATATATTTAGCAACTTGCATATAATGACTCGCATATAATGACTCTCCACATATGAATGGATCTGCATTACAGTATTGCAATCAGTATTCATTAGAAGTTAAGTGTAGACTAGTATCCTCTGCTAACATTAGCATATCATGATAAATAATTTGCGTGAATAACAAACTTTTTGTTATTATTAACTTCAATTTATCTTACACACTAAAAGCCTCCAGTTTTTCTCACAAAAGCCACACATAGGAATTGATTTCACGGTAGCTAATGGTGTTAGAATTACAGGCATTAATACACAACATGTAACATATGGACCTGGTCATTTAGACAGGTGTCAGCAATTTACAACAGCTAGACCCTATTTTTCATGCTCTACGGGGCTGAAACGGGGACGGCGAGAAAGAACGCTCTGCATTTTGTAATGAAAGCGTAATGAGTCAATGTGTGCGCATCATGGACGCACGTCAGCGAGACGAGACTTTGGCTATCCAGGCTCCGTCTTCAACTCACAAATCATAAAGTGAGTCCAAATGTAAGCACACAAACATCCACGCACTTACACACACACACACACACACACACACACACACACACACACATACATACAAAACTCCATCAGTCTCCCAGGAGGCCCATAGGAGTTCTCAGTACTATCCTGTCTCCCCTGATGATTCAGTTCACCAGGTGTTGTCTGCAACAGGCAATTAGTAGAATAGGTGTACCTGTCAATCACGAGGGCTGGAAGATTAGCTGCTTGCCCGTAATTAGCGGGTTAGAGGCTTCTTGGCCCAAAGGATAAAGGCTTTGCCAATAATGGGCCCTGGGGTATTAATTACTGAAGGTCGAAGCTGCAGTAAAGGCCAGGATCTTAGCAGCAAAGCACGTAAGATGATTGTTTAAATTTCAAAAATAATACTGGTCTGACAGTTGTTAGTGTCCCAGGGGGTTGTGGGTACAAGGTAGCTGAGGTAATTAGTTTGAAGAGGAAAGGGCATGGTTGCAGGCGTGTTTGTGAAGAGCAAGAGAGAGAGAAAGAGAGAGGGAGAGAGAGAGAGAGAGAGTGAATGAGATAGGGAGCAGTCAGAAAAATGAAATAAGACAGCGGCAAGAGGCGAAGAAAAGCATTGGGATGAAATGAAAGTAGACGTGGCACATTTTTCCAGCCTCACTTTAAACTGGCTGCCCACCCCTGTGGTCTCACTTACCACCTCTCTCACGAGCGTCATCGTCATGGCTACCGACCTACGGTGTGGCACGGGGTGTGCGTGCACCTTTTGTGTATGGGTAGGCGGACAGGCAGGCAGGCAGGGGGTAAGGGGTCTTATTAAAGTCCTAAAGATGGACTGACAGATGCTGAGAGGCGAGGAAAACAAAAGAAGCCACTCACCTCATGTCGACGGCCGTGGAGCGGCAGATGCCAGCAAAAATAACCGTGGCGGAAGGGTTCAGCCAGAGTTCATTTGGAGGAGAGGTGATAAAGTGGACCTGCCACCGGCTTACTGGGCCCTGGAGGCCCCCGGGGCCGGCCCCGTTTCTAGCTCCTCGTAACGTCATTAAAGCCACCAAGAACCACGGCCACATTTCACGGCCCTCCCGCGGTGGCCGACGCCGCAGCTGACGAGTGGACGCACCTTGATACACATGTCAGCGTGTAAGAGCACTCATGGCGACCGCCCTCAAACGAGCTTGTGCTTCCCGGCAGGCCGCAGACGAGGCGCTATTCTAGATTAATGGTGCGTCCTGTTTCTGTGAGCGTAATTTATGACACCTCTAAATGAAGACCTGAAAAGAATGGAGGGAAAATCCCTGACCTGTCTCCAGATTTCAATATCCCTCTCCGTCTCTCGCCAGGTCGCAACAGGACGCTTCGACTCTCACTCACGCACTGGCAGGGAAAAGCGACGGCCATTACTGAGGTCGACTGCCATTGGATTTATTTGCTCGAGGACAGGCTTGCAATTTGGCAAACCAATGAGAACCTGATCGACGGAGGCTGCGGAAAGAAAGCAGAGAAGATAAAACCAAATTTTGGCCATTGGCAAAATTCCCTTCAACCCAGCTAGCCTGAGAATCACTTGTCAAAGGAAAAAATCTGGCTAGGTGAACCTGTCGAGGCCGGTTCTCTGTCCAGAAACTGCACAAAGTTGGTCAGGAAGGCCAACAGATCCGACTCGGAAAGTTGAACCCAAACCGATGGCCAGCAGAGGGCAGCGAAGCTTCCACAGGTTTAGTCAGCGGGTTACTAATAAATCTGTGCTCATGTAAAACTCTGCACCTGTGACTGGCCATGGGGTCTGATCTGCGACGAGCCATCCGGTGCACAGTAAATATGTCACTGGCCCTGCTCCTCACAGCGCAGTTTATCCATACAATTAGACTGCAGCCATAAATAAACATGAGGCAAATTTTTGTGCACTTTACCAGCAGGACTCTGACAAAACCCTATCCTCTGCTTACTAAATCACATCAAGATCACATTTCATCCCTAAAATAAATGTGCAAATATGTGTGTGTGCGTGTGCGTGAGTTAAACAGTTAAACTTTTGTTTTGTTTTTAAATCAGTACAAATAAAAATTACAACACATCTTTCAGAAATACAGTAACAAAAATTATTTTTTTAAGTTTTATTTGAAATGTTAATGACAATTTGAGTGTAATGAGCTAGTGAAAGGGACAAAAACTATTTCCTACTAAGGAATATTAGGATTCACCTGATCACTTTTGAATCTGGATTTTTAAAAAATGAAATCGGCTTTTTTAGGGGCTGCTTTAGGGGTTGAGTTTAGAGAAAGAAGATAAACAGCTTAGGTGAATAGCATAGCAGGCAAAGAACCTGTGTTGAGAAACGTTTAGCATGAGCAAAAGAAGAAAAAAGATCAGATCTAGATGTAATACTCATTACAATATCCTTTAAAATTTAAAGCAATAAGACACCTGATATCCGATATCTTCAAACTAATGTTCCCCAAAGGGAACATCAGAGTACCGGTGAGTGTTACCCAGCAATCCCAGCAGTCCTGTGTGACAGAGATTAAAGAAGAGTAAACAAAATGCTCTGCTGATCTCTCCTTTTCTCTCTGACACACGTTATTACACTGACACCTGTGCGTAACATGTGGAACTTAATGTCTTTTCATTTGCCATTTGTTTCCTCCTAAATAAGGCAGGGCTGTGGGTGCCGTGTGCCTGGTGTAAAAGACGCCTGGGGAACGCCAGCTGTGGATTTACAGTCAGACAAGCAGTCTTCCAGAAACCCGCTGTAAAGGCCCGGCAGTTGATAAGAGGAAATCGGTTTGGTTTTTTTCCCTCCTTTCTTGTGATGCTGCAGTGTGTTGAACAGATTTGTACAGGCGGGACTGAACAGGTGCAGGGACGAGGAGGCGTTGTTGCAGAGATAAAGCCGATTTCTGCCTGTGTGCAAGAATGCATTTATTTTTGGACATTTAGCAAACATCAATTGCTTCCTTATCTTATGAGTTGATAAGAAATTTTTGTTTTTATATTTATTGTGATTATTTATAGTGTGTGTGTGTGTGTGTGTGTGTGTGTGTGTGTGTGTGTGTGTGTGTGTGTGTGTGTGTGTGTGTGTGTGTGTGTGTGTGTGTGTGTGTGTGTGTGTGTGTGCGCCCTTGTTTATATTAAATTGTGGGGACCAAATGTCCCCGCAAGGATAGTAAAATCTGAGATTACCTATATTGTGGGAACCAGCCAGCGGTCCCCACTTTTAAAAAGGCTTATAAATCATACAGGATGAGTTTTTTTGAGAAAGTAAAAATGCAGAATGTTTCATGTGATGGGTAGATTTAGAGGAAGGGGCAGTGTAAGGGGATAGAAATAAGGTTTGTACGGTATAAAAACCATTACGCCTATGGAGAGTCCCTGTAAACCACACTGACCAACGTGTGTGTGTAAGTGTGTTGTATGGTTATTCTGGTGCAACTTCACAAAATCAACAAAGTGCATGGATGGATTTTCTTTTTAAGTTAATATGTATCAGGCACAAGTGTTTTAAATGAGTGATGAATTATTATGTCTGATACATAGTAAATTTGTCACTGGCCCTGATTAATTTATAAATTAACTATATATATATATATATATATATATATATATATATATATATATATATATATATATATATATATATATATATATATATATATATATAATTATATTGACTATTAGCCTACATCTGCTACATTTGTAGACTCACTTTCTTAAAAAATTGTTTGTTTGTTTTTTATTTGGACTTAACATTACTACATATTACAAGTTAGAAATACATTTTAGCAGATTATTTAATTTAAAATTAATAAACTCTTATATAATATATATTTGATATAATATAATATATTAAAAAATGCTTGGCCTGTGAGGTGCATACAGAGCAGAGTTAAACAAATATAAATTAATTTTAATACTTTTCATTTTAATGAATACATTATTTAATTTATTTATGTTTTTAAATAAATAGCTTAATATATTTATAAGTACATTTACATCCCATTTATAAAAATAAATGTGATTGAAAAATGAATAAATTATTTTAAGTTTTTACGTTTTTTCTTGCAATTATAGTAGATCGCAGGATGATCTTCTAATTAATCTTCACACATTTAATACAGAGTGCAGTTTGAGCATTGCAGTAGGTTAGAGCCACAGGACCAGCTCTCTCCATCGCCTCACATGGTTGCTGTGGCAGCCGGTCGCCAAGGGGAAGCCCAACCCTCGGCACACCCTGAAGCGCTGACTCTGGTTTTGATTCAGTCACCTGGCCGGCTTTAGTTGCAAGCCCACACTAATCGCTAGCAGAGGTCTTTTCTCATTCTTCCTGCAGCTGACTGGTTTTTCACATGCTGATTGCATTCCTACTCCCCCTCTTGTTCCGTTCTGGGAAAATCTGAACTGGCGGATGTGTGTGCGACTGCTTCCCCCAAGTTTCCCACTTTGATCCAATACGACTCGTATGTTTCCTCTAATTAAGAGGGATTTCATTCGCCTTTCCTGAATAAAAAGAGAAACCTCCGTTTGAGTTCGCACTCGCATCCCACTCCGTGTTTATTTTTCCTTCATTTCAAAGCCCAAGTTGATTCTGAATCCGGCCCTAGACTGAGAAAGCAAAAGAGACATTAGAGATAATGAGGGTAAACTTGGAGGTTTTCCACCTCGAATTTCGAGGTAACATTGGGAAAAAAAATTGCAAAACTTAGTGAGATAGAGTGAAATGTCGTAAAAGTGCTCAATCTTTCTCTCTCCCTTTCCTCCCATGCCCGGTTGGAAAGGACCCAGAGCCATTAGTAGGCATCAGTTCTGGCTGGTGTTGGCTGGAGTTAATAGTGTGTCTCCAGTCCATCAGGCCAGTTTGCCGGGTGGCACAGGCCTAACTCCTCCTCTGTGGCCTCTAACGGTTTATGGGGAGTCGCATGCGCTGAGCACTGCTCCTCTATGATTCTGCACTCTTCCATTATCCCACGCTTCCAACATCCTTCCTGGATCAATGACACAATAGGGCTCTAAGTGCTAGAGTTTTCCATAGCCACACACAAGAAGGATATTGATAATTGTAGAGAAACTAAAATAGCCGTTCAAATCAGAACCCTGGCAATACATATAGTACGATGACTGTTTATTTCTGAAACACTTCTCGAAGTATGAAAACATATTATAACTGGCGGTAATTGAAACTAACATAAACCGCCGCCTTTAGTCGCCTCTTATCGCATATGTTGCACTTTGCTAACTCCGCATCCACTTTTATAAAGTGTAGCCACACTTTAGACCTCTTTGGCATTGTAAAACGACGCACTAGAACACATACACTTGTGTTGTGTCTAGTAACTGCAAGTATCTTCAGAATCCTCCCCGTCACATGGTGGTGGACAGCCAATACAGGCTCACCCACACAGCAGCTTGACTTGTGGAACCGAACTTTGGCACCGAAAGATAAATAATTTTTCGATACTCATAGTATCGCCGTTTTCTGTTGGATACCATAAAAGTTTCGCCGTTTGGTGCCCAGCCCTACTTAGACCAGCTAATAACCAGCTTGGAATAGACCAGCGTAGACCAGCTAAAACCCAGCTACCATGTTCTAAATGTCCCACTCAGTTTAAGATGGATATCAGCTTTTTGTAAAACTTTGTATAAGACTGTGGTTTCAGCAATCTTTCTTTTACCAACCCTGACCATAAAACTACCCTGCCCTCCTCAGCTACAGTATACGTCTGTACCGTATGTGCTCTCTTCAAACAAATGTCTCTTAAAACATAATCCGTTAGAAAACCATCCAAATTTCCCTAATGGAATTATTACCTGGGTCTAGCGTGCATCATAATTTGTGGTAAAGGAGTACGCATTGCAGAATAAAGACAAAAGGCCCCCTGGAGTTATTATTCCATAATTTTGATTTAGTATTCCAGGAATCCGCAGAGAGGACTGCGGGATTACTACTATGGCCTTGAGTATCTTAGAGAGGCTCGGGTGGCTGTCAAACTTTCCACACAGTCCCTGAAAACACTAGACAGGCAGTATATAGCACAGCAAGTGCATTAATGCGCTGATTGGTCCATGGGAATACGTGCTGTACTGAAGAAACAGATGTACTCCCGCAGTCGTCAGGATTTCTCATCGATGGACAAGGACACAGCGTTTTCATAAATGTGCATAGCCTATGGGTAAGGACGCTTTGCCAACAGCATTTTGAATTTACTTCTCTCCAATTAAAATACAACCCTTGCCCTTATTCTTTAGCCAGAAAGAGAGAGGGGGGGGGGGATTAAGGGACAGTGTTGTTTATCATTAAAGAGAGCTAAAACGAAGACTAAATGAAACATGTCATTAACTCAAATAAAATTAATTAAATGTATATGGGGGGGGGGTGTATAAAATGTAATCATTTCAACAAACTAAAGTAAAATGAATAAAAATCCTAAAAAAATATTTTTAGTTTGGTTTATTATACATGGTATATATACTTTGTTCATACTTGGTATACTATCAAAAAAATTTACGTTTTTGGGCTTTTAGAATGAATATGTTAGCCAATCTACAGTATAAGCTAGTACAAAACAATGACAAAATTTGACACGGTCAAAACGCTGAAGCTCTGTGGGTCCCCTCAGTAGAAATCACATTCACGGGGACACTACTGTGTGATCGAAAAGGGCACTTTCACTTTCAAGGGGGCAGGGGCTCAACTGAGAATTAATAAAAAACTAAATTGAAAATACCAACTAAAACTTATAATAAATACCCTCATAAAGGGTTAGTTCACTCAAAAATTTTAATTCTGTTATTAATTACTCACCATCATGTCATTCCAAACCCATAAGACCTTTGTTCATCTTCGGAACACAAATAAAGATATTTTTGATGAAAATCCGAGATCCCACTGACCCCTCAATGACAGCTATTTAAAGGGGTACTTCAGCGCTGGGAAGATGAATCTGTATTTAAACTGGGTCACTAATATAGTAGAAATGTGAAATTATTTTTGAATTTGGTGCCTTCTAGACTGAGAAAAGACAGAACATTTATTTTTGTCTCATGGGGATGAAAGACAACAATTCCCAGAATGCTTTGCTGCCCTACGAGGCCACTCCCAAAGCCAACGCTACTAGATAATTTGCCCACTGTGTTCATTTTCATATAACCAGTTCAGTTAGAGAACAGACAATATAATTAAAAACTTAACGCGTCTGTTCAATATAATGAATTTTTAGATTACAAGAAAGATTACATTCATCGTGATGAATGAGCTGAATGAGCTCTCCTGATGAGAGCTGAGGTAAACGCACCCGCGCTCCTGGCATACGTTCACAGATCGCGTTTAATCTGGAGCGTTTTACGTTCATGCCTTTGGAAGCTTAACTTTCATAGGAATTAATTTGAGAAGTTAAAACCCTTACTTTGCTCCGCCGGCCGCACCGTTTACCTGAACGCCTGCAGCTGAGCTGAGCTGTGAGTGCGATCTCCCATCCCCCATGTGCAGGTTGAAAACATGTGGAAATAGCTCCCTCTGCTGGCTGTAGTCTTTAGCTTCTGGCCAAACATTTCTCAGATGACGCAAATTGACGAGTAATTTTTCCAGTAATAAAATGCATATGGGGGGTGGGGGGTGGGTACAATCATTCGAATATACTCCAGGGTTTCTACTGATACAAAGCCATATGCTAATCGGTGAAGTAACCCCAGGCCCAGTAAGGTGTGACTCCGTTATAAAGCGACGAGAATACATTTTGTGCGCCAAAACAACAACAATTTCTTCTAACTTGTGTCAGTCTCCTGTTGATGTAGTTTAAGGAGTGCAGGGTGATTAATTACAGAATTTTAATTTTAGGGTGAACTAACCCTCTAAAAGACGGTCTTGAGTAGGTCAGCTTTGGTTTAAGTAGGTCCTCCAGTTTTAAGTGACATCCTCTCTAGATAATTAAGATGAGAGAATGTCAGTCACCTTGCTGGCCGGGCATTTAATTAAGATGTCGCTGAAGCTCTGTTTTGATTTTCTCTCACTTACACACATGCACACACGCACACTTTTCCAGTCACTCTGGAGAATACAGATTGTGAAGCAGCAGTGAAAAGCTCAAACAAAACAAACACACCGCAGACCCTGACTCGTTCTGACATACCCCTTATGCATAAATAAGGCTATTCGCTTCTATTGTCTTTGACAAGTGAAATTCTGAATATTCAACATACAGCTCTTTGTTTTTCTGGCCTCTGGTCCCAGATATGAATGTCAATATTGACAAAGTCCAAGGCATTTTCCGACACCTCAATTCTGCCACGGGTTAAAAAAAAGCACAATCTCTCAGAGAAAACGCTGTTACCTGGGCCCCTGAGCGCTGAACACAACAGTCGGGCCTCTTCTCTCTCGGATAACATCCCACGGGGGACGTTTTTCACTGGTTCTAGCAGTGAGAGAATGAGGCCTTGGGCAGTGCAACTGACACTAGTGTTGCACGGAAAACACGCAACTGCTAGAAGATGATGAAATCATGTTAGAACTAGTTTCGAAACATATGCACCAAGTCTGTTGATTATGAATAGAGTCTTTTCATTAATTCGACTGCATACGAACATGGGACATGAAATCTGCATGAGAGAGCGAGAGAGGTGGATTAGCTCCAAAACACCCCGAAGGAAGTGGGGTGTACTGAACTGGAACAAACCAGTCTCCAGCCTGAGGGAGCAGAGCATGTGTAACAAAGCAAATACAAAGCTGCCCATAGGCCTCGGAGCACCCCCTTGCCTTGAAACACTCCACCAAGTCACCTGTGCAGGAAACAATCTGAACTCAGGAGGCTGGAGCGTGCTGGATTAATCTGAAACGACTAACAAGTACCGCTGGTGCAAATAAGAAGATTATCATTCCGTGTTGTTTACGGCTTTATTTCAAAGGCAAATGCTGTGAACATTATCTGAACCAACATGATATTAACACATTTTGATAGAATGATCATTCTGTTTTATTGGCGAACGGCCTCAGGAAGTTTCCAATCACAGGAAGTGACATGCAATATTATCTCTGGATATGACAGGAGAATAAAGTATAAGAGGATGGCTAGCATCTGCATATGAAATTAAGCTTTTGTTGTGTTGGGGAGTACCATATTTCAGAAGACTGTATGGCATTGCTTTCAGTGATATGACTTTCAGGGATACACAACCTGATTTGCTAATGCATGGGCTGATGGTCAATTCAATATAGGCTAGGTCAGAAATGCCTTAGATTTCCTCTACACCCTTAAAAATAAAGGTCCCAGAAAGAACCAAAACTGGGGTTTCACAGTGATGCCATAAAAGAACAATTTTTGGTTCCCCAAAGAACCGTTTTGTGAACGGTTCTTTAAAGAACCATTTTTTTCTAACCATTTCATGGTCTTAAGAACCTTTTTGCACTTCAAAGAACCTTTTGTGCAATGGAAAGGTTATTTGGATATTAAAGGTTCTTAATCGAACCATACATCCTGCCAAAGAACCATTTAAGAACCTTTTTATTAAAAGTGTAGTTCAAGAGGACAAACAAACAAAAACATGCATTACCACAAAATAGAGGACTGTGTCGGATAATGGTGATAAACTATAAAATAATGCATGCTGATACAGAACATGCATTGCTTTTGAACCCATGCATGCATCATGGTTCATTAAGTAAAACACTTAACTTTAGCTCGCTCCAGGGGCACTGGAAGTCACTTTGGATCAAGGTAAATCAGCAAAATTACTAAGACTAATTAGCTGGCCATCACAGAATGTGCCGTCACACAACTGACACTTTGTTAAGCCCTGTCTGTTACCGACCAATCGAACCTTAAGCTGTGTGCACACTGTACAATTTTTGCAGTCTGCAAAGATTCCTCTGATCCAAAATCGGAAGTCTTTGATCGCTAGTTTGACAAGTCGCTAATTAATGACCATTGCGATCAAATTAAATTATTGCAGTGTTGTAAGTTTTAAGGCACACTACAGTATGACTTCTCCAACGACAACAGTCAAATCAAAAACCTATAGGAGTGCAGAAACTGATGATGCAATTGAGACAACAACCAAATGTCACGGATTGATGATGGAAAAACTCTGGACAAGTCTTCTTGTGTGCATCCGTTTTTTAACACATTTTGACTGCCGTACTGTCTGACATTAATGACAGCTAAAATCCCACAATGTTGATATGGCTTACAGCGGGGAACAGTTTAACAAGCATCAGTTATTAAGCACTATTATAAATTGCACAGTGCACATCCAACTTTAGCGACTGTTGTCGTTCGCAATTTTAAAATACTATTAAATGTTCTCTGTTGACTGTAATGTTATAGTAACTAAAGAAAAATAGATAAAAATGCTTTGCAATGCCAAAATTTGTTCATCAGTTATTACCACTTTATTTTGTTTTACTGAAAAAAATAATATAAATGTATGCCATTTGCGGAAATCTCATATCCATATATGATGTTCTGTAAAGCATGTCTGATTAGCAGCACAAGGACGGCGGAGCTTAGCAAAATCAGTTCCTCTGGTCAACTTCACAGAATTCTAAATTGGTTCTGCTTTCAGATACCAATAAATGTGTACACTGTAAAAAAATCTTTGTTGGTTTAACTAAAAAAAGTAAGTAACCTGGTTGCCTTAAAATGTTGAGTTCATTGAAATCAAAAATTTGAGTTGATACAATGAAGGAAATTGGTTTAATAAACTCAATATATTTTTGTATCTGAACCACATAAAAATGTGATAAATCATAAAAATATAGCACAATTTGGCACGTTTCACTGCGTCTTCACAAATAAAACACAATTACCCAATATGCTTGCAAAATCTTTTAATAATATTTGAATAAAGGTTGTCGATTCTCAAACATGTTAATTTGTCTTAACTCAAATGTTTTATTTCAATGAACTTATTTTTTAAATATTTTTTACAGTGTAGTTCATTAAGTTTCATTTAACACTCTTTGCCATGTTTTAAAGGTCCCGGTTCTTCACAATTCCATCTTTCAAACTTTAGTTGTGTGAAATGTTGCTGTTAGAGCATAAATAATACCTGTAAAATTATAAAGTTCAATGCCAAGCGAGATATTTTATTTAACAGAAGTTCCCTTTCAAAGCCTACAGTGAACGGCCGGTTTGGACTACAGCAGGAAGTGCAGGGATGTAATGACGTCACTAGAACCGTTTGTTGACTAACCCTCCGCCCACAAGAACACGCAAAAAAGGGGGCGTGGTCTTGTTGCTCTCCCATGTGGAGAAGAGCGCGCATTCAGCGCTTGCATCTCCCCGTTATGGTAAGAGGCGGGACCTTTCTGGGCAAAGTGCACTAAGCTGCTGTCCAATCACAACACGGGAAGGGCTGGCCCAATCAGAACTCGTTACGTGTTTCTGAAGGAGGGACTTTATAGAACAAGGAAATCATCAGGCCGTTTTTAGGACAGAGGAAACAGCGGTATACAGATAAGTAAATTGTTTGAAAAATACTGTTTTTTTTACACGCGAAACATGAACTCATGTTATATTACACACTGTAAACATAATCAAAGCTTCGAAAACACGCGAAGAATGGGACCTTTAAATCCATTATGCAGATTTTCCTCCAGGAAAACCAACAAGAATGCAAAAAGATAGCCGTTTTTACATGGGCCTGATTAGTGATTAGTAATTAGATTTGGTGCTAATAAGATAAGTTATTACACATGACAACTAACTAGGCCTCTTCAGCATCAACATGTAGAATCACAATTTGCTTTAGATTACGTTCCGCAAAGTACTGCATTAGTAAAACGAATTAGTTATTTATTTAAAAAGTTTTATGGCTTTTATTTTTTGTTCATTCATTAAGGTCATATAGATTAACGTCGTATTGCATATGTGTTGTTTGATGCTTCAACTTTTAGGAACCCATGAGTTTGCTTTATATGTATTCCCAAAGATTATCTATTTAACTAAAAACCTTTTGTTTGTCGTATACATATCAGGTGGCATGAGTAAATGGTAAGGACATTTCTGGGAGTACTGTATTTTCTTTTAATACACTAGCAAGAGACATGAAATTACTTAAGATTAATCAGGGGAAAGAATGAAAAAAGAAAAGGAACAAGAGGAGGAAGAAGACAAACAAGGGGGAAAAACATGCTACTTTCTGTCAGTAATTGAGCATTTGAAAAACAACACAATTTAAACAATATGAAGCATGGTAAATCTGTTTTGAATTAAGTTATTAAAAGATGTCAATAGTTTTACTTGCCTTGAAACATGGACGACTAAACTTAATCAGTGCACTTTTGTTATTAAAGGGGGGGTGAAATGCTGTTTCATGCATACTGATCTTTTTACACTGTTAAAGACTTGGAATCCCATACTAAACATAGACAAAGTTTCAAAAGTTAAGGTGGACGTTTGATGGGAGTATTTCTTTGTCAAAAATACTACTTCCGGTTAGTCATAAGTTTCGGCAAGTTTTTTGAGATCATGCGTCCCCTTTGACGTTAATGGGGGCGGAATTTCCTTGTATGGGCCTTACGGACAATTCTACCGGAAGCGCGTGAGAGAGAGAGAGGGAGAGAGCGAAAGTAACAGGCTACGCCCATCAAAGCGCTGGCTTGTAGGATGCTGGACAGGTGATGTGCACAATTACAATGTCACCAAAAAAGTGCGTTTTTGGTTGCCAGACCAAGACAGTCCTGCACAGATTCCCCAAAAACCCCGCGTTAAGGCAACAGTGGATGTAATTTGCTTTTCCGGATCAGCAACTGAGTTGCGCGAATGTTTATATCTGTTCGCTGCATTTCGGTGCCGACTGTTTCATAAACTAGGCCCAGCTCGACGCCGGATTTTCCCGATCGCCTAATGCTGAATGATGGAGCAGTCCCAACGTTAGAACCGCAGGCGGTGAGTGAGACTGCTTCAAATGTCTGTGTTTTTGCCTATGCTCATCAAGTAGCCCAAACATGATCACGTATAGCTAATTGATCAATGGAGCATGTGATGTGTAGTGCGTGTCCATTTGTTTAGCTGGCCACTATATGTGTAACTTTATGTTTGTGTATTGTAAAAGCACTCCAAACAACAATACACAAAGAGGGGGGAAATATGTTGAACTAAATAAGCACGCTTCTTCATTCAAATGCGCTACTATTCCGTGTCTTTCTATGTAAACACTAACTTAACCTGCCGTGCAAAACCAGTCCGCTTACTGTCTACACAAACCACGCGTAAACACACAAACACACGTGCACAACTGCACTTCCCACATGTACACCTTCAAAGACAAAAATACGACGATATAATTCAAGTATAAATATGTAAATAACACAAGCCGCTAAGCATATTATATAGTTAGTGTATAACTTGTACCACATACAGACGTCCTGCTCTAGTCGTTTTTGCTGCTGCTCCTGTTCAACTGCAGCCTCTGGGTCTGATTCCGGATCATAGATGTATGGCTGTATCTGATTAAAAGCCATATTTTTATTTTGAATAAAGTTTTTTTCCCGCTGTTAGGGATGACACAGCTTTACGACGCACTCGACTCAACACATTAGCAGCAGCGAGCACACGTCATTATTTCGCTCCGCTCACACGACACGCCCCCACCCGCTCGGCTTTTTTCGGAAAGACTCGGAACAGCGCATCTTTCTTATATAATTATTAAAAAAATAAAGACTTTTCGGAGATATGCAGGATGCAATGCTACTCTATAGGTACTCAAGATTGACATGACACTGACTGAAACTGAGTGTTTCACCCCCCCTTTAAAAGAAAGTTACTGAATAAATAAACTGATATGTACCCTCCTTGAACTGTCACCTTATCGTGGTGGAGGGGTTTGAGTACCTGAATGATCCTAGGAGCTATGTTGTCCGGGGCTTTATGCCCCTGGTAGGGCCTCCCAAGGCAAACAGGTCCTTGGTGACGGGCCAGACTAAGAGCAGTTCACAAGCCCATTATGAAAAAATTAAAAACAAGGGCCGAGACGTCGCCCGGCATGGCGCAGCCGGGGCCCCACCCTGGAGCCAGGCCCGGGGTTGGGGCTCGTATGCGAGCGCCTGGTGGCCGGGCCTTCCCCCATGGGGCCCGGCCGGGCTCAGCCCGAAAGAGCGACGTGGGGCCGCCCTCCTGTGGGCTCACCACCTGCAGGAGGGATCATAAGGGGCCGGTGCATAGTGGATCGGGCGACAGTCGAAGGCGAGGCCCCCGACGACCCGATCTCTGGACACGGAAACTGGCTCTAGGGACGTGGAATGTCACCTCGTTGGCGGGGAAGGAGCCTGAGCTTGTGCGGGAGGTCGAGAGATACCGACTAGAAGTAGTCGGGCTCACCTCCACGCACAGCTTAGGCTCTGGAACCACACTTCTCGAGAGAGGCTGGACTCTCTACCACTCTGGAGTTGCCCATGGTGAGAGGCGGCGGGCTGGAGTGGGTTTGCTTATAGCACCCCAGCTCAGTCGCCATGTGTTGGAGTTCACCCCGGTGAGCGAGAGGGTTGCTTCCCTGCGCCTTCGAGTCGGGGATAGGTTTCTCACTGTCATTTGTGCCTACGGGCCGAATGGCAGTGCAGAGTACCCGGCCCTCTTGGGGTCTCTGGGAGGGGTGCTAGAAAGTGCTCCGACTGGAGACTCCATCGTCCTACTGGGGGACTTCAACGCCCATGTGGGCAGTGACAGAGACACCTGGAGGGGCGTGATTGGGAGGAACGGCCCCCCTGATCTGAACCCGAGCGGTGTTTTGTTATTGGACTTCTGTGCTAACCATGGCTTGTCCATAACGAACACCATGTTCAAGCATAAGGGTGTCCATCAGTGCACTTGGCACCAGGACACCCTAGGCCGAAGGTCGATGATCGACTTTGTGGTCGTCTCATCTGACCTCCGGCCGTATGTCTTGGACACTCGGGTGAAGAGAGGGGCGGAACTGTCAACCGATCACTACCTGGTGGTGAGTTGGATCCAATGGCGGGGGAGGAAGCTGGACAGACTCGGCAGACCCAAACGTACTGTGAGGGTCTGTTGGGAACGTTTGGCTGAACCCCCTGTCAGAGAGATCTTCAACTCCCACCTCCGGCAGAGCTTCGACCAGATCCCGAGGGAGTCTGGAGATATTGAGTCCGAGTGGACCATGTTCTCCACCTCCATTGTCGACGCGGCCGCTCGGAGCTGTGGCCGTAAGGTCTCCGGTGCCTGTCGAGGTGGTAATCCCCGAACCCGGTGGTGGACACCGGAAGTAAGGAATGCCGTCAAGCTGAAGAAGGAGTCCTATCAGGCCTGGCTGGCTTGTGGGGCTCCTGAGGCAGCGGACAGGTACCGGCAGGCCAAGCGGACGGCAGCCCGGGCGGTTGTGGAGGCAAAAACTCGGGCCTGGGAGGAGTTCGGTGAGGCCATGGAGAAAGACTATCGGTTGGCCTCGAAGAGATTCTGGCAAACCGTTCGACGCCTCAGGAGGGGGAAGCAGTGCCCTACCAACACTGTCTACAGTGGAGATGGGCAGCTGCTGACCTCAACTGGGGATATTGTTGAACGGTGGAAGGAATACTTCGAGGATCTCCTCAATCCCACCGACACGTCTTCCTTTGAGGAAGCAGAGGCTGAGGGCTCGGAGGGGGACTCGTCCATCACCCGGGCTGAAGTCATCGAGGTAGTTAATAAGCTCCTCGGTGGCAAGGCGCCGGGGGTGGATGAGATTCGCCCTGAGTACCTTAAGTCTCTGGATGTTGTGGGGCTGTCTTGGCTGACGCGCCTCTGCAGCATCGCGTGGCGGTTGGGGACAGTGCCTATGGACTGGCAGACCGGGGTGGTGGTCCCTCTTTTCAAGAAGGGGGACCGGAGAGTGTGTTCCAACTACAGGGGGATCACACTCCTCAGCCTCCCTGGGAAAGTCTATGCCAGGGTACTGGAGAGGAGAATTCGGCCGATAGTGGAACCTCGGATTCAGGAGGAGCAGTGTGGTTTTCGTCCCGGTCGTGGAACGCTGGACCAGCTCTATATCCTTCACAGGGTGCTGGAGGGTTCATGGGAGTTTGCCCAACCGGTCCACATGTGCTTTGTGGATTTGGAGAAGGCATTCGACTGTGTTCCCCGTGGCACCCTGTGGGGGGTGCTCTGGGAGTATGGGGTCCGGGGCCCCTTGCTTAGGGCAGTACGGTCCCTTTACAACCAGAGCAGGAGCTTGGTTCGCATTGCCGGCAGTAGGTCAAATTTGTTCCCGGTGCATGTTGGTCTCCGGCAGGGCTGCCCTTTGTCACCGGTTCTGTTCATAATTTTTATGGACAGAATTTCTAGACGCAGCCAAGGGCCGGAGAGTGTCCGGTTTGGGGACCACGCGATTTCATCGCTGCTCTTTGCAGATGATGTTGTCGTGTTGGCAACCTCAGACCGGGACCTTCAACATGCATTGGGACGGTTTGCAGCCGAGTGTGAAGCGGCGGGGATGAGAATCAGCACCTCCAAGTCCGAGGCCATGGTTCTCAGTCGGAAAAGGGTAGCTTGCTCACTTCAGGTTGGTGGAGAGTTCTTGCCTCAAGTGGAGGAGTTTAAGTATCTTGGGGTCTTGTTCACGAGTGAGGGAAGGATGGAACGGGAGATTGACAGACGGATCGGTGCATCATCTGCAGTAATGCGGGCGATGTACCGGTCTGTTGTGGTGAAGAAGGAGCTGAGCCGTAAGGCAAAGCTCTCGATTTACCGGTCAATCTACGTTCCTACTCTCACCTATGGTCATGAGCTGTGGGTCATGACCGAAAGGACAAGATCCCGGATACAGGCGGCTGAAATGAGCTTTCTCCGCAGGGTGGCTGGGCGCTCCCTTAGAGATAGGGTGAGAAGCTCGGTCACTCGGGAGGAGCTCAGAGTAGAGCCGTTGCTCCTTCACATCGAGAGGAGCCAGCTGAGGTGGCTCGGGCATCTATTTCGGATGCCCCCTGGACGCCTTCCCAGGGAGGTGTTCCGGGCACATCCCACCGGGAGGAGGCCCCGGGGAAGACCCAGGACACGCTGGAGGGATTATGTCTCCAGGCTGGCCTGGGAACGCCTCGGGGTGCCCCCGGAGGAGCTGGAGGAAGTGGCCAGAGAGAAGGAAGTCTGGGCGTCTCTGCTTAGACTGTTGCCCCCGCGACCCGGCCCCGGATAAGTGGAAGATGATGGATGGATGGATATGTACCCCATGATTTTAAAAAAGCCTTTATGTATCGGTACATTATTATTATTATTACAAAAAAGTACACCGTGTGTTCTCGATAAATTGCTCCCAAACAACCATTGTGCCTATCATAATATAAGTACCCCTTAGTTCTAAAATACTTACAGTATAAATAATTTTGATTTTCCCGATTGTTACACTTTATTTCCCAAACTTTACATACTGTTCCCATATACTTTATAGGTACACTATAATTTAAATTTGTAGGCTGTAATCTAAAGTTTTACCAACTTGTAAATACAGTATGAATGGAATGCAAAACTGCTGCATCATTATTACAGAAAAAAACTGAGTAAAGGAATGAGCAGAGATAATATTAGGTGTGTCAAAAACGGGATATTAATTAAGGGACTGAGTCAGTACTTCAGTGATATACACATGTGTTGCTGGTTGGAATAAGCTATGAAAAAAAAATTGAAAAGAAGGAAACGTGCCCTTTGTATAAGGGCCATGTTGTAATTTGCAATCAACCGGCAAAACTATGGGAGCGAGCATGAAGGAGCCCCTGTTTGCTTTGCTGATCTGTATGAATGATATAGTGTAGTCCAGGGGAGGTGCGGATGAATCATGTTGATGGCCCGACTGCTGTTATGAAAGAGAGCCGGAAAGCCTCCACTTCCTGTATGACACACTCTCCATTTCCTGCCTGCACACATTTCTCACACAGAGGGTGGCAGAGCTGCGCAGCACTGGGACACTTACGGAGCTAAAACAACATCCTGAAGGAGGAGGTTACCGGGCCTTAAAGCCAGCGGGGTTCTCCATCTGGGGAACTCTTGTCAAAGCTGCGTTAATAAGAACAGACGGAAAGACCGCGGGTGAAACGCCTCTCCTGATGGACGCTGACTTTTAAATAATCCTGTGAACTTCCAAAATCAACCGAGAGAAGGTTAATGATGCCCACCCAGGTAGAAGTCATTATGGCGGTGTCAAAAAGTGGATTATTGTGGCCCTAGGTATTGTCTAAAATGTTCTAACAATTTGTAATTTAGCTCTCATAACGCCTGCGAAGAAGGATAGCAAAGCTTCACAACCCAAATTAGTTTACGGCATAACTTTTAATTGAAATTGATCTGTTTGCGTTACATATCAGTCTTTAAGTGTAACTCTTTAATCTCTTCATCTCTCCCGTCTCACTGAGGGACTTCAATCCTCTCTAACACTCTATTGTTTTACCAGTTTAAGGTCAAGTCTCACTGGAGCGCTGTAATCATTAGCATCCTCTTCGTAAACTCCCTAATTTGTGCTTTGTAATCGCTCCTCATATCCAAATAAAGCAATACCCTCCTTAGTTGTCACAAGGGTGGGCATCTTCGCCTAGCCCTTAGCGCTGCAACATTAGGAGGGGTTAATCTACACCAGATCCGCCACATGCACTGCTTATACTCGGAGTTAATAAGACTAAAGCATTATTAGCCCGGCTCCATAACATTCCCCCGTAATAACGCCGTCGGCTGTCAATCATCTGCACAATTAAATTGTTTAATGAATAAATTTGCATAGATAATGGTGTGGCTGTAGGAAACATCTGGTTCCAGCAGTTTAATGACATACCTTGCATCAGACCCCCATATGGAATGCTAAAGAAAATGCTGTTTTGATGCTAACTAAATGAAAAGTATCACTCAGATTAATCTGGGCTTTTTGACAGAGATGAAATCACTTAGCGAGAGTGATTCTGGCATGTTACAAGCCTCACAGTTAATTGCTTCAGGAGGAGCCGGCCCCGTGTCTCGCTTTCGCCGGAAAACGGAGCAGCCTGCCCGAGAAGTCACAGTTTTTTCCTCGCTGCATTTCAATATTGCAGAGGCATCAGGAATTTCGAGACAGCGCCAAATTAAATGCAAATTGGCTCCCCGATGCTATCACATCTGGCTGAACCATTTCTTAAAATCTTTATGTGCTGTTTTTACAATTAAGATGAACAATTGCAACTACATTGCTAATTTCTTCTGCATGAACATTCCATGCTGCCAAGATATACATTTGAAACGTATGGGCTGAGAACGGGACGTGCTTTTAATCATGCCGGAGGAGCTGCAGAAACGCAGACATCAGTGCCATTACTGTGCGATTCCACAAATCATGCGATACTCTGCATCGCAATCATTACAACACAATCACTTGCGGTTTATAACACATGAATACATGCATTTGAGGAACAGATTTAATGAAAACGTCTCCGTCTGCATACAGTATTCTTTCCCCTCCCTTCTCTTGAGTGACAATCATCGGTTTCAACTGAAGGTATGATACATTTTTAAAAGTTTCATAGTCATATCAAACATATAAAAAAATATATTGCCTGGAATCACAAACTGCAAGAGATTGTACTGGGCAATAGTGCCACTGTCTGAGCATGTCTTGAGGATTCTAAGTATTACCGATTTCATAACAAAAATCTTTGATTTTGATGCCAGATCTAACTTTGCATCAAATCTACTATATATTTTGCATAAAAAATCAGCAGTTATTTATATTCAATCAATAACTGCCTGGTATATTTCCCCCCATCTAACTAAGGATAACTGTTTAAACCAAAAGGTTTTTATTTGTGTTTCACACCTCTGAAGATTATATTTTTGAATGGCTACACTTTAAACCCAAATAAGTTGGCAAAACTCAAAAAAATCAGTTAAGAAATTCAAAGTTTAAGTAAGCAGAACTGGCAGATTTTTATTTTGAATTTATGTATATTTAATTGTTCTTAACTTGAAATGTTTGAGTACACTATATATTTAAGTTTTATGTAACCTCAATGTGAACATGCTATTGGTCTAAACTTAGCTAGCTATATTAAACTAATTCAGAAAATGCTAACAACAATAGCATATCCGCATGCACCACTTGTAACTTTCCAAACTCTCCAAAACTCTCCAAAAACCCACATTAATAGAAATTCTTCTACATTAACATAACAAAACATTAATCAGTAGTACTAAATCACCAGTGATGCCAGTAACGCGTTACATAGTAACGCGTTACTCTAATCTGACTACTTTTTTCCAGTAACGAGTAATCTAACGCGTTACTATTTCCAAACCAGTAATCAGATTAAAGTTACTTATCCAAGTCACTGTGAGTTACTATTTTAGTCATTTTCCTTTGTAAAAACCGACAGCTTATCAAAGTTCTCAGCCCCAGGGCTGGAGCCGTGTTTTTTATTTATTTATTTTATTTTTTACATTGTTGCAGCCATTAAAATAGTTCAGTTTTGTTTTTAATGTCAAAGTAGTTATTTTTCGTTTCGTTTTTTATTATCCTAATTTTGTTTGTTAAATTAAAGTTTATATAGGCAAGACAATTCAAGAGTTGGTTTGAGAGACTAGGCTATTAAACATGCGGTTAACTCACTGGGTCGTCACATAAAAAAATTAAAACTTTAATTTAACAAACAAAAATTGCTCCAAACATTTTTCTAAATGAACTTAAAAAATAAACGAAACGAAATATAACTACTTTGACATTAAAAACAAAGTAGGCTAGTTATTATACCACCACAAAGGCATTTCTGACGAGCTGAGGCAGCTGATAGATTAGCCTACTGCTCACAACATGCTCGCAACGGTGCTCAAAAAACCCGAAACGGGCTACACAATCTAAACAAACAAAACAAAAAGTACAGGCAGGTTGTCTTATAGCCTACCTTACACTTCAGCAAAATTAATATAAATCCGATCTTCAATTCCCGCGGTATATGCTCATTTAACGGAGTTCACATCAAAGCAAAAGATTCCAGCATTTTATTCAGCAGCTCATTTCAAATTCAAAGATCGCAATATGAGAGAGAGCGACCTAAGCACTGGTAAGATCAGTAGTCTCATTATTTTATATTGAAGATGATTGTGTTTTGTGTGACTTATTTTAAAGTTTCATTTACGGCCATATGCGTTGGCTTGCTTTACTCATCTGCAGCGATGTTGCAGTAGCACTGTCATATCTATCTGACTACAACATAACACGCTCTCACACATTTATTTTTTAATTATTTGCCAGGAGTAAAATTTACACATGTGGTTTAAACAACCAGATATATTTACATTTGTCCGGTTTAGTTTGAAATGCTTTCATGCACCTTCTGAATTGGTTTGTTTGAGTGATCGGAATTAAATACGTCTCGAAAGACTCTCGGAAGGCATTTAGGCCTAACGTTACTCCTGGTCATTTCGCAATCAGATAGATACCTGGTCAGAGAAAACGAATGAAGGAACCAGTTGTAAAAAGGCCATAACTCTAGCAGCTGCACTGAAGAGACGGACTCTTTAACCCTGCGCGAGCCATATCTTGACAGTGGCGCAAGCTATCATGGTCTCATGTTGTTTCCACCAGCACATCTCATTGTTCATTTTAATTATTAAAATAAATATAAAACGAAGGAGAAGCCTAAAAAAGGGGGCGTAAAAAAGTCGGGACCGTCAGTCTCGGGCATAAATACAATAAAGTGTGTTGCCAAAAACGGTTGTCATTTCTATTTTGAGGCGGCAGCGGTGTTGTCGGCAACTGCTGAATGTAACTAATAAAGTAACTTGTAATCTAACTTAGTTACTTTTAAAATCAAGTAATCTGTAAAGTAACTAAGTTACTTTTTAAAGGAGTAATCAGTAATCAGTAATCAGATTACTTTTTCAAAGTAACTGTGGCAACACTGTAAATCACCCACTTAACACATCATTTAGTA